>NW_006408548.1:6981008-6986632 GCF_000296735.1 Chrysochloris asiatica | reverse complement strand
GACCCATAGCGACCCTGTACAGGGTTTCCGAGGGTGTAAATCTTTACGGGAGTAGAAAGCCTCATCTTTCTCCCGCGGAGCGGCTGGCAGTTTCAAACCGCTGACCTTAAGGTTCGCAGCCCAATTCGTAACCACTACGCTACCAGTGTAGGCTATAGAATCCAGTTATTCAAACACTAGTCTAGATGCTGCTGTGAAGTTATTTTGTAAATGGGATATTAACATATCTAATTAGTTGACGTTAAGTAAACATCCTTTAATATCTAGTGGGTGTGATCCTTCACAGTGAAACTGAGGCTTCCCTCAGGAAGAAGATATCTGCCTAAAGGATCAGCTCCTGCCCAAAAGGGTTGAACCTGCTCTTCCTGTTATCTTGTTGGTTTTGGACAAACCTAGCCAGCTCCCACAATTGCGTAAATCAATTCCTTGAAATAAATCTCTAGTCTTTCTATTTCTCTGGTAAAATCCTAGCTGATAAATCATGTTACTGAAGTTTTGATAATCCATTTTCTGAGGTTTTTTACTACCTGGGATAATTATATATTAACTCTGATCTTTTGGAAATAATGCTTTGTGTCAGTAATTACCTATATTGTTAGACTTTGTTGTTATTAAAATAAAATAAAATAAAACCTTGAGATATTAAGATTCCCACCTTGATATTAAGATTGCCCCTTTGCTGTTTTTACCTTCTCTATTTGCATTGGCTTATGGACTTACTGTAGCTGCCAAATGTGTCAACTGGGATAGGAACAGTAATTCATTTCAGCTGACATATGTAACCTGACTCAGTAGAAATGGTGCTGATACTTGATACCCAAATGTGCTGTCAAAATAGAAGTTCTGCTTACATTGCTGAGGTCTGAGAATATTCAAGCTCCACATAGCCCTTGTAACAGAATCACCTGAAATTGTATTACACATGGATTTACCTAGACTCTCAATTCTACTAAATTAGAATATCTTAAAGAGGGCCTCAGGACCTGAATTTTTGCAAGTGCTTAGCAGGATACTTGTATGCAAAAATGTTTTAAAACTCAGTGCCTCAGGCATTCTCTGGAGGAGCTGCAGAATGGTTCTAATTATGCACTTTAAAAATTTTGAAATTCTGTAATTGCATTTGAGAAATCTCTGTTGTAGATATGAGAAATCAAAGTTTGGAAACCAATGGACTTGTCTGTAATAGACTGACTTCTGTAGTTATTTCTGTATCCACAGCTGGGCCATGGTCTCTTCATAAATGAAGTAAATTTCCACATACTTTGACTTTGAAGTTGGTCATGTGACTGGCTTTAGCCTATGGTGTGTGGAACAGAATTGACAGTGTGCCAGTTCAAGACTAGACCTTAAGAGACCTTGTATTTCCAACTGCTTGCTTTTGTTAACTCTATTATACTGTAGAAGCCTGTCCCCTTGTTACTGCTGTCCTCTCAGTGTAGGATCCAGAAGTAGAATACACAGACAAGAGATTCCCTGCAGACCTACAGAACCACAATTAAAATCAAAGTCACATCTGTCCCTACAGCCGAAAGTTGTTGTTGTTAAGTGCCATCAAGTCAGCTCCGACTCATATTGACCCTACATACAGTTTCCAAGGAGCAGCTGGTGAGGTTGAACCACCGACCTTGTGGTTCAAATAAACTTTGCAGTCCAGGGCATTAACCCACCCCACCACGCCAGGACTCCACAACCTAAAGTTATTGTTTTTAAGTGTCGTTGAGTGAGTGCCAACCCACAGCAACCCTGTATAATTGATCTTAAGCCGCCGACCTTGTGAATCAAACCGACTTTGCAGTCCAGAGCATTAACCCACAATGCCACACCAGTACTCAAGTGATGCTTGTGATACTTATGTGTCGTCTGTTGATTGTGACTATAATGACCCTGCATAAGGTTTCTGAGGCTATACATATTTACGGGAGCAGAAAGCCTCACCTTTCCCCCAGGGAACAGCTGATAGATTCAAACTGCTCACCTTGAGATTAGCAGCCTGACTGTTAACCACTATGCTAAAAGTGTTGTTGTTGTTGTTAGGTGCCATTGAGTCGTAGAGGTGCCCAAATCAACCTACAGTTCTGGAAGTACAAATGATCATTATTTAAAATTTGTAAGTTTGAGGAGGGGTTTGTTATATAGCATTATCATGATGGGAGTCCTGGTGTGGCACTCTGGGTTAATGGACTGGGCTGCAAAGTTTGAACTGCTCCTCAGAAACCCTATACATGGTCGTTTTGATCGGAACCAACTCAACAGGCATTTCATAACAAAATTATCATGGTGATGGCTAACTGTTGCACCTTCCAACTCCCATACTTTTCAGATGAGAAAACGGAAGATCCCCGAAGAAAAGTGGCTTTTCTAATGTGCTTTAATCCAAATGAATAATTCCGAATGGCAGGACTTTCATAGCAGATCTGAAGGATGTTGAGAAGTTGTTTTCCAACATCCTTTGTTTCAATTACAAAAAACAGGTCAGTAAACTGCTAACTGCAAACTGAGCAGTTCAAACCCGTCAGCCATTCCTCAGAAGCCCTACATAGGATCATTGTGAGTTGGAACCCACTCAAAAGCACTTAACAACAACAAATATTTACTTCCTGTTGTAAAGGAAGAAAAATGCCACTAAATGTTATTGTACAGATTATGACTTTTTTCATGTCAGACATCAATATATTTGGATTCAAATGCCTTTTTTTTAACACTCCAAGAGAGAGTATTTTGTCTGCTGTACAATAAGCTGTGGGTGATAATTTTCAAATAGGAGATAAGAATAGAACTGTGTATAACATTAGAATCCAATTAGAACTTAGATATGGAATGAATCTTTATGACTTAAGAGTATGAGTTGGATGCTATGGAATGTTGTACAAGAAGAGCATACTTACAGTATTATAAAGGATATCTTTATTGCTGCTCCACATGTCAAAGAGTCAGTGTCTGGCATTATGGATTACTACAGTATTTCTTGGAAACCTTTTATTGCTGAATATTCTGAATTCAGATCCAAGTATCCTCCCTATTCAGCTCTATTGTGGGTCCAGTCCATTGCTAAAGGGAGATTACACAGTAATGTCATTGCAGAAGGCTCAGATATGCAATGTTAAAAAAAAAAAAAAAAGATAAGCACAATTCTAGGCACATCCCATGTCTCATCTCGATGGTCCAGTTCCTGTTATCCATCACGTAGGTTTTAAAATAGTCCACATTTTTCACTCCTGCAAAGTCAACAGTACTGGAAAGTTGGCAGGTATGCTTATTTAAACAAAGCTCCCAAGTTTTCTGCTGGCAGGTGTTTCCAGAGTTCTTGGAGTACAATTCTTTGGATAGGATATTTGCCAATATGCATAGCAACATGGAGGGAAAAGTGTTTTCCTTTACCACAGTTGACATATTGAAATGCCTGAGATGCAAAGCTGGATATTCTGTGCATAGACTGATTTTGGCTTCAGGTCAAGGAATAAACAATAATGAAATCCAAAAGCTCTCTGCCCAGAACTCTGATTGGCTTCAGAGGGGAATAGGGCCACTTATCAAACCAGCTGTGTGTGCTTCTAGCATCTCTGCAATTTATACTATGAGTTTGGTTTTCTATTCTTTGTCAATTTCCCACTCTTCTGAGTACACCATTCTCAAGCTTTCCCTTTAAATATGCTTGAAATTGGGATGGTGGGTATGAAATTTAATATGATGAATGGAGAGTAGTTTCTTAGTTATCTAATGCTGCTATAACAGAAATACCAGAAGTGGCTGGCTTTTTGTTAGAATACCCAATTTAGGCATTAGCTTTAGGCACAGCCTTTTTCTCTCTGTCGGTTCTGGAGGAAGGTCTTTGGGTCTTTGTCTCTTTTCAACATCTGTGGGCCTGGTATTCTTTGGGGACCTCAATTTGTCTGGTATCAATCTTCCCCTGGTTCTAGGAGATTCACAGAGCAGAAACCTTAGATCCAAAGGCTGCATTCTACTCCTGGCTTTTCTTTGTTGGCGGTACTTTGGTTCCTCTGATTTCTGCTTACTTGTTTAAGCTAGTTTGTATCTCAAAAGAGACTGACCCAAGAAACAACCTAACCCTAAGGACTTCCGGTTTTGGAGGCAGGTGAAGCAGAGTCAGGTAGGACAGGCTCCTTGGGAGAGGTGCAGAAAAACCAGAGAAGGTGCTTTCACAGAGCAGCTCTAAAGTTCTGGATCTAGTAAAAGGTGCACACCGGTGGAAAAATCACTGTATAAAGGAAAATATTGCGATTTCGGAATCGATCGGGATGTGGGACTCTCCCTGCAGCCACTCCACCTGGGCTGAATTCAGAGGATGAGACCACAGCCAGACTGACAGCTTTATGGCACTAAAACCCAAGCAGGGACATTTGAAGAAAGAGGTGTGGGGGACTCTACACATTTTTTCATCCTCTCCCTTGTTGCATCCTCTCTGCCCAGCACGGACACCTTTAAGCAGGTGGTGTGCACCTTCCAAAGGGTCCAGCATTGGGCCCACAGTTTTCCCACTGCACAGAGAGGAGGAGCCCCATTGGTCCTACAGGCTCATCCTTTGGTGGCTACTTATAAGGTCTGACTCTGGGACCCAACCCTAAATTTGACCTGGGTGGGACCCTTTATTTCTGCATACCCAGCAAGAAAAAGCAGATTGGGCCATCCATACAAACTCTATGAACTTTCTGTTAAACCCCAACATACTAGGCAAGAGCCAATGCCAACTACTACACACAAGGACACAAGTATTTTGAGAATTATGCTGTGAACACACAGATACCTAACTGACCCTCAGAGACAAAAATAGTGGACAATCTTTCTCCTATTAACTTCTCAATATCTATCTGTGCACCTCCACGGTGGTGACTAAAGCAGGGGCCTGAGCAAGTGGACACCCCCACCCACTGCTGTAGGTTTCAACTGTGCATGCACACTGATGTGTGCAGGAAAGGGTATTAATCAGTAGACTTTGGTTTTACTTTTGCTTTTGAGTAGTGGTTTTTGTCTCTGCTTTTAGATGGCTTCTGTTTTGGGTCCTTTTAATCACACTTTTTTCCTGGGGGTGGGAGCTTTTTCTCCCTATGTTACCTAAGAAGAGACAGCAATCGTGGCCATATAGCCAAGTTACAAGCATACCCCATAATATTCCACCATTGAGACAAGAGCCAATAAGAGCTACAAGGCATTACAAGCAAAAAAGGAAGCCTATTTCCTGATCATATCCACGAGGAGACACTCAGTAAGATTAACAACACAACAACATACATACATGTAAGCATTAAAAATGCACCTAACTACTGAAAATGACCAAAAATATACAACAAAAGATCTCAAAACGCATCGAAAACCAGAAAAGAGTAACTGAGAAATGAGTTGGAGGAAGACAAAGGCTTTCCAGAAGAGGAAGAGCAGGCTTTGGATTTGCCTGAGAAGGAGTTCAGAAGAATGATATGGAAACAAATTTAAATGCTCTGAAAAGGGGTGGAGAAAGATAAGGAAGAAGTCAGGAAAGTACTATAGGATCAATCAAACAAAATCGATACAGCATTGGAAACAATTCAAAACCTGCAAAAAGAGGTCCAGGTGATTAATAATAAAATATCAGAAATGGACAATACACTGAAAGGGGAAAGGAGCAGAAT
>NW_006408548.1:6978136-6978730 GCF_000296735.1 Chrysochloris asiatica | reverse complement strand
TGGAATACTACCTTGAAGAACAACACATAACATGGATTAACACTGAGGATTAAACTGAGTGAAATTAGTCAGTTACAAAAAGAGAAATACTGCATAGGACCATTATTGCATTCTTGTAAAAGACTAAGAAAAGAACCAACCCTAAAAGGGGAAAAAAAAAAAAAAAAAATTGCTGATCACTGGGACGTATAGTATGAGGTGAGGAGAGGGAGGGGAAGATAGAGCACAGGGTAGGAAATAGACACAGGATAGTTTAGGTGCTGGGTGGGGTGGGGGACTAAAGGGGGGAGGGGAATGGAAGAACAAGACAGATGGGAAAACAATTAGGCGGGTTTGCTTGGGCTAAGTGGGATAGAGGTAAATAATGATGTATGCACAACCTTGGAACAACATGGCACGGATTAATTGAGACATGGTTTGAATGGGTAAAAGAGGAGGAATAAGGTCAAGATGCTTGGCTATCTTTTGAATTGTGGTTTCCCTTGCCTACCATTGTAACATAGACACTTGAGGAGGAGAGAAAGGAATAGCCAGAAACATCACAATAGAAAGCTTGTAAGTCCATCTTCAGCCTATAACTGATTGGAATACCTT
>NW_006408548.1:6958471-6974681 GCF_000296735.1 Chrysochloris asiatica | reverse complement strand
TTTATAACACATAGGATAATTATAACAGATCACAAAATGGATAATTATATAACATTGAGAATCATAGCCTAACAAAGTTAACACATATTTTGAGGGGACACATTTCAATCTATAACAGCAGGTAAGACTATTCTTTCCATGTTAGGCCCTGGGCATTGATTTTAATTACTTTTGCAAACAACTTTACTAAACTGAAATCTGACTGCTTTAAAAGCACCTGACTAGTTTCATAGTCTGTTCCTTGGCAGTTAGACTGAATCATACTTGCTTTCATTAGATTTACACCCTTAGCCAAAGAATTACATTCAGCATAGGTGATATAAATGCAGGAGAGAAATAATCCCTTGTCTTTTCCCCTGAACTAAATATAAATAAATAGATGGGGGCGGGGCAGGGAAACACGACCAAAAGCTGACCGACAAAGGGGAATTTAAGAATGATACGGAAAAGTTTTAGGGACAAATATTTTAAGCTCAAAGGAAGTGAAAATATTTCTGGCTTAGAAGGCACTGAATAGTCATTAAATTATAACTCAGTGAAAATTAATAGTTTCAAGTTCTGCTTATAAAAGTTTAGAATATTAGGCATTACTGAAAGTTATTTTAAGTCAATTCTTCTTAGTTCTTAGTTCTTCTTCTAACAATATTACTGCAATTATCCTGAGGTTCACATTAGGTTTCTGTGTTAACTTTTTGCTTAATCTCTCTCATACTGTCCTGTTATTTAATATCTCCACCAGCTTCCTATTAAATTTAAAAATAAAAATACCTTTTGTGGTTGTAAGGTTCAGAGAGGATCTTTGATATAGAGGGACATAAATGTAGTTGAGGATCAGATTTCATAACAACTATCAGTTTCAGAAAAAGAATCGCCCATTGAATTTCCAGAAAAAATGATAAATTTTTTCCTTCAGGTTATAAACTGAAGTAAAAGGAAATCACAATGGCCAGACAATGAGTTTTTCACTGCAGGTTCTTAAAAGATTCTATGGGAGTAAAAGTAATTAGGAACAAAGCCTTATATCCGGCAGATATGAGTTACCTGCTTGTAGGATATTGAAAAGAAGAGACTCTTAAACCAACAATGGCACTAACATTTCCTTGCTGTCGGACTTAAATCCAGTTCATTAAACTCTCTGGGTTTTACTTCCTCAATGATAATATGGGATATATATGTAGGTATTGTTGAAGAATTAAATTAGGAAATGTTTGTCAGGAATGTTCCTGGGTGGTACAAATAGTTCAGTGCCAGTTGGTAGTTTGGACCCATCCAAAGGGTCCTCAGAAGACAGACCTGGTGATCTGTTTCTGAAAGACCACACCCTTGAAAATCCGATAGTATAGTTCTACTCTGCATAATGGGATTGCCATGAGTCAGAATTGATCCAATGGCAACTTAGCAACAACAATTAATACCAAGTGCAGGGCTCATAAAAGAAGTTCAAGGTAAAAATAACCACCTACTTTGAGAAAAGTATATTTGTCTTGATGTCACCATACCTTTTGCTTTTACATTAATTGCTTTTTATTTCGTAAGTAATATCATACACAAATAAAACATGCATTATGTAGTTTTGGTTTTGATTTTGTTTTTATTTTGCGATCCACACAACCCCCTCACAATTTGCTTCCTATGTGCATTCATTTGCTTTGTATGTGCATTATATATGGAAAACTATGGAAAGATATGTTGTTGGAAAGATAAAAAAATATAATAGACAGAATGATAATTTGTTAATCAACTTGGAGAATCACCTGCTAGAGATAATTACTTTGAAGAGTTTGATAAAATCCTTTCAGAATGAAGCATGAAACCTGAAGGTGACATGAGAGCACTTTTCAATGGTTTCATTTCCACCTTTGAGAGCATGTTTCTGCTCTCTGTCATGAAAGTGAATAAGGAAAGCTATGGGAAATTTGATTTTGAGATGATAAATCAGAAGGAAAAATAGCTGGGAATATTTGGGAGGAAATGAACTCTTGTTTGTTTCCACAAATGAAAAAATGTTGTGAATTCTTGACAGGATATTGTTTTCTGCCAGATCATTCTGGGAAGAGGTAATGTGCTTCACTAGAATTTCTTGCAGAAAGATAGCAATCCCTGGAGAATATATGCTGGGTGAGTTTCAATAAATAGAATGAATCAATATGATTTTTCCTGCAAACTCCCAATGACTGAATTGGAAAGGAATTGATCAAGTAATAATTTCTTTTTTTTAATAAGTTGTTTCCCTTTTCCCTTGATTAGTGGGAACTTTGTGAAAAAAATTTGGCTGTTGCTGAAAAGTCCAGAAGTCTATTTGAAAGCAATCATTAACATTTTGCTTCATTGTATTTGTAATATTAATAGTCTGTTGCTGTTGTTAAGTGTTGGTAAGTCAGTGATGACTCATAATAACATTGTAGAGGATTTCCGAGGAGTCATAGGTGGGCTTAAACTGCTGAATTTGTGGTTAGCAGTCCAGTATTTATGTCACACCTGGATTCCATTCATAGTTAAGTGCCATTGAGTCGATTCTGACTCATAGCGACCATGTATAGGGTTTCCAAGGAGCAGCTGGTGAGCTTGAATTGCCAACCTTGCAATTCAAATGGCTTTGCAATCTGCTACCTTTTTTATTTTTTTCAGTGTTGTTTTTGTGCATACATTTTCCAAAACACATTTTAATCATAATAAGACTGAAGGTTGGACAGATTAAATAAATTGCTGAAGGTTTCAGTTAAAAAAACAACCAAGCTAGAGTATTCACATAAGTCTGTAAGAGTTCAAAAACCATGCTCATTTCACTAGGAGCATACTATAAATTGTAGCATAGTGTGTTACACATTGGGCCATTAACCACAGGGTCTGCGGTTCGAATCCATTAGCTGCTCCTTCCGAGAAAGATGAGACTTTCTGATCCCTTAGAGATTAACAGCCTTGGTAACCCGATATGGGGTTGTTATAAATTGGATCTGACTGGACATCACACACACCACACAGCCCAACGTGTATACCCACAAGTCAATATACTCCTTATACACCCACCCACCCAAAATCAGAGCTACTGCTGATCAAGGAAGGTTGGCATAATAATGGGAAACATTTGAATGTTGAAATATGCTTTGCGTGGAATTCATCTGAAGTGGAGCACTGTGACCCTAGACTGGCAGTTCCACTGAGCACTACAGTAACACCCAGGTGGTACAACACATCATGATTACATGTGAGTGACATCCTTGATAGTTAAGGGATTTACAGATTCGTCAGTATTATGTCTGCATAATCCAGAAAAAGGAAAAAATAAACAGGCTCTGAGATGATTCCTGGTCTTGACAGATTAAAGAAGTTGGCCCCAATCGAAACCTCCAGCTATTTGACAGCGAGTACAGGTCTAGCTGGAAAAGGTGTTTGAAGGAGGTTGAAGTTAAAAGCAGGCACCAAATTGTTCTCAAAGCCTAAAAGTCAAGTCTTTCTCTTTTCCCTCCTATGTCCTGGTGTGGGATACGCACTGGATGGTAAGGTCAGTTTGGAAACCAAGTTCAGTGGTTTAAACCCACTGGCCACTCTTTGGAAACTCTATATAGGGTTGCTATAAGTTGATGGGACTTAACAACAACAACATACTTGATAGATTCTTTAATCTCTGAAAAAGTGTACTGGATGTCAAAAAGAAACTCCTAAAAACACATGCCTTTCTTCTCACCTTTGTGTCTTTTCTCCACTAAGTTTCCATTAGTTTGAGAGGAAAACCACTTTATTAATAAATTAAATATTGGAGTAAGGATATCAGCCTAATTCCAAACACTTTCTTTTGCATTGGGAAAAGAAGAAACAGGTCCTGAACTTAACTTCCCAAATTACGTAGTCATGATGATATCAATTGTTAACTCTAGTTAGTTTACTAATATTTGAAGTGGGGATATGTATCAACCACATGCTTAGAGTAAGGGTGATATTTACAATTTTGAATTAATTCAAAACATATTCCAGACCACACTTTGAGTGAAAAAACAAACAACTTCACATAATTACAATGGAGTCTTGGTGTGGAACTGTAGGATAACCATTCGACTGCAAGGTAGGTCCTTAGAACCCTATACAGGGTTGCTATCAGTCAGAACCAACTTGATAGCACTTAACAACAACAACATAATGATAATAATAAAACTGCATTTCTCTTCTGTTGAGAAATATAAAGCCTTCACATTCCTTGCAAAGAGTTTTGCATTTCTCTAGTGTTTGATCAATGTCTTCTTAGGATACTGTATATATGTCTATCATTCTCCTTTCTTCTCCCATCTCAGTATGCTGGTGTCTTTGCATTTTTATGAAATCAAGACACTGCTGTGTCTCCGGTGCCCACCAATTATGCCATCCTGGCTACTGATGCCACCAAGCCACCATGTTCCAACACCCAATTGTGCAATCTCCTATCTCTGCCCAAGGTGTCAATGCCAACACTGCTTACTTATTGCAATTCCCAAGTCCAGTGGGAGGGGGTACAGCAATTGGAGGGAGGCTACAAATGAGCCAGTTTGCCCATTTACACTGTATCTCTGTAAGGGATAAGCACAAGCATCATTGGAGACACAGGCTCCAGATACATTCAAGACCTTCACCAATCAATTGCCCTTGACCCAAATTATCTGCTGCTACTTTATCTTTCTTTGAGTCCTGGTAGGTGCTGTGGGTTAATGCACCAGACTGCAAAGCCATTTGAACTGCAAGGTCAGCATTTCAAGCTTAGATACCCTATGCAGAGTAGCAATGGGTTGGAACCAACTCGACAGCATTTAACAACAACTTTATCTTTCTTTAGTATGCAATCTTTCTTGAGAGGATACTCATTTCTGTCTATAAAGACTGGATATAGAAAAGGAGCCCTAGTGACAACGTAGGTTAAGTGTTAGGCTGCTAACTGCAGGGTTGGTGGTTCAAACCCACCAGCCACTCCGGAAAAAAAAAACCCTGAGATTTTCCAGTCCTGTAAAGATTTACAGTCTTGAAAACCCCAAGGAGAAATTCTACTCAGACCTACAAGATAACTATTGGAATTGACTTGATGGCAATGGGTGTTTATAAACCTAAAGTAATCTAAGGGTAACATCATATTAGTCCCACCTGATATACCTGCCTCCCTGCCATACACATTATTTAAGTGGAAAATTCGTTCCAAAAAAGCTATGATTGATTCAGTGTTCTCAGCTTTTTAGTAACATAGATAGAAGACTAAGAATTTGGGTATCCTCAGCGAGATGGATTGACACAGTAAATGCAAGAATGAACTCCAACATAGCAACAATGGTGAGGATGGAACAGGACTGTGCAGTGTTTCATTCTATTGTATACAGAATCTCTACAAGTTGGAATCAACTTGATGCCTCCTAACAACAAAAACAATTCTTATCTTCATACATGTATTATTTCAACAAATATGCATTGAAGACTGACTTTGGGCAAACCACAATACAAGGCAGTGCATATGACAGTTGCCGGCCCTATAAAGCTCACATTCTAATGATGTAATAAATGCCACTAATGGAGACCTGGTGTGGTGCTGCAGGTTAATGCTCTAGATTGCAAGGTTGGTTTGATAATACTCTAGACTGCAAGGTTGGTTTGAACTGCTAGGTAGGTGGGTCAAGCTCACCAGATGTTTTCCTTGGAAACCCTATACAGGGTCATTATGAATTGGAGCTGACTGGATGGCACTTAACAACAAACATAGAGTGAAACTAAGAATCCATTGAGGGCCTATGTTGTTGTTGTTGTTGTTAAGTGCCACAGAGTCAGTTTCAACCCATAGTGACCCTGTATAGGGTTTCTGAGGAGCAGCTGGTGAGCTTGAACTGCCAACCTTGCACTTCAAACAGCTTTGCAGTCTGGTGCATTTACCCACAGTGCCACACCAGGAGCAATTCACCACTCCTATAGGGGGTTCCTAATCTAGTATTTTGAGGATCAGTAAAGGCTTCTGAAACTAGATGAATTTTAAACTAAGCCTAAAGGACAAAGAAAAGTTAGTCAGGCTAAGGAAGAAGGGGACCTAAGGAGTTGGGGCGGGAGTCCTGGTGTGGTGCTGTGGGCTAATGCGTCAGACTGCAAAGTAATTTGAACTGCAAGGTTGGTGGTTCAAGTTCACCAGCTGCTCCTTGGAAACCCTATATAGGGTGGCCAAATAAGTCAATAAAAAGGTGAGTGAGCTCTAAGCTTTCTTGCCAATAAGCTTATATTTTCCCTGGACAAGCACTTGAGTGCCTCTAACTTACTTTAGATGTTAAATGAATATCCATTTTCTTTTCCTTGCTAATAACTTGAAACTTTAAAACAGCAGCTCCATAACATAGAGAGGTTTCCTTGTGAATTTATTACATTTAGAAAATTAGGACTGGATTTCAATTCATGAGAAACCTAACGTTGGAAGCAAGTTTGTGACTGTAAATAAGGTCAGCAAAATCCAATGTAAAGTAGCCCTCAGAAATTGATCCAGCCTAAAATTTATATAGTATAAGGGGCACTCTTTTTAAAAATAATGAAAAAACAAAACAAAACACACCTTACTTTTGCAATTTTTTTTAAAGTCCTATGTCCTATGAATACATTTCTAGGACCCCTCTCAAATCATGAGTCATGAAAATGAGGGGTCCTAGTACTTAAGTCTCATTAGCTTCATGGTAAACTCCCACTAATGATACTATTTCAGAGTGAGGGCCAAAAACAATAATAAAATTCCTCTAACAAGGTAATCAAGGGCTAAAAGCACTTGAACTCTTTACTTTGTGAATTTCAAAAGTTTCTCCATTCAAGTGGCCTGGAGAAGTAGGGAGAAGAGAAAGGAGAAAATAGAAAAGGATTGCTTTTATGGTGTGTGTGTGTGTACGTGTTTCCTTGTTTTATGTAACTACTTTCAGTAAGGGGGATTTTTCATAGTCAGTTTTATTCATCTTTGTATCTCAGAAAAATTTCAACACCTGCATAAACAAACAATACCCACATAAATCTGAAGTGATAAACAATAAGAACATGATCTTTCAGCGTATCTAGTCTTCAAAAAACAACACTACAAAAGGCCTTTCTATGTTGAGATAAATTAACAAATGAACTTGCTATGGATGTACAAATTCTCTGAATCTGACTTCATTTGGAATAGAAGCTATTCAACTGTGGACTGAGGAATGGAGTGAGAGAGATGAGAGGGTAAGAAGGGACAGACTGGGAAAAGCAATGTGCTATTAAATAAACTCTCAAAAAAATTCAACAAATAAATAGACCTGATGTGTAGTACTTGCCATTTTCTGTGGTGTAAGTAAATACCTTCACCATGACTGATTTCAAGCTACCAATCTGATGTCAGTGATCTGGAGATGAAGGAATGGGCAAAATTGATCTTTGCAAATCAGTGAATGCCACTACAGCAAACAGACCCTTGGATGTCAAGATTGTGTGGGCTGGTTGATCTTCCTTGTGAAGCTCTCAGAACAGACCTGTTTAAAATGCATCTCACATGTGAAGAGCAGGTGCTTTTCTTTGCTCTCAGCACCTGGGATAATATGCAGAACATGGGTTTTCAGATCCCAAATGCTCTTGATTCAATTTTGTTGGATTAAAGGAGATTAAGACTCTTGTGAGTAGGGCTGGCCAAAACTTTGTGAACTCCAGATGGGACCCTGGCACCTTCCTCTTCAAGTTCTGCTGATAGCATCTGTGGCCTTCAGAAGCCTGGTAAGGCTCAATATTATGGAAAAGTACAGAAATAATATGAACTGTGAGGCTTTTTTTTTTTTTAAACCAAGGGCTACTTAAAATATGCTTTATTATAAGTGTGATTACCGAAATGCTTAATCCACAACTAAATTTGGTTGATTGGTGGGTAGACATCATTAAGTTACATATTAGCAATACAAGTAAAAGAGCTCAAAAAAAGATTTCAAAGGGAAGCTGGAGAAGACAAAGTGAAATATTATAATAAAACGTACAAAGACCTGGAATTAGAAAACCAAAAGGGAAGAACATGCTCAGCAGTTCTCGAGTTGACATAACTGAATAAAAAATTCAAGCCTCAATTTGCAATATTGAAGGATTCTATGTAACACTGCAGGATAAGCAATGGACTGCTAACCACAAGATCAGCAGTTCAAACCCACCAGCCGATCCTTGGAAACCCTGTACAGAGTTGTTATGAGACACTTAACAACAACAACAACATGGGTAAAATACTGATTGAAGCAGCAAACATGTAAAGAAGATTAGAGGAACACACAAATCATTGGGCAAAAAGAATTGGTAAGTGTTCAGGCAGTAGCATATGATCAAGAACCAATGGTCTTGAAAGAACAAGTCCAAATGACACCTGGCTCCAGAAATTGACAGAATACCAACTGAAATGTTTAAACAAATGGATGCATCTCTGGAAGTATTCATTTTTCTATGCCAAGAAATTAATACCATAGATATCTGGTGAACCAAGTGGAAGAGATCCAAACTTGTATCGATTCCAAACAAAACTGATGCAACAGAATGTGGAAAATATCAAACAACATTATTAATATCACAATAAAGTAAAATTTTGCTGAACATAATTTAAAAATGATTCCATTAGTACATCAACAGAGAATTACCAGAAATTCAAGCCAGATTCAGAAAAAGAGGTAGTACTAGGGGTACCATTACTGATACCAGATAGGTCTTGCCTGATGGCAGAGAATAACAAAAATAAGTTTACCTGTGTTTTATTGACTATGCAAACTTATTCAACTATGTGGGTTGTATATGGATAACATTGTAAAGAATGAAAATTTCAAAACACCTAATTGTGCTCATGCCAAAAGACAGTCATTCAAACAGATCAGGAGGATAGTGTGTCATTTAAAATCAGAAAAGTTGTACATCCATGTTGTACCCTATCATCATACTTATTCAAATAATTCAAAAGAATCTACATTACATGAAGAAGAACAAGATAGCAGTGCTGGAGGAAGAATCATTAACAACCTGTTATATACAGATGACACAACTTCCCTTATAAACTCAAAGAGGACTTGAAGTTCTTACTGATGAAGGTCAAGGAGTACAGCCTTCAGTAGGGATTACACTTCAACATGAAGTAAATAAAAACCCTCACAAATGGACCAATAAGAAACATCATGATGAGTGGAGAAAATAGTGTAGTTCTCAACTCATTTTACTTGCACCTACAGGAGTCCTGAAGGAGCTCTGGTAGCGTAGTGGTTAAGAATGAGGCTGCTAACCTCAGGATCAGCAGTTTGAAACTACCAGCTGTTCTGCGGGAGAAAGATGAGGCTTTCTGCTCCCACAAAGATTTACAGCCTTGGAAATCCTGTGCAGGGTCACTATAAGTCAGAACCAACTCCACAGCACATAGCAACAACAACAACAGGAGTCCTGGTGTGGTGCTATAAAATTAGCACCGGACTGCTAATTACCAGTCACTCCTAGGACACCCTATACAGGGTTGCTATGACACGGAACTGACTTAACAACAACAGCATGGTCAATCCATGGAAGTAGCAGTCAAAAAATTCAACAAACAGCATATTGCACTGGGCAAATCTTCTGCAAAAAATTTTAAATGTTCAAGAGCAAAGCTGTCATTTTCAGAACTAAGTTGCGCCTGATCCATAGCTATGGTATTTTCAATTGCCTCATATGCATGGGAAATTTGGAAAATGAATAAGGAAGACCATAGAAGATTCAATGCATTTAAATTATGGTGTTGGTGAAAAATATGAACTGCCAGAAGAACGAACAACTCTGTTTGGAACAAGTACAGGCAGAATACTGCTTAGAAAGGAAGACAGCAAGACTTGGTCTCATGTACTTTGAACATGTTATCAGGAGGCACCAGTTATGAAGAAGAACATGGGTGGAGGGTCAGCACAAAAAAGGAAGACCTTCAACAAGGTGGACCGACATACTGGCTGCAACCATGATCATAAACAGCAATGCTTGTGAGGACAGGACAAGAACAGTCAGTGTGGCCTTGAGTTGGAATTAACTAATCAGCACCTAGCAACAACACATCCAACTTGCAACAACATTTATAATGAATTTCTGCTGTTATTAGGTGCTGTCAAGTGGGTTAAGACTCACAGCAACCCTATGTACAACAGGACAGAGCACTGCCCTGCTTTGACCCATTCTCACAACTGTTATGTTTGAGCCCACTATTGTTACCACCATGACAGTCTAGCTCACTGGAAGTCTTCCTCTTTTTTGATGGCCCCTCCACTTTTCCATGCATGATATCCTTCATTAGGGACTGGTTCTTGCTGATAATATGTCCAAAGTGCCACAGATGAAGTCTCAGCATCCTAGCTTCTATGGAGCACTCTGGCTATACATGCACTAACATTGGTTTGTTGTTTTGGCAGTCCATGGTACTTTCAATATTCTTTGCCAACACCATCATTTAAATGCATCTATTACCCTATGATCTTTCTTATTTATTTTCTAACTTTCATGTGCATATGGGGCAATTGAGAATACCATGGACTGGGTCTGATGTCACCTTAGTCCTGAAAATCTTTTGCAGCAAATTTGCAATACACTATTTGATTTCTTGACTGCTGCTTCCCTGAGTACTGACTGTGGACCAAAACAAAATGAAGGTTTTGACAGCCTCAATCTTTTCTCCACTTATCATGATGTTATTTATTGGTCTAGTGGTAAGGATTCACATTTTCTTTACACTGAGGTGCAATCCATCATGAAGACTGCAATCTTTGATCTTCATCAGTATGTATTTCAAGTTCTCTTTGCTTCCAGCTTATAAACTTGTATCATCTGCTTATCTCAGAATGTTAATGAGTCTTCCTCCAATACTGATGTTAAATTCTTTTTCATATACTCCACCTTTCCAGATTATCTGCTCACAGATTTAATAAGTATGGTGAAATGAGACAATGCTGCGTACACTTTTCCTGATATTAAACCTTCAGTAGCCCCTTGTTCTGTTCCAAAGATTGCATCTACTGGCAGGTTTCTCATGATAACAATGAAACTTCTGCAACTACCATTCTTCGCAAAATTATCCATAATTTTTATGACACACACAGTTAAATACCTTTGTTTAGTCAATAAAGTACAAGTAAACATTTTTCAAGTATTCTCTGCTTTCAGACAAGATTCAGGGGACATCGGCAATGATGCCCCTAGTTCCCTGTCATCTTCTAAATCCAGTTTGAATTTTCTGGCAGTGCCTTGTAAATGTACTGATGCTACCATTTTTTAATTACCTTCAGCAAAATTTAGCTTGCATGCAATATTAATGAAACTGTTTGATGCTTTCTACATTCCATTGTGTCACCTTGTTTTGGATATTAAATTGGTATGCATCCTCAATTCCTTCTTTCTTCTCTCCTTCCTTTATTCCTTCACATTGAGTAGTTAAATTCAGTTTTACAGGCATGGTGCTATGTTCAAGAATAAGATAATGAATTTGATTTGGTATCTACACTGAACTAAATCAGTCAAGATGAAGGAGCCACTCATGTAAACATCTATGCATAATAAATTTCAGGAAATGAAATAGATGGCAATTCTGGTCACATTCAAAGTATCAAGGAAGGAGTATTAATTATGGTTGGAAACAAAAGGGCAAAGGAAGGAGATGATGGCAGTATTTGTAGGGACAACACTTTAAAGATCAGATGTCTGGTACATGGGAAGGTGAAATAAATGACAGGCAGGGAGTGTTTTGTTTTGTTTTATAACTTACTCCTTTATTATCTAAGTGCACTACATTTGTTTTTTTTTTTTAAGCTTCATTGTGAATTAAGAGAGAGTCTACATGGCAGAACATCAGTTTAGTACTCAACCAATCACATCTTCTTTCATTGTAATGATTACAATCCCCTCCAAGCATCATTGGTTAGCAGTATTTGCCTCCATTCCCTCACACAGGAATATATAATCATTCAAACAACCAAAGGGCACATTTTGCAGACCAGCTCTATACCCATCAGTACACCATTTCTCCTTCCATGAGTCTAGAGTCCTCAGCAGCTCTATCTCCCCATATCATCACCTCTGCCTATATCTCCTTTGTCACTTCGTCTTTGGTTAGGATCCCACATTCTGCTCATGCTCTTCCCTCTTGCTGGTCCTAGGGTCCTTTGTTTCTAGAATGTAAGATGACCCTTTTTGTCAAGCAACTTCTACCTTTACACTTGTGATAATCGCTGTTAATCAGGATAACAATTACTCACAATTAAATTGAAAGAATCCTATCCTCATGTCCTTTCACCAGACCCATCTAGATAAGCTGAAAACTATTCAGTGGGGATTCTACTTTCCCCTGCACACTCTAAAACTAAACTACTTCTTGAAAACTTGTAAGACAGTCACTTTGTGCCTTTATAGCCCTCTATTTTAGGTAGTCAATGTCTAAATTGTGCATCCCTATCAACCCTGTATACTGAAGGGATACGCTTGACCAATGATGATAAGAATCCTTCCCTCTCGGTTGGTATTTTGAGCTACTAGATCCATGCTCTGGTAGCGTAGTGGTTACGAATCGGTCTGCGAACCATAAGGTCAGCAGTTCAAAACTACCAGCGGTTCTGCGGGAGAAAGATGAGGCGTTCTGCTCCCGTAAAGATTAACAGCCTCGGAAACCCTGTGCAGGGTCGCTATGAGTCGGAACCGACTCCACGGCACACAACAACAACAGCAACAACAGATCCATAAGGTCAAGTTCATTAAGTAGTAGCAATTTACACTTGCTTCCTTTATCAAATTTCTTTATCTTCTTCTAGTCAAGTTCTGATCATCAAAGGATCCAAGCTAGGTCAAACAGATATTATCTGCAAGTTTGGACATTCTTGTGCACCTCCCCCTACTTCATATGAGCTGGAGGCTTCACAATCAGCTCTAGTCCCCAGTGGCTACGTCAATGTCCACGGGCTCAGGGGTTCCCAAGTCTCCCTACACTTGGACCAACCATCCCTTCCTCTTCTCTCTCTCATCTCAAGGTCAACAGTAGTCTATGAAACATGGTCAAGCTTAGCCCATGTCTTCATTACTGCCTTCCCCCATTCTATTCACAAGTAGACCAATGCAGTCACCAGCAAGCTTACAAATCTGCTAGTGTGTTCTCTTTGAGTTTCAGTCTTGGAGGGGGGTTTGTCCTGAAGGGACTTGATGGCTTGCCTTAATGGCTCTCAGGCAAACAACCTGCTTGTTCTTGCAAAAGCCAAACAGGTTGCTTTCCCACCCACCCCACCCCCCCCTTGCTGGTTTTTCTTTCAAGAAGTATCTTCTGTTCCTCTAGCTTCAGAAAGCTCTATATGGGGTTCAGGATTCCACCTAGGATCCTATATTCTACAAAGGCTCCACAAGAAGTCTGTTTGACTGGGCAAGTTCTAGAACCCCCTTTAGGTATTCCAATCAGTTATAACCTGAAGACAGGCTTACAAGCTTTCTGTAATCATGTTTCCTGACATTCCTTTCTATCCCATTCAAGTACTCATTTTACATTAGTAGTCAGGGTAACCAATATCCATAATACAATAAATCACTTTAGCATGATTTTTCCTATTCAGATTATGCTTTGATCCCTGTATCACAGAGCCCTGTTGTTTCAAGGTTAAACCTGCATCCCTATTTACCTCTGTCCCATTTAGCCTATGCAAACCTCCCTTGTTGTTGTTGTTGTTAAGTGCCATTGAGTCGGTTCCGATCCATAGCGACCCTGAAAAGGGTTTCGAGGCTGTAAATCTTTCCGTGAGCAGAAAGCCTCATTTTTCTCTATCTTTCTTGTTCTTTCATGTCCCTCCGCCTTCTTGTGTATTACCCTCCCCTTTCTCACCCAAGCTGTGATATTACAATCCCCAATCTATACCTTATTGTTTCCTCCTGCCCATCCATTGTAACCAACAGAGATTTTTTTTTCCCTTTTAGAATGGACATCTTTTCTTAAGTTTTTACACTAATGGTATTGTGCAATATTTGTCCTTTTGTGAACTGTCAAATATCTTAACATTATCTCTTTTCCTCTACCCCTTCTGCGTGTCTCAATCCCTATATCACAAAGCCTTGTTATTCCAAGGCTGTGCAAACAACACAGTCCACCTCTATTCCATTCATCCCATGTATACTTTCCCTGACCTGTGAGTTAGTGGTCCCGTCCTCACGTCCCTGGTAACCTTCAAAGAACTATTCTTTTAGTATGACAATCTTTTTGTAAGTTTTTACAATAATGGACTTATGCAATCACTGTCCTTTTGTGCCTAATTTCACTTAGCATTATGTCCTCAAGGCTCATCCATGTTATGTAATGTTTGACAGCTTCATCATTATTCTTCAAGGTAGCATAGTATTCCATTGCGTGTATGTACCAGTATGTGTTTATCCTTTCTTCTGTAGATAGGCATTTGAATTGTTATTGTTGTTAAGTGCCGTCGAGTCATTTCTGACCCATAACAACTCTGTATAGCGTTTCCAAGGAGGAGCTGGTGAGCTTGAACTGCCAATCTTGCAGTTCAAATGGCTTTGCAGTCTGGAGTATTAACTTACAGCGCCACACCAGGGCTCCAGTTTTTTGCAATTGTGAATAGTGTTGCAATGAAAAGTGCATATTATGTACTTGTATTCTGACTCATAGTTCTTGTGGGTATATACAAAGTAGAGGAATTGCAGGATCATAAGGTATTTGTATTTCCAGCTTTCTGAGAAAGTGCCATACCATTCTCCAGAGTAGTTAAATCAATTTGCAGTCTCACCAGCAATGTAGGAGGGTCCCAGTCTCTCTACACCCTCACAAGCATTTGTTGTCCTCTGCTTCATTTCTGTCACTACTGATGTGAAATAATATCTCATTGTTGTTTTGATTTGCATCTCTCTGATAGCTAGTTATCTTGAACATTTCTTCATATGTTTGTTTGCTGCCCGAATGTCTTCCTTGGTGAAGTTTCATGCCCATTTTTAAATTAGGCTATTTGTCTTTTTCGTGTAGATGTGTTGTAATTTCCTATAAATTTTAGATATCAGTCCCTTGTCTGATGTGTTGTTGCAAAAGTTTTCTTCCCAGTCTGTGGGCTCCCTTTCTACGCTTTTAGTGAATTCTTTTGATGCATATAAATGTCTATTTTTTAGTACGTCCCAGTCATCTAATTTGTTCTTGTTTGCATGCTTTTTGTGATGTTTGATAGTCTCTGTATGCCATATATTAGAGCTCTTAAGTTTGTCCCCATTTTTTCATTGATAATCTTTATAGTTCTGGGATTTACATTTAGATCTTTAATCCATGTTGAGCAATATAGCGTGAGGTATAAGTCTTGTTTCATTCTTTTGCAAATCTATTTCCAGTTTTGCCAGTACCATTTGTTGAAGAGACTATCTCTTCCCCATCCAATGTATTTTGACTCTCTGCCAAAGATCAGTTGACTGATCAGGTTTTGCAATTCTGTTCCATGGATCAACGTGTCATTCACTATACCAATACAAGGCTTTTTTGACCACTGTTGCCATGTAGTAATTCTTGAAGTCTAGAAGTGTCAGGCCTCCCACTTTGTTCTTTTTCTTAAGTACTGCTTTGCTTATCCAAGGTCTCTTTCCCTTCTAAATAAAGTTCATGATCATTTTTTCCATCTCTTCAAAGACTGTTGTTGGAATTTGGATTGGTATTGTGTTATAATACCTGTATATTGCTTTAAAGAGTACTGATATTTTCACAATGTTAAGTCTTCCTAACCCTGAGCAGGGTACATTCTTTCATTTTTGTTAATCTCTTTTGGTTTCTTGTAGTAGTGGTTTAGTTTCTTTTCTTTTTTTTTTAATGTTTTATTATGAATTATGTGATAGTTTACATGGGAGAACATTAGTTTTACATTTATCCTATCGTATATCGTTTCATTGCCATGGTTACAATCGCCTCCATGCATCATCAACCAACCAAAGGATATACCCTGCAAACCTGCCCCGCAGTCATCAGCACACAGCCTCTCTCCCTCTCTGGGTCTAAAGTCCCCAGTTGTTTCATCTCTTGATATCATCATCTCTGCCTCCATCTCTGGCGTCACTGCCTGAGTAGGGTCCCGCTCTCTGCTCTTCTCCCTTGATGGTCCCAGGGACCTCCACTTCTAGACTGCAAAGTTAATCACTCCCCTCCTTGCTACAAAATGTCTACCATTACATTTCTGTAATTATTACATAATTACAGAATAATGATTATTCTGATAATAATTATTTAGCGTAGTGGTTACAAATC
>NW_006408548.1:6954405-6957941 GCF_000296735.1 Chrysochloris asiatica | reverse complement strand
TCTTATAAGCTGGACGCTTCACTCTCCACTCTAGTCCTCTGTGGCTATGTAGCTGACTCTGGGCCCAAGAGTCCCCAGGTTTTGCCACACTGCTGGCCAAATAGACTCACAGGAGTCTATTGAATGTTGTAAGGCTTAGCTCACACCTTCATTGCTGTTTTTCCCTCACTTCCCCTTATCGGTGACAAACGTGGTCACCAATCAGACACTGATTGGTGTATTCCCACTGAGTCTTAGTCTTGGAAGGGGGTTTGTTCTGAGGGGACCCAACCACTTGCCTTGATGTCTCCTGGGCAAGCAACTTGCTTGTTCTTTTAGTAATCAGTCGGACTGCCATTTTTATTTATTTATTTATTTTTCTCCTGTCAATCTGTCTTTCAAACGTATCTTCTGTTCTTCTAGCTGCTCCAGGATGGTCTGCTCGTCCTTTCAAGTGGAAATTTCCCACCTCTAAAGATTCTGGTGCATAGTGGTTACGAATCGGGCTGCGATCGTTAAGGTCAGTGGTTCGAAACTACCAGCCGCTCCGCAGGAGAAAGATGAGGCTTTCTACTCCCGTAAAGATTTACACTCTCGGAAACCCTGTACAGGGTCGCTATGGGTCAGAACTGACTCGATGGCACTTAACAACAACAACAACAAAGATTCTGGATGCTGTTCAATCATTTTGCAATCCCACCAGCAATGCAGGAGTATCCCAGTCTCTCCACATCCTGGCCAGCATTTACTGTCCTCTACTTTTTCTATCTTTGCTGTTACTGCTGGTATGAGAATATATCTCATTGTTGTTTTGATTTGCATCTCTCTAATGGCTAGTGATCATGAACATTTCTTCATATGTTTGTTGGCTGCCCAGAACTCTTCCTTTGTGAAGTGTCTGTTCATGTCCTGTGCCCATTTCTTAATTGGGTTATTTGTCTTTTTCTTGTAGAGGTATTGTAGTTGCCTATATATTTTATAAATAAGTCCCTTGTCTGATGTGTCATTGCAAAAAATATTTTACTATTCTGTAGGTTCCCTTTTCACTCTTCTGGTGAAGTCTGTTGAGGCACATAAGTTTTTAATTTTTAGTATGTCCCACTCATCTATTCTGTACTTTTGTTTGTGTGGTTTTAAAAATGTATGTAGTCTGTGCATGCCCTGAATTAGTGCCCTAACATTTGTCCCTATTTTTACATTGATGGCTTTCATAATTCTGGGATTCACATTTAAGTCTTTAATCCATGTTGAGTTGGTTTTTGAATAAGGCATGAGGTGAAGGTCTTGTTTCAATCTTTTGTATTTCGCTTTCCAGTTCTGTCAACACCATTTGTTGAAGAGGCTATCAGATCTTCGTGTGATATATTTAGGTATTTTGTCAAAAATCAGTTGGCTGTATGTAGATGGGTTAATTTCTGGATTCTTGATTCTGTTCCATTGATCAAAGTATCTTTCATAGTACCAGCACCAAGCTGTTTTGATCACTGTAGCCATGCAATAAATTTTGAAGTTGGGGTGTGAGAGTTTTTCAACCTTATTCTTCTTCTTAATAGTGCTTTTGCTTATCTCTTTCCTTTCAATATAAAGTTTGCAAATTGTCTTTTCCATCTATTTGAAGAATGTCCCTGGAATCTGGATTGGGATTGCATTATATGTGTAAATTGCTTTTGGCAGAATTGACATTTTCACAATTTAAGTCTTCCTATCCAGGAACATGGTACATTCTTCCATTTTTGTAGGTCTCTTTTTTTTTGTTGTAGTAGTGTTTTGTAGTTTTCTTTGCATAAGTCCTTTGTTTCTCTGGTTAAATTTATTCCTAGATATTTCATACTTTAAGGAGCTCTGGTAGCGTAGTGGTTACGAATCGGGCTACAAGCTGCAAGGTCAGCAATTCGAAATTACCAGCTGTTACGTGGAAGGAAGATGAGGCTTTCTGCTCCTGTAAAGATTTACAGCCTTGGAAACCCTGTACAGGGTTGCTATGAGTCAGAACGGACTCCACGGCACATAACAACAACAACTATTTCAGCCTTTGGGTGGCTACTGTAAATAGTATTGCTCTCCTAATGTCCTTTTCAATGCTGTAGTTTTTAGTATAGAAGAATCCAACTGATTTTTGTATGTGGATCTTATATCCTGCCACTTTGTTGAATCTTCCAATGAGGTCTAGTAGCTTTTTTACTGAGTCTTTGGAGTTTTCTATGTATAGGATCCTATAATCTGCAAATAGAGTTATTTTTATTTCTTCTTTGCCAATTTTGATGCCTTTAATTTCCCTATCGTTCCATATAGCTCTGGCTAAGACTTCCAAAACAATATTGAATAGGAGTGGTGACAAAGGGTATCCTTGTCTGGTACTGTTCGCAAAGGGAAGGCTTTCAGTTTCTCTCCATGGAGAGTAATGTAGGCTGTTGGTTTTGTAAATATGCTCTTAATATGTTGAGGAATTTCCCTTCAATTCCTATTTTGTTGAGTGTTTTTATCAGGAATGGATGTAGGATTTTGTCAAATGTCTTTTCTGCATCAAGCGATACAATCATGCAATACGATCATGTGGTTCTTTTATTTTTTATTATTTATATAGTGGATCGTTTTTCTAATGTTGAGACATCCTTGCATCCCTGATATGAATCCCACTTGATCATGATGCATTATCTTTTTGATGTATTGCTGGATTCTGTTGGCTAGGATTTTGTTGAGAATTTTTGCATCCATGTTCATGAGCGATATTGGTCTATAATTTTCTTTCTTAGTGACGTCCTTCCCTGGTTTTGGTATGAGGGTTATGCTTGTTTCATAAAATGTATTAGGCAGTTTTCCATCCTCCTCTATCTTCTGGAATAATTTGAGTAAAATTGGTGACAGCTCATTCCTGAATGTTTGGTAGAACTCACCGGTGAAGCCATGTGGGCTTGGACTTCTTTTGCTTGGGAGATTATTGATGACCTGATCAATTTCTTCTTTTGCTATGGGTCTGTTTTCTACTTTAGGTAGGTCGTGTTTATCTAAAAATGTATCCATCTCTTCTAAGTTTTCAAATTTGTTGGAGTACAACTCTTCATAATATTCTGCTATTATCCTTTTGATTTACTTTGATTCCATTGTGACATCACTGATATGATTTCTAACAAGTGCTTTTTGTGTCTTCTCCCTCTTGTCTTTTGTTAGGTTTGCCAATGGTCTGTAAATTTTGTTAATCCTTTCAAAGAATCTGTTTCTTGTCATGTTGATTCTTTCTATAGTTTTTCTGTTATCTATCTCTTTTATTTCTGCTCTAATCTTTATTATTTCTTCTCTTTTGGTGGATGTAGGTTCTCTCTGTTGGTCTGTTTCTAATTGATGTAGATGCTGGGTTAATGTGTTAATTTTGGTTCTTTCTTCTTTTTGGATGTGTGCGTTTATTGCAATAAATTGTACTCTCATCAATGCTTTCACTGTGTCCCTAAGATTTTGGTATGTCGTTCTCATTTGTTTCTAGGAATTTTGTGAATTCAAGATTAATTTCTTCTACTACCCTGTCACTTTTCACCAGGGTGTTATTCAGTTTCCATGTATTT
>NW_006408548.1:6933350-6952640 GCF_000296735.1 Chrysochloris asiatica | reverse complement strand
TTATCTTTTCACTTTTCTGGATGTTAAGAGAAATTTTCTTTCAGCAATTCTTCATCTATTTGCTCTGTGGGCTTGTGTGATTCTTTTTGTTCTGGAATGCTGATAATTCTTAAGTTATTCCTCTTCATGTTGTCCAACATGAATCTTAGACCTTCTTCAGATTTTTTTTATCCTTTTTTGTGTTTGTTCTTCTATCTTGGTGGTATTGAGAGATTTGTCTTCCAGCTCACTGGTTCTGCCTTCCATCTCATCTATTCTACTCCATTGCCCTTTCAGAGTATTGTCTATTTCTAATATTCTAATATTGATCATTTGGAACTCTTTCTGTAGGTTTTGAATTGTTTCCAATGATGTGTCTATCTTATTTGATTGTTCCTGTAGCACTTTCCTGACTTCTTCCTTACTTTTCTCAACTACATTGTAAAGTGTTTTGAAACATTTCATAATCATTTCTCTGAATTCCTTCTCAGACATTTCCAAGTCCTGCCCTCATTCCAGAATGAAGTCCAGGTCTACCTCTAGGTCATTTGACTCAGACATTTTATATTGTTTCTGGACATTTTCTGATATGGTCTTTTGCTTTTGCTTCTTGGACATGTTTAGTGTTTATCTGTGACCTTAATAATTGAGTACATGTTTTGGTATTTTTTATGCTTTCTGATTGCTTCCAGGTAGATGTGTTCAGGATGTGGGCTTTCCTTTTTTCTCTTCTTATTGCTTAATTCAGAGTAACTTTCACAGGTGTTGTCTGCCTCTCTGGTGTATGGCATGTGGTATTGGTTCTTGCCTGAGTTTTGGTGTTTTATAGAGTGTGATTGTAGCTTGACTATATGGCAGCAGTTGCTGACTCTTCTTGGGTAATATAGGGAGAGAAAGAGTCCCCCAGAGGAAGAAGGGGGAGCATAAAACAGCAAAACAGCACCAGCAAAAACAAAAACACACACAAATAAAACCCCAAACAACAACAAAACAAAACTAGACTGAATACTACAGTCTATAATCACAGAAAAGGGAGACGAGTTAGAGAAGAAAAAAAAAAAAATCTGTAGCCTAATATGAGTATGACTTTATTGTCCTCTCTTCAGTTTCTTGCTTTCAAACTGCCTGAGAGATTTCAAGATGCAACTGTTGGTTGTTATGCTATAGATCAGGCTTTAATTTAATTTTCATCCTGTTTTGTTTTTAAACTCTCTTTCCCTCTCTATAGCCCTGTCCTGGACTTTTCCCGTATTAAAAAAAAAAAAAAAATCAGGGCCTGCTCTTGGGCTGAGTATCTGTGCACATGCATGGCAGAAGAACCCATAAGTGGTGAGGGTGGGGAGGTGTCCACTCGCTCAGGTACTCCCTCTAGTCACCAGAGTGGAGGTGCACAAACAGTGGGGTGGGGGTGGGGGGCAATGACCAGATAGCAAATAGAAAAAGAAAATCAGAACAATGCAAAACCATCAAAGTGTATTGTCCACCTTTGCTCCAAGGTTCCTGTGGCATTTTTCTGAGGTGTGTCTGCTCCCCCACTTGGTCTTGCCGTTTGGTCTCACCCAAGATGTCAGCTCTGGGACGACCCTGCAAGTGACTTGATCATTTCTGTTAGTTTATGTTTTAGGGCTCACACTCTGGTAGCTGCCTGAAAAATGTTTTGGAGGATAAGAAGATGCCATTTTCATTTTCACACTTATAAGCACTTTGTGAGAAAGTCAGGGCTAGTCCTATGATTCCATTTCAATAAATTCAGCAAATGGATCTCAGGGTGATTGAGAAACTTGTTTGAGATCACAAAGATGTTAACAGAGGTAATGCAGAGTCAAATAATATTTTCTCAGTCCTAGTGTAATTCCATAGACAAGAACAGAGGAGCAAATTGAAGACTGGAGAGTTTTGTGTTCCTTTCTCTCTCATTTTTCTTCCATTGACATTCTGTGAGAAATTACTAGTATCAGACTTTGCTGTGTACTTTCTCTATCAGTTCTTCACATCATATCAATGGAGATCTTACTTGAGGTCTTATCTGATTTGCCTCAGATAAGATCTCCGTTGATAAAATTTTCTTAGATAATTATAGGAAGTCTCTGTGTGATACAAATGGTTAATAGCTCCCTACTAGTCCAAAGGAGTCCTGGTGTGGTGCTGTGGGCTAATGCATCAGACTGCAAAGTCGTTTGAACTGCAACATCAGTATTTCAAGCTCACCAGCTGCTCCTTGGAAACCCTATACAGGGTTGCTATGGGTCGGAATTGACTCTAAGGCAAATAACAACAACAACAAGTCCAAAAGATGATTGTTTCAACCCACCCAGAGATGCCTCAGAAGACTGACTTGGTGATCTATTTCTAAAAGGTCACAACCTTAAAAATCTTATGGAACAGGTCTACTCTGGCACCATGAGTTGGAATTGACTTGATGATAACTGAAAACAGCAATAACAACTTATATCCAAGCTAGTAAGGACTTAATATTTTTTGGAGCTCAAAGGACTCATTACATTCCAGAATTGTGACGTGCTAACCATCCCACTTGTCATCCTAAGACCTCAAACTGAAGAGGAGGATATAAATGTATTGCCATTGTTTCCTTTTTTTGAAAAACAGAAAGGAAAAACAGCAAAGCCCTACCCTTTCCCTCAGGTCAAGTGACAGACACTAACCCTTGACATTCCATTCAGATACCTCCAAAACAAACAGTCACATAAACCTGAAGCCCAACTAGGGACATCAAATGTCTTCTCATCTAAAAAAGGGCAGCTCTTCCTATTAGTCTAAGTAGAACTATAAAGCAGAAAATAAAATGATTTAAAATTATAAATTAAAGACCATGAAATGTAACAGACTTTACGGCTTCTCAGAGGATGGCATGCAGTTAGAAACGTAGTATAAATGTTAGCTTAACTTTTGCAAATTCAACTAAACAAACTGCATTCTCTTACACTGTTGTTTATTCATTGGTTCAAACTCAGGGAAATGCCTCCTCAAATACTATTTATAAGCAAGTGAAGAAAAAGATATTATGATTCTTTTCTAAGATCATAGGAAAATATAAGCAGACTTATCTGTACATTTAAGCTTAAACCTGGAAATACCTGTTGCCATTGGATGTATGTTCAATCTGAAACTGAGATTAAAAAGTGATGGAGGTCAGAAAAATTAAGAGCATTTGAAACACATCTCCTTCTTAAAATATGTTCTTCTTTTGGGGGTAAGACATCAAGACGCTCCTAGTTTTCCTTCTTCATATAGAGTGGACCTTCTCATAATCTTTAATTGGTTCTTTCTCCTCTTCATCATGATACCCTCAAATCTCAGTACACACCCTTCTTCTCTTCTCTTCTGACTCATATCCCAGATGATCTTACCCAATCCTATGCTTTCCGTCATGTTTCTATCCCAATGATTTGCAAAATTACATCACTGACCCTGAATTTCCCTATCAAATTTATATTTGTATAATCCTCATGCAACCTGACATTTACATGTAAATACATAATAGCCACTTTAAACTTATGTTCGACACAATACTTCCTGATTCTCTACATGAGATTTTGGAGAGTGCCTCATATTTATGAATACAACTATAATTCACTCAATTTCAGATAATGTGACGATATATCCATGTTGGTACTTATGCTATTGTTGTTAAGTGCCATCAAGTTGGTTCTGATCCATAGCAACCCTATATAGCGTTTCTGAGGAGTGGCTGGTGAGCTTGAACAGCTGACCTTGTGGTTCAAGTAGACCTTGCAGTTCAGGGCATTAACCCACAGTGTCACGCCAGGACTCCAATGGCACACATGTTGTTTTTGTAGATAACTTTCAACATTGCATCTGTCAAAACATCTGTTAGTATTCTGTCTATTCCTGGAGCTTTTCTTTTCACAAATGCCTTCAGTGCATTTTCTTGTTGTTGTTAAGTGCCATTGAGTCAACTCCAACTCATAATGACCCTGTACAGGAGTTCTGAGTTGCAGCTAGTGGGTTTGAACTGCTGACCATGTGGTTTGCAGTCCAGTGCTGATCCTACAGCAACACATCAGTAACACATCAGCTTAGCTTACTTCAGTACCATTGACTTTTTATCATCTGCTGCCTTCTGAAATGACTGAATATCGACCAGTTATTTTTGGTATAGTGCCTTTGTGTATTCCTTCCACTTTCTATTCTTGCTTCATGAGTCACTTCAGTATCTTGCCCATTGATTGGTTGGTTGGTTATGTGCCGTGGAGTCGGTTCCAACTCACAGCGATCCTGTACAGGGTTTCCGAGGCTGTAAATCTTTATGGGAGCAGAAAGCCTCATCTTTCTCCAGCAGAACATCTGGTAGTTTCAAACTACTGACCTTGTGGTTTTCAGCCTGATTTGTAACTTTTCTATGCTACCACAGAATTCTTCAATATTGGAACTCACAACTTGAATTTTTCACTTTAGTTCTTGCAACATGAAAATGCTGAGTATTTTCTTTTTCTAGATCTTTGCATATTTCATTATAATACTATATGTTGTCTTCTTAAGCTGCCATTTGAAATTTTCTGCTCAGCTATTATATTATCAGTTCTTCTAATTGCTTTAACTACTCTAAGTTCAAGAAGAGGTTTCAGAGACTCTTCTGACATCATTTTGTTTCTTTGTTTTTCCTTTCTTGCCCTTTTAGTGACCTCTAGCTTTCTTCATGTATGATATTGATCTTGGTTCATTAGTGTTCAATAGATCCAGTTTATTCTTGAGATGGTCTCTAAATCATTATACTGCTAACTGTAAGGTTGGTGGTTCAAACCCAACAGCCACTCCTCAGAAACTCTATTCAAGGTTGCTATGAGTTGGAACCGACTCGATGGCACTGAACAACAGCAACATACTAAGATCAAAGTTTGACTTTTGTGGACTTGTTTGAATTTTCTTGCATTTTAAATTCAATTTGCATATGAAAAATTAAATGGCCTATTCTACAGTTAGCCCCTGGCCTTCTTCTGGCTGATATTTAACTTCTTTAGCATCTATTTCCACAGATGTAGTTAATTATATTCCTGTATATTCTATCTATCTATCCAGTGTATAGTCACTGTATAGGTTGTTCAAAAAATGTTATTTGTGATGAATGAGTCATTATTCTACAAAATTCTATCACATGAGCCCCGACGTAGTTTCTATAAACAACACAATTATTTTTCTATTCCTAATACTTCTTTAAGGAGCTCCGGGTGCATAGTACTTACAAATTGGGCTGCTAACCTCAGGGTGAGAAGTTCAAAAACAACCAGCTGTTCCATGGGAGAAAGAGGAGGCTTTCTGCTCCCATAAAGATTTACGGCCTGGGAAACCCTTTATAGGGCCGCTATGAGTCGGAACTGACTCCATGGCACATAACAACAACAACAATCCTTCTTTGAGTCTTGGTGTCTGCACTGGACTGCAAGGTGGGTTTGAACCACAAGGTCAGTGGTTCAAGCTCACCAACTGCTCCTCAGAAACCCTATACAGTGTAGCAATGGGTTGGAATTGACTCAACAACACTTAACAACAACAATCCTTCTTTGGAGTCCAGGTATGGCTCTGTGGGTTAATGTGCTGGACTGCAAAGTTGGCATGAGCCACAAGGTCAACGGTTCAAGCTCACCAGCTACACCTCAGAAACCCTATACAGGGTCACTATGGTTCAGAACTGACTTGATAGCACTTAACAATGACAACAAGAATCCTTCTTTGATTCCCACTTTTGCAGTCCAGACATGAGTAATTATCAATGCATATTGATTGCCTGTTTGATCACTTTCAGTCTGTAGAATTTGGCAAAAAAATCTTCAATTCTTGATATTTGGCATCCATGGATGATACATAATTTTGAATGATAGTCATATTAACTGATCTTCCTTGCAGATATCTGGATATTATATTGTCACTGACAGTATTATACTTCGGGATAGATCTTGATATATCTCTTTTCACATAAATGTCATACAATTCCTCTTGAATTTTTGATTTCTGACATAATAAACCATATGATTGTCTGACTCAGAATTGCCAATAGCAGCCCATTTTATTTCATTAATGTGTCTAGGAGATCAATGTTTATGCATTTCATTTCATTTTTATGACTTCTCATTTTCCTTGATTCACAATTCATACATTCCATGTTCTGATTATTAATGGAGGTTTGTTGCTGGTTCTTCTCATTCTGAGTTGTGCTACATCAGCAAATTAAGTTCTTTAAAGCTTTACTCCATCCATATTATTAAGTTTGATTCTAATGTGTCTTTCATTATGACTGTTAAACTCATTTATGTATTAGCACTAATTTTAATTTACAGTAATAAATTAGAAAGTTCTGAGGGATGGAATTAAATACAAAATGTCTAAAAACACTAGACAAAATATAGGACATATCTGTAAAGCAAGGGTTGTACAAATGAAACTAAAATGAGCCCTGTGCCAACATCAATCCCAATATTTCATAGGTTCCTCTTTTCCAGCTGGAGTCCAAGGTAGTTGAAACTACTTTCAATATCCTTGATTTATGAGTAATTTTTTTCAGTTGTCACTCACTGGTACCTTCAAAGTCACTTCCTGTTCACACGGCAGGGACGCAATGCTCTATGAGAACATTTTAAAATCTCTTCCCCAATAACTAGATGGATGTAGGTCTTCAATTCCTCACACTGTAACTTTGTGAGTTCTTGTTTCAGTTTTGTAATATAGAAATTTCTCTAATCTTTGGTTATATTATATAATTTAAAGATTTCACACATATTTATGACATCTCTTTGGGGGTGGGAAATGTGCCTAGTCAACATTTCTATTTGTACAAGGTAGAATAAGAAAATTTCCCATATTTTCTGTCATACTAATGAGAAATTCGATGTGATGTTTACAGACTCCAAAATTATCAAGTACATGGTACCGCATTAAAATGCAACTAAATAGCTTCTTTGTGGTTTTTTAAAGTAAAATTTTAAAACACTTATCATTTCCAATTAGCCTCTAACTAAATTTTGAATTACTGGAAAATTTAAAAGGTATATTTATACATAAAACACATTGTTGTGATTGAGTGCTGCCGATTCAGTTCCGACTTACAGTGACCCTGTATAGGGTTTCCAAGGAGTGGCTGGCTGGTGGTACAAACTGACCTTGCAGTCCAGTGCATTAACCCATAGAGCCACACCAGGACTCAATAAACATCAATATCCTAGGAATTGTTGTTAAATGCCCTCCAGTCGGTTCTGACTCATAGCGATTTCTGAGGAGCAATTGGTGAATTTGAGCTATAGACCTTGTGGATCAAACTGGCCTTGCAGTCTAGTGCTTATCCTACAGTGCTGTCGTATATTTTGTGTCAAAATGCAGTATGTATAAAATACTACGTATAATAAACAGTATAATATGTAATATACATATGTGCTATACATTTTAAATTGTAGAAGAAGCACAAATATTATTAGAGCTAATTTGTGTTCATTGCAATTTTGTTCCCCTTTAAAAGAATAATGGGACATATCCTTCTGATATCAAAATACCATAGAAAAATATAAAGCTAAAATTCTTCTTTCTCCTCTATAATTTTTTTCTTTCACAATGAGAGAAAGTGAGATTAAGAGTATATAAATAGGTAAATTAAATTTAAGTGTCTGAGTGTTCTATTTTTATTGGTATTTTATAACTACGTGTAGGCTGACTGATAACATCAACACAGGCATTCCACATCTAGTAGAGTATCAATAATGATTTATGACACAAATGTTATTCACCTTGCCTATCAGGCTCACTTTTATTACTTAAAGGAAATCTTTTTAGAAAATGCAGGAAGAATAGTCCTAAGCTTAACGTGATACGCACAAGCTCACTAAATGATATCTTTTCTCAAAAACACCTTGCCACTTGTAAATTTTGGTCCCCAAATTATTTTGTTAAATAGTCAAGGTTTTGGGTTAAAATATTCTGAAGTGTCAAATAATTCTAATGGTTAAGGTATATTAATTTATAAATAACCACAAATATCTTTAGGTGAATTGTTCCTTGAATGTGTTACTCCGCATGTTCAGTGTTGATATGCTTTTTTTAAAAAGAGGGTCTGGTTCTTCAAAAAGCTAAATTTGAAATTACCATATGAGGTGCAATCCCACTTTTATGTATATACCCAACAGAATACACTATAGGGACTCATAGCAGCACGCTTTTCATAGCAGCACTATTCACAATAGCCAAAAAGTCCAAACAAAAACAAAATGTCCAAAAAGTCCAACTGAATGAATACACAAACAAATTGTGGTATACCCATGCAATGGGATATTTTTCAGCCATAAAAAGAAATAAGGTATTAATAAATGTTACAGTGTGGATAAACTAAAAAACATTATGTAGATCTAAGAGGCTACATGCTGTCTATATGTACACATATGAGTCTATGCATATGAAATGTTCAGAATAGGTAAGTCCACAGACACAAAGTAAATTAGTGGTTGCTAGTGACTGAGGGCTAAGCCCCGGTGTAGTGCTGTAGGATAAGCATTGGGCTGCTAACTGAAAGGTCAGCAATTCAAACCCACCAGTCACTTTTGGAAAGAGTCTCTATGAGTCAGAATGACTTGAGGGCACCAGTTGTGGGGAGGGAAATACAGGGAGTGATTGCTTAGTGGATATGGATTTTTCTTTTGGGTTCATGAAAATAATTTGAAATTGTATAGAGGTAATGATTTCACAACACTGTGAATGTTCTAAATAATAACTTTTAAATGGTCAACTTTATGTTATATAAATTTTAGCTCAATTAAAGGGAATTTGGGGTGTATATCATCTGGGATTTCACAATTTACATTAGTATTTCAAAGACTCTGGAAATTCCTCCAGCAACCTAGAGTTGTCTCACTAAATTTTTTCACAAATCTATTTTCTCATAGAACCCTCAGTATTTTGGTGTGCAATCTGAACGTGTTTGTGTGCTTATGCACACCCATGTTTCCTTGTATTGAAAGCTTAGACAACCCGTGAAAGATGGAGTGACAAAGAGAACAAAGTAGAGAACAGATAAACCCTAATAAGATCTGTGGAAAAAGAAGAGATGAGCCGTGGTGGTGGAGTCAGTTCCGACTCATAGCAACCCTGTACAGGGTTTCTGAGGCTGTAAATCTTTATGGGAGCAGAAAGCCTCATCTTTCTATCATGGAACAGCTGGTAGTTTTGAACTGCTGACCTTGTGATTCGCAGCCAGATTCATAACCAAAGATGAGCAGTAGAGAACCCTCAACTATCAATGACACAGCAGCAAAGAAGATAAACGATGCAGAAAGGAAAGATGGGTGGCTAACTGAAATGTAATTGTTCAGCGACTTTGATGATATCATTTAGGTGAAGTGGATAGGGAGTTGGGAGACAGTCTTCTTAGGATCCATACGTGAAAGGAGTGAGGGACAAAAGACTGGACAACGGAAGAGGCTGAACTGCCATAGCTTTAACAGGACCTAAGCCAATCCCATGGGAACTGTGGAGCTGGAAGTTCCTTCATACAGTGAGGCAAGGAATTACGCCTTTATACCCCTTTGTCCTGATGTCACTCTAGGATAAGCATTGGACTTCTAACCATGAGGTAAGCGGTTCAAACCCACTAGTTGTTCCTTAGAAACCCTATACTGAGTCAATATGAGTCATAATGACTCAAGGCACTTAAAAACAACAATAACATCTCCTGCACCAGCTGGTGGTGGAATACTCACTTCCAAAGTTGTAATCTGGTGGGGGGAGGGGACATTTTCTGAGGAGAGACCCATTTTCAAAACTAACAGGATATACACCTGATAGATGTGTGCTGGAATGCCTAGGTGCTGAAGGGCCTGCCATGGCATCTACTACACTCAGCCACCACTTCCTCAAAAGTGGCCGTAAAGGTGGCTCCTTTGAGATTTCTTTCCACACTCACACTTGAAAGAAATGCTCCTTTTAGGAAACCCACACTTGGTGACTCTAAGCAATCTCCTATCCCCATCCATAATGAAGCAGCATTTTCACTTTACAGCAAAGAGGAAAAATAAAAGTCTACTTTTTTGCAGTAGAACTTTCTCTCCAGTAGAGTATTCCAAGAAGTTTGTATTAACTTATTCCAGAAAATAGACGCAGATCAACTATCGTCAAATTGAAATGATCATTACTTACTGATTTCCTTGGATTTTTCGTTGATTTACAGAGGTAAAAAGAAAATAGTGTGGCAAGCATCATGTGTGCAAATAATGCCATCTTTTACTGTTGTTCTCTGTTCCTCTTATCTTCTAGATGTGTGTAGCTATAGTGGTGTGGTAGAATTCTTGCTTTCCATGTGAGAGACTGGGTTGATTCCCAGCCAATGTACTTCAGTGCAGCCACAATTATCTGTCATTTGAGGTTTTCTTATTACTTAGAAGCTGAGCAGGTTTCAGCAGGGCTTCTAGACTAAGACTGACTAGGAGTAAAGAGCTGGTAATCTACTTCCAAATATCAGCTAATGAAAAACCCTATGGATCACAATGATCTGATCCCATTATGTATGAAGTCACCATGAATTTGGTGAACCAACTTCACACCAGCTAGTAATTGTTGTTGTTTAGTGCCACAGATTTGGTTCTGGCTCATAGTGACCCGACATAGGGTTTCCAAGGAGCAGTTGGTGAGTTTGAATCACCAACTTTGCCAATTTGTGGTCCAGTACCATACCAGGACTCCATAACACCACACCAGGACTCCAACTAGCAATACTACCTTCTATACTTGGTGATTCTTGTGAATATCAGCATTGTATTATGTGTTTTACTATTATAAATTCTCTAATCAGTCCTAGTTTGATCAAGATCACTGGGGAGTCATGGGTTTACATAGTCCACTATGTTGGCCCTAGTAACTCACTTTCTACTTAATTCTGGTTGACATGATGTCATGACCTGATACTGAGGTGTCTTACAGAAACTTCCCTTTATAAGTTGCATCTGTGTTTACTATACTATTGTGGTAATATTTGTATTACATGTGTCTTCTCAGTAGAACACTCATAGGAGAAAATTCTCATCTCAGAATCAGAGAGAATTATTCATCCCTGAGTAACTAGATAGTTCTGACTTCATAAATAAAGTAAGTTACCCAAGAATAGTATTTCCTTCTTCTCACTGGCTATCAGAAACTGAGTCAAGTTTTTACCCACCTCTATCAAATATGCATGACTTCATGTGGGATTTTTGTGTCCTGACTCACCTCTCCTTACATTGGATTTCTTGACCAATTTTTCTTAATACTTTGTTATTTCATATGCATTCTTATAAGATGCTGGATAATACTGAATATAAACAATCAAATGCATTCCAGTTATTAACTAGTATGCAGATCTTTGAAAAATCCAAAACATGAGTAACATACTTTACTAGGCAGGAAGTAGCCATGCCAGTATATTCTGTGTGGATCTGCGATCTGTGAAGCACTTCTAGAAATGTTATAATGAATTAATTGGATAGAATTTCAACTTTTGACACTAAAAACTGGACTAACGGCATACTGTGACTTCGCACACCATTGGACATAGGAGAAAATAATAAATACTGTGTATTTCCTAAGAATTATGGAGAAAGAGATTCAAAAAGTATCCCACAGTTCTGATTCTCTTTTCTTTGCTCCTAAATTTGCTTGCTTATGCATGCTAAGGCATAAAAATAATATAAAGGTTATATAACTTCAGGATTTAATTAAAATCTTTCTGACCCTTGAGGCATTTACACTGAGCAAATTTTCTTTCATTCAGTTAAAATTCCTGTGATGCATATTGCTGTGGAATGGAGTAATTTCTAATAAATATTCCTTTTCTATGATTTAGCTCAGCATGGGAAAGTAAGGGTTAAGCTGAAAAGATTTAAAGCTTGGAGTTATTACATTACAGATAAATTTGCATTTCTTAGTAGGTATTAGCAGTAAGAGTATATTGGAATCAGTACTAGATGTTTCCTACAATGATAGAAAGTATCTAAGTCAACCAGAAATGATTTCATACTTCCAATGACTTTGGAGTTAATGATAGAATCCTGAAATACTTCCCCTTTCTGAATTAATCTAGAGAAAGATAGAAACAGCATAGGTCCCTGCCTCAGACAACAGATATAGAATAAAAAGACAGTCTCAGAAATTCTTTGAGGCTGTTAGAATTAGCCATCTTCAGTAACAGTGGGTGATAGACAAGGAGCCTAGTGGGTTATGCACTGGGCTGCTAACCGCAAGGTCAGCAGTCTAAATCCACTAGCTGCTCCATGAGGGAGAGATAAGGCTCTCTGGTCCCATAAAGATTTGCCACCTTGGAAACCCTATGTTGTTGTTGTTGTTATGTGCCTTGGAGTCGGTTCCAACTCATAGTGACCCTATTCAGGGTTTCTGAGGCTGTAAATCTTTAGGGGAGCAGAACGCCTCATCTTTCTCCCGTGGAACATCTGGTAGTTTCAAACTGCTGACCTTGCGGATCGCAGCCCAATTCTTAACCACTAAGCTACCAGAGCTATACTATACAAGGTTACTGAAAGTAGGTAATGACTTGAAGGTATAGAGCAGAAGCATTAAATTGCTTGAGGCAAATCCTCATCCTAATGCTTATCAATGGAGTCCTGGTGTGGTGCTATAGGTAAGCACTGGACCACAAAGTCAGTTTGAATCACAAGGTCGGGTCAGCATTCAAGCCCAAGTGTCAGTCCTCAGAAACTCTATAAAGGACAGGGTCTCTCTGAGTCACAACCAACTCAATATCACTTAACGATGATAATGCTTATTAAGTGGTCTGTTGATAGTTGACTTCAGTCAGCCCATGACTCATAGCAACTCCATATACAACATTATGATCTATAGGGTTTTCATTAACTGATTTTTCTAAAGTAAATCACTAGCCTTCTGCCTCACCTATTAACTCTGCTGGAAACTCCATGTATCCTTAAGAAAATGCAAGTCTTCAGTGACAAATGTGCTGTATTGGCTGGGAAATATGCAAGTCTTCACTGACAGATCAAGCGCATTAGTTGGGAGTCAAAGCCAAATCTCATCAAGGAAGGCAAGAAATCTACCACTGACCCACCACTGCCCTCTATTAAGCAGCAGCACTGGGAAATACAACTTAATTTTTATATACTTCAATCTCTTTCAGTAGAGTGAGTTCAGTAATAGTATCTACCTCACAATGTTGTTCTGAAGATTAAATTAGTTAATATATAGGGTTTTTTTATACATATATATATATATATATATATATATATATATATATATATATACTTTTTTATATGTAAAAAAAAACACCACTCATATATCAATTTGTCGTACTGTGGTGGTTTGCTTGTTGCTGTGATTCTGGAAGGTATGCTAGGGTATTTTAAATACCAGCAGGTCACCTATGGTGGACAGGTTTCAGCTGAGCTTCCAGATGAAGACAAAATAGGAAGAAGTAGAGATGAACTATTTCCAAATATTTAGTCACTAAAAACCTTATGAATAGCAGAACACTGTCAGCACCAGAATAATTAATATAGAAACATAGTGAAGAGCACCAGAATACTGTCAGATACAGTGCAAAAAGATGAAGCACTCAAAATACGACTGGGGAAGACCTCCTTCCTCAAAGTAGAGCTGACAGTGATGATGCAAATGGAGTAAAGCTTTGAGAACTTCATAAGCTGATGGGGCACAACTCAAAATGAGGAGGACACCAAGACTCCATAGATGAACATCTATTAACAATCGAAACATGGAATGCACAAAGTATGAAGCTAAGAAAATTGAGAATTTTCAAAAAGTAAATGAACACACAAACATGGGTATCCAAGGCATTAATGAGCTAAAATGGATTGGTATTTGGCCATTTTGAATCTCGCAATCACATAGTTTACTATGTTGAGAATGACAAATTGAAGCAGAATGGTGTTGCAATTATCCAAAAAATCTTATCAAGGTCTGTCCTGAAGTACAGTGCTGTCTGTGATACGATAATATTCATATGCCTACAAGTGAGTTAATATCACCATTATACCAAGCACTAAAGCCAGTGACAATGAAATTTAAGAATTCTACCAACTTCTTCAGCCTGAAATTAATCAAATATGCAATCAAGATGTATTGATAATTACGGGTGACTGGAATGCAAAGGTTGGAAACAAAGAGGAAGGATCAGTAGTTGGAAAATATGGCCTTTGTGATAGAAATGATGTTGTAGATCACATGATAGAATTTTACAAGACCAATGACATCTCCTTTGTAAATACCTTTTTAAAAACAACATAAAAGGCAACTGTACACATGGACCTAACCAGATGGAATACACAGGAATCAAACTGACTACATTTGTGGAAAGGGACAGTGGAAAAACTCCGTATCATCAGCCAAATCAAGGGCAGGGGCAGACTGTGGGAACAGACCATCAACTGCTCATATGCAATTTCACCTGAAGCTCAAGAAAATTAAAACAAGTCCACAAAAGTCAAAATATGACTTTGAATCTATCCCACCTGAATTTATAGATATCATCTAAAAAATAAATGTGACATTAATTAATTAATTAATTAATTAAATGTGATTTTTGGCATTAGACACTAAAGAACAAAGACCACAAGAGTTGTGGGATGACATAAAGAATATCATGCAGGAAGAAAGCAAAGTTCATTAAGAAGACAAAAAAGAAAAAAAAGACCAAAATGGATGTAAGAAGAGACTCTGAAACTTGCTCTCCAGCACAGAAATGCTAAAATAATGGAAGGAATGAGGAGGTACAAGATCTGAACAGAAATTTTCAAAGGTCAACTTGAGAAGACAAAATCAAATAAAATAATGAAATGTGCAAAGACCTGGAGTCAGAAAACCAAAGGGAAGAACATGCTTATCATTTCTCAAGGTGAGGGAACTGAAAAAAAATTCAAGGCTCAACTTGAAATATTGAAGGATCCTATTGGAGTCCCAGTATTGCACTGTGGGTTAAAGCGCTGGACTACAAGGTTGGTTTGAACCACTAGGTCAGCAGTTTCAAGCTCACTAGCCGCTCCTTGGAAACCCAGTACAGGTTCGGTATGAGTCGGAAAAGACTCAATGGCACTTAATAACAACAACAACAGCATGGATAAAATATTGAATGGTGCATGAAAGCATCAGAAGAAGATGGAAGAAGTACAGTCACTGTTCCAGAAAAATGGTAAATATTCAACCATTTCAAGATGTAGCATATGACCAAGAGCCAATTATAGTGAAAGAAGAATTCCAAAATGCACTGAATGCATTGGCAAAGAAAAGTATTCCAGGAATTGATGCCAGACAAGTTGAAATTTTTCCAAAAACAAATGAAGCAAACAGAGGCACTCACTCATCTATGCCAAGAAATTTGGAAGACAAGTAACAGGCCAACTGATTGGAAGAGGTCCATATTTTGCCAAAGAGAAGTGACCCGACAAAATGCGGAAACCATCAGACAATATCATTAATATCACACGCAAGTAAAATTTTGCTAAAAATAACTCAAAAACGCAGAAATGGTTGGTGTCAGGCTGGGCAGTGTTTCATCTGTTGCACATAGGATCACTATGAGTTGGCACCCATTTAATAGCACCTAACAACATATATATTTTTAACCATTTTTATTGAGAATTAGGTGAAGTCTTAAGGAGCTCTAGTACCACAGTAATTACGAGTTAGGCTGCCAACCTCAAGGTCAGCAGTTCAAAACTACCAGTTGTTCCACAGGAGAAAGATGAAGCTTTGTGTTCCCGTAAAGATTTATAGCCTTGGAAACCCTATGCAGGGGTCACTATGAGTCAGAATTGACTCCACAGCACACTACTACCACATGAAGGCTTATAGAGCAGATTATCAGTTTTACATTCAACAAATCGCACACACTTCTTTCAATTCCTTGATTGAAATCACCTCAATCTAACATCACTTATCCTGACACTTGTTGTGGTGTGCTGTAGGATCAGCACTAGACTTCAAACCACATGGTCAGCAGTTGCTCCTTATAAACCCTATACATGGTTGCTACGAGTCTGAACTGACTCGACAACACTTAACAGCAAGAACTATCCAGGTGTAGCATGGAGTTCTGGTGTGGTGCTGTAGGATAAGCACTAGAACAAAAAGTTGGTTTGAACCACAAAGTTAATAGCTCAAACCTACCAGCCACTCCTCAAAAACACTCTAAAGGGTCGGTATGGATCAGCACTCAACAGTACTTAAGAACAATAATCCTGGTGTGGCACTGTAGTATAAGCACTGAACTACTGACCACAGGTTGGCAGTTCACACCTACCAGCTGATCCTCAGAAAGCAATTTCACCTGAAGCTCAAGAAAATTAAAACAAGTCCACAAAAGTCAAAACATGATTTTGAATATATCCCACCTGAAGTTATAGATATCATCTAAAAAATAAATGTGATTTTTGGCATTAGACACTAAAGAACAAGAATATTCCACTTCTTCCTTGTGTTTCTTGTTTCCAGTCCCAACCCTTCTAAACTTTGTCCTTAGGTAAATATTGCTCTTTAAATCTCAAATGGTTGATCATTCTATGGTGTTTATACCTCACCAATATTGTTACCCCTATGGTGTTGGAGGATAAGAACTAGACCACAAGGTTGGTTTGAACCACAAGGTCAATGATTCAAACTCATCAGCCAGTCCTCAGAAACCCTATATAGGGTCATTATGAGTCAAAACCAATTCGACAGTACTTAACAACAGCATAGATCTATCTATTTCTGGTTGAAAATTGAGCCATGGAGATGAACTCACTTTCAGACCTGGAGGACAGAGGTTCTTGAACCTGTTGCTGTTGTTAGGTCTGTTGAGTAGGTTCCAACTCATAGTGACCTTACGCACAACAGAATAAAACACTGACTGGACCTGTACCATCCTCACAGCCAATTATAAGCTTGAGCCCACTGCTGCTGCCACTATGCCAATCCATCTCATTTGGGGTCTTCCTCTTTATTGCTGACCCTCTATTTTACATAGCATAATGTCCTTCTCCAGGCACTGGTCCCTCCTGATAATAAGTCATGAAGTGTGAGAGATGAAGTCTCGTCATCCTGGCTTCTAAGGAGCACTCTGGATGTACTTTTTCCAAGATGGATTTGATTGTTCTAGCAGTCTTTTGTTATTGTTAAGTGCCACTGAGTTGGTTCCAACCCATAGTGACCCTGTATAGGGATTCCAAGGAGAAGCTGGTGAGCTTAAACCACCGACTGTGCAGTTCAAACAGCTTTGCAGTCTAGTGCATTAACCCACAGCACCACAGAAGTCTATGGTACTTTGAATATTCTTCTTCTATACCATAACTGAATGCCAGTTTTTATCTTCATCAGTTCAAACTCACCAGCTGATCCTTGGACACCCTACACAAAGTCTCTATACAGAGTTCACTTTCGGCAAGCAAGATTGTATCATCTGCATATCACAGGTTGTTAATGAGACTTTCTCCAATCCTGATGTCACATTCTTCTTCATAAAAACCATTTTCTCAGATTTGTTCAACATACAGATTGAATAAGTACAACCATGGTGCATACCTTTCCTGATTTTAAACCATTCAATTTCTCCTTGTTCTGTTTGAATGACTACCTCTTGGTCTATGTACAGATTCCTCATGAGCACAATTAATTATTCCAAATACTGATTCTCCACTGTATTGTTGAACCTGTGCTTAAAAATTACTGAGACTTCAATAAACATTAGCCTTGATTCTAATTCCTCTCTAGATAATGCCCTGAGTCACAGACCTACTTGCATTTCTTTGCAGGAGATTTGACAGGAAGTTCAGCTAAGTCGAAGTCATTACCTCTAAAATTGTAGCTCCAAACAGAATGAAGGATGCAGGAAAACATGGTAGACAATTCAGAACGAGTAGAGTCTTGTGTGCTTTACTATGAAGTTGGGATCTTATTCCATGGGTGTTTAATGTGGATCCAAGCAAAATTAAATTCTTGACAACATCAATTTTTTCTCTCCTTACCATGTTTCTTATTGATCCATACTGAAATCTGTATATAGTGTTTGATCTACATGAGTAAGATTTTGAATGCTCTTTACTTTCAGCAAGTAAGGTTGAGTCATCTGCATATCTAAGGCTGTTAATCTGCTTTTTTCCAATTTTGATGCTTCATTCTTCATGTCTAGCACATTGTAAAGTACTAATTAAATATGGTCATTCTTATTTTTATTTTTAAAGCTAAACCTTGAAGGCTAATGACTTTGTTATAGGCAATTTGACATTAGATGCTCAGAGGAGCAAACCATCCTTGCACTCATTTATATGTATTTGGTGATAAGATTTATGCATTTCTCCATTTTATCAAAAGATATATATATATATATATATATATATATATATGCATATATAATCTCAGTCGTGTGGATTAATATCAGCCATATGGATTTTCATGAGTGTGGATAACAAACTTTATTCAACCATATGGAAACTATTTAAAAATTTTAGAGCATTAAAAACCAACAGATGATTTCATTTCTTACATATGCAATTATTATGAAAGCAAAAATGTCCTACATTTGGACACCAAGGCTAGTTAATTTAAAGGGTGTGTTTTTTAATTACTAAAACTGCACATAAAAAGGGAAGTCAAAAGTGAGATTCAAAGGAGGTACAATATTAATGGTTGTCACATATGAAAGTCCAGAATGTGCTACAGTGGCAAAACGAAACAAGACTTACAAATTCTATGAGTTGTTTTCATTTACTTTAAGTACATGATTAAAGATTTCTGCATTGAACGTAAAATTCTGTGATTTAGAAATACACCAAATATAAGTCCAAACGATGTTCTGAATTTGGTGGAATGAAACTTTTTCTGAAGATTTTAGGAAATATATTCATTTATTTTAAATTGTGAGTATCTGTTATAGAATGTAATTTTGGAGTAGGTAGCCTGAACTTCTGACAGCACCCTGTTGATGAAGAAATATTTCAGAAAGAAACACCAAGAAGTGAAAGAAATACTACCAAAAGGTAGTCATTGTACACCTCCAATGCAACAAGGTTTGATTTGTTTTTTTGAGTCTGAAACTTTTTTGTGTGTGAATTGAGGACAGTTTACAGAACAGATCATCAGTTTTGCATCCAACAAATAACACACTTCTCATTTCATCTCAATGATTACAATCCCCTCCATGTAACAACAGTTATTCCACTTTCTCTCTCTCTGTTTCCTACTTCCATTCCACCCTCCTTCCCAACCCCTCTGACACTTCTTCCCAGATAAATTTGATCTTAAATGATTGACCATTCCATGGTAAGCACACTTTACTAATGTTGCTGTCCCCTCTATATACTTATT
>NW_006408548.1:6930375-6931935 GCF_000296735.1 Chrysochloris asiatica | reverse complement strand
CATGGGGTCGCTATGAGTCGGTTCCGACTCGATGGCACCTGACAACAACAACAACAACATGCTTCACCATAAGGAGCTCTGGTAGCGTAGTGGTTATGAATCAGGCTGCTAACCTCAGGGTCAGCAGTTCAAAACTACCACCTGTTCCATGGGAGAAAGATAAGAATTTCTGCTTCCATAAAGATTTACAGCCTCGGAAATCCTGTACAGGGTCGCTATGAGTTGAAACAGACTCCATGGCACATAACAACAACAACAACGCTTCACTACATTAACAGGTATGTTTGCAGCAAAGCTAAATACCCACGTACAAATATCCTATCTCAAACCCTAATATATTTGGTATACTCCCATTCTCTCTTTCTATTCAGCCTGTGCATTTGTCCAAGTATAGTCCTATAGAACACTGTTGTTGAATGGTTATAAATATTACTTCTAGCCTATTAAACCCTTGATTCCTCCCTGTGTCTTTACCTGTCTTCAACATTCTTCTGCCAACCTCCCTCTTCTTGTATATTGCCTTCACCATCACCCGAGTTAACACATGTCTAACCTGTAGCCAGTGAATTACTCTCTCTTCCCTCCCAACCTTGGTAACCATCAAAGAAAGAATCTTCTTATTTGTTTTTTTTAGCTTGAAAATTTTTCTTGAGTTTTTACTACAGTGGTCAAATACAATATTTGTCCTTTGGTAATAGACTAATTTCGCTCAGCATAATGCCGTTCACATTCATCCATGTTATGAGGGGTTTCACAGATTCATCATTATTCTTCAATGTTACATAGTGTCCCACTGTGTGCATGTACCAAAGTGTGCATATAATTACTCATGCCATTGCTCTAATTTGGGGGCGTATACTCCAAGTAAAGGGATTGCTGGCTCATAGGATATTTCCATTCCCAACATTTTGAGGAAGTATCATTTTCCACAGTGGTTGCACCATTTTATAGTCCCACCAGCAACGTAGGAGAGACAGTCTCTCCACATCCTCGTCAGCATTTGTTATGTTTGTTTTTTTTTGAACAATGTTATCGATGCTGCAGTGAGATGATACCTTGTTGCTGGCTTACTTGCTTCTCCTGGTGTAGCACTGTGGGATAAGCAATGGACTGCTAAACAAGAGATATGCAGTTCAAATCCACAGCTACTTCTCTGAAATGCTGTACAGGTTTGCTGTGAGTTGGAACTGACTTCTCAGCACTTAAAAACAGCAAGAATGGCTAATGATAGCAAACATTGGTTCACAGAAGCTTCATTTGTAAGCTCAGGTATTTATGGAAAAGGAAATAACGAATTTGAGGAACTCTCAGCTGTCTTCAGTATTATCATCCTGGAAGTACATGTCTTACATATGAACAGTTCTTGGTCAAGGTCCAGCTCCTCTTTTTTTTTTTTTTTTAAAATTTAAGGTTTTTATTGTGGATTGAGTGAAAGTTTACAGGGCACATCATCAGTTTCACATTCAACAATTCATATAACTTGATTCATTACATTGATTAAAATCCCCTCCATATACCATCAGTTAAAAGTATTTCTCTTTATCCACTTTAGCTTTTTTT
>NW_006408548.1:6919983-6927434 GCF_000296735.1 Chrysochloris asiatica | reverse complement strand
GTATAACTTTGTATGTGGTTCAGAGTTCTGGGACCATCCCCTGAGCCTGCTTGGTCGGGTATTCTGTGTTGTTGTTGGCGGAGCTCTCTGCTATACGTCCACCCGATCCGCCATCTTGTTTGTTCTCCTCCCAGCTCCTCTTTTATCACATGTTTAGTGCTTATGAAGTTCTTCTCTTTTCCCCACAATGCCATTCTATAGTGATACAAATTTTTCATATCTGTGTTGGGCAATACAGTAGCCACTAGGCACAAACAGTTGTTGAGTACTTGAAATGTGACTATTTAACTTTGTTTAGTTTTCATTCTTTTTAATTTAAATAATCTCACAAGGTTAAGGACTACCTAATTGGACATCATATGTTTTGGGTTGTTTTTGTTTTGTTTTTAATTTTTATTGTGAGTCGAGTGAAGGTTTATAGAGCAGATAATCAGTTTTACAATCAACCAACTATACACTCCATTTCATTTCCATGATTGAAATCCCCGCCATGTAACATCACTTATCCCACTTCCTCCCTGAGCTTCTCGTTTCCATTCTTTGTACTTTCCCAACCCTTCTAGACTTTATTCTTAAATAAAGGCTGCCCTTTTGATTTTGAACAGGTGACCATTCTATGATGTGCATACCTCAACAGAGTGGCTGTCCTCCTCATATACCTATCTATTGCTTGGTTGAAATTGAGCCATGGGAGTGAGTTCAATTCTAGACCCTAAGGGTGACATAGTCTCTGGGTTCTATCAGTCTCTACCTGATCAGTAAACCTGGCCTTTTATGTTATTTTGAAGGATTTTTTTTTTCTGAGTTTTCTCCTACTCTATTCAGGACCTTTTAATATGATTCCTTTCAGAGTATTTGGTCATGATAGTCGGTCATCATCTAGTTTTTTCTGGCCTCAGGGTTACAGAGACTGATGGTCACATGGTCCATTAGTTCACTGGACTAACTGCCTCCTAGAATCTTTAATTTTCAGCACTCAGCTTTCTGCTCCCATATAGATTTACAGCCTCGGAAGCCTTGTACAGGGTCGCTATGTGTCGGAACTGACTCTACGACACATAACCACCACCACCACTTTCCACCACACAGGGACAGACCAGTAGCTGCACCTTAGATGACTGCTTATGAGCTTTTAAAATCTCAGTGGGTACTCACCAAACAAATGGACATCATAGGTTTAAAACAAAATAGCTTTTAGATATGGTTAGTTGTTGTTGTTAAATGCCATCAAATTGATTCCAACTCATAAGGACCCTGTTTCCAAGAAGCAGCTGGTGGTTTTGAACTTCTGACCTTGCCATTAGCAGTCCAGTGCTTATTCTACAGTGTCACACCAGGATCCCAAATATAGTGAGAGCTAAGGTAAATGTTTGGAATTTTGCTTATAAATACTATTGATTGATTATTTCTTAAAGATGTCCCCTAACTAAATAGAAACCTCATTGGATTTGATCCTCCACATTCTGTACCTCTCACCATTCTGTCATCCTGCAAAACATACTTCCATTGTATCCCATTTTGGAAATGTCTTCCTCCAGTCACCTATCTGTTAAATCAACGCAGTAAAATGTAGTCAAAGGAGAAAATGTTAAGAAAAAATGCCCTGTCAAAATACTTTTTTAAAGTCAGTTTGGTCCAAAGATATATATCCCAAGTTGAAAAGAAATCATTAAAAAACTTACTTAGAAGTTTGGGGAATTCCATACATTATAATATTTCTAAGAACAAAAACATAAGGTACATTTCCAATTTTGTGTGTAATTTCTATGTATCCAACTGACTGGACATAATGAAGGTGTTACCCATCTTCAAAAAATATACGATGGAATAGCACAGAAAACCTGACTTCAATAAAAGAACTTTTATAAGAGATTTATAAAATGGAAGGAAACTTTATTTTTCCCAGGTAAAATTTTGCATCTGTCTATTTCAATAATACAAAGCTTCTGTCAACTCTGACTAAAGTACGTACAATACACAAATCTACCACTAAAACAAAATCTTTTCTATGAAATTGCTCATTAATCAATGAGGGAATTATTTTCATTTTCTCTAAGATCAAGTTTCCCATCTCAAATGAAGATCAGATACCTCTGCATCATGATTGACAGTTTTCATCTCTATGACTTAGAACCATGGGAGGACATACTGCCACTCTCCTGGCAATTGTGAGAGTAGAAAATGATTGTATCTTTAAAAGACAAGGCGTTGATTTACATTTAATTAGTACATTTATGTTTTGGAGAGATTACCACATTTCAACAAGGAGTGGTTGTTAAGAATTAGCCCACATTCCTCAACTCACTTCTTCGTTATTTCATTGCTTGACTTTCAGGTAGCTTCTACATACAGACATCTCTGACTGAGAGTAGAAAGTGATTTCTCCAGCCATTAAATCCAGACTTGAAGAGAAAGAAAGCTTCATACTATTATATAAGTAAATACCTTTGTTGTTGTTGTTAAGTGCCTTAGAGCTGGTTCCAACCTATAGCAGCTCTGTATAGAGTTTCCGAAGAGCAGTTGGTGAGCTTGAACCACTGACCTTATGGTTCAAACTGACTTTGCAGTCCAGCATATTAACCCATTTAGTTTCCACTGTCCTAGCTCAGTCCCCAGTGAGAGTTCAGCGCAAACACCTTATTGATATCTATTTGTATTGTGTTTTATACTTTTGTTTGTATATATTTTTTCTTTTTTATAAATTTATGTATGTAAAAATTTTTAATTAAATTCTTAAACAAAAAAATTAAATGGATGTTGAAGTGTACAGACCAAAGAGATATCTGAAAATCCTCTTTAGTAGTCAAGGGGTATTAGTAGTGATGATCAAGAGGAAGGCTACTTCTAATCAACTTAATATCAGCAGAGAAATAAATTTCAGTAAAAGTAGCTATCTTAAGTAGAACTCACCCTCTTCCACAAACTATTTTAGGTGTTATAATAAAAGATAGAAGTCCAGTTAAACTTTCCAACTGCCATAAAAGGTATGATAAAAAGAAAAAAGTTACATAAGTAAGGGGAAATAGAAAATAATTATGTCAAAAAAGGACCGTACATATAATACTGCAAATATATACCTACTTTAAAATATTTTTAAATAGAAACTTTCAGTTCTCACCAGCACTTTTATTCAAACTAGTGAAAGCTCCATTTTAGACTTGGGGAAGAAAGGAACCTTCAGTCTCTATGGTAGTCCAAGTGTTCTAAGACTTTTCTGTGATGTATGAGGTGGGTTGTCAATAGTACAGTTGAGTGTATAAACCAAATATATTTTTTGTGTCATATTTTTCCAATCAATTACCCCAAATGTTAACTTTGGGGTAATAAGAAGTGATGCTGTAGAGCACGAAATTTTAAGACTTTTTGCCTGTGAGCAACTCCAGTCTAACAGAGTTTAATTCTATCTTGTGCCTAGGTTTAAGTGTTCAGATGACAATTTTCTCTTGAGTATCTCATACTGGCAGCTGAACTAACTGCCAGAATTAGAAACAGTATATTTGAAAGTAGGTTTGGGGGCCACTTCCCCCAGCCAGGCCTTTCAGGAACATTCCTAGTCACATCCCTTAATGATCGCCTAGTTATGATGTCATAACTGAGTGCCTCAGATGGTAGGCTCTCCTAATCCCCTCCCTGCTTTCCGTAAGCTAGGTGTGTGTATGTGATGAATGGCTGCTGCCATTATTCACGATTGTGGAAGAGACTGCTGTGTTCCCTGTGCCCTCTATAAGGTCACTGCACTTTAGCTTCTTTAGAAACTCATCTTGGAGTCTATGATTTCCCTCACCTGGGAGATGCACATTTATCTTTGTCTTATGTTCTCTCTTGTTTAAGACTGCTATGGCACTATAGGATAAGCGCTAGACTGCAAGGCCGATTTCAATCACAAGATAGGCAGGTCAAGTTCACCTGTGACTCCTCAGAAACCCTATACTGGGTCACTCTGAGTCAGAACCAATTCAACGGCACTGGACAACAACAAATGATATTTGTATCTTTGAAGATGAGGGTCTCTTTTCTCCCTTATAACAATGATTAGAATACCTTTCCAAAGTTTTAAAATTCAACTGACTCCTTGGTCAAATATGTATAGAAGAATGGTGCGATGTGGTCATTATGATGAGAAGAAGCTATCACTAACCTCCTTTCTCTACAGATACTGATCACAAGACTTCTTCAATCTACTTTTGAACACAAGTTATCTCACAAGGTACATTTGAAATTGACTTACATTCTGTTTAAATAATCCTTAGCAAATGGAACAAGAATTCTCCAAAAAGTCATTGATAGCATATGGTGAACAGGAGTAGAATAAAGGAAATAGCTATCACAGGTTGTCAAGACCCTGACCTTGCAGGAATATAGCAGAACCACTCTGAAAAGAAGCTGAGCAGCACTTCAAAATATGGGCTCTATGAAACAATCAGCCTCACTTCCTGGCACTTGTGTCTGTGTCAAAGAACAGGAATACCAAAATCACCCTAATGGAATGGAACAACGCCCTATTTATTCTGATATCCTGTCTCCTACTGAGACTTATACCAGGTCCTTTTGAGGAAGGACTAAACACCACATAAGCACCTTATTGTTAATGGAGTCTGGGGTAGGGGGACTTTAGAGACTGGGAAGGGTGGTTTTCTTCCTGAATCATGTCAGATATGTAAACAATATCCAGTCCCCCTAGTTTGTATTTCTAGGGACCTTAACTACCAGGATTTCTGAACTATGAAAATGAAAAATAGGTTGTAAATGGTGACATTATACATTTTACTATATTACTTTTTGTTTTCAACTATCTTTGGTATATTTTTGCCTTACTTTCTTTGCTTCCAAGGTGATTGTACTAACCTCCTTTTTTTCAAGGTTTCCTTTTCTATCTTGGATAAATCCTATGTATTAATTTTCCAATCATACATGTAGAATGCTAGCAATTTCTAGTAAAACAAACTGATTATAGCCATTAAACATTTATGATCTTTAACTTCATCTGGGGCATCAGGGTAATTACTTTATCTCTATTTGATGAAAATTTTCATAGAGCTATAAAAAAAAAAAAATCCAGTGTAGAATTCTTTGAAAACCCATATATGCACTTTTTGCATTTAAATACCTGTTCATCAAGTGAATGGCTAGTTTTTAACTACATAATATTTTATACTTATTCATTAAGTCTCAAAATGCACCAACAATTTAAATGTCTTAAATGAGTAGTTGTAATTCTCAGAAAGTCTCACAACATATCTTCATTATATCTGAATCCTTGATTCTGCCTACTAGTTGTAACCACAGTGAAAGGATGCCTTTAAACCATACAGCATGAAATATTTTATATGGCGTTACATGAAGATGAACTAAAACTTCACATAAAATATTGTTCTAAAGCAATTTACCCGGAAAGAAATGACCTCACTGAAGTGAAAATATGATTCATATGGGGAAATGCTTCACTAGAGGCACTACAAGATGGGAACGTATTCAGAGTACTCTTCAGAGTAATCTGCAGGCTTGGATGGAAAGTCAGTAGGACAAAGTGGTATTTGAGATTTCACTTAAAGTCAGCAGTTCAAGCTCACCAGCAACTCCTTGGAAACCCTATACAGGGTCACTATGGGTCGGAACTGACCTGATGGCACTTAACAACAAGAAGCCAGTTTCCTGTTATCTTATTCTTTAAATATGAAGGGAAAAAAAAAAATATATATATATATATACACACACACACACACACATCATGCTGTTGTTGCTAAATGCTGTCTAGTGGGTTTCAACTTGTACATGTGATGAGAAGGTAAAATCCCATTATTCTGTCATTCCATTTCTCTATGAACTTTTTAAAGCTCCATCATATATGGTGGGGCACTGTGGGTTAATGCACTGGACTGCAAAGTCATGTCAACTGCAAGGTCAGCAGTTCAAGCTCACCAGTCATTCCTTGGAAACCCTATACTGGGTCGCTAAGGGTCAGAACCTACTCGATGCCACAACATGAATATGTGTGTTTATACACACACACACACACACACACACACACACACTGGCTCTATTGGCCACAAAGTCAATGGTTCAAGCCTATCAGCTGCTCTGAGGGAGAAAGAGTAGCCCTTTTGCTCCTGCAGAGATTTACAGCCTCTACAGAGGGACCGCTGTGAGTCAGAACTGACTCAACAGCATTTAACAATATTGTTGTTACGTGTCATTGAACCAATCCCGAATCACAGCAACCCTATGAACAACAGAATGAAACATTGCCTGGTTCAGGGCCATCACAGTTGTTATTCTTGAGTTTATTGCTGCTCCCACTATGTCAATCCATTTCATTAGGGGGTCTTCCTTTTTTAGCGCACCCTATATTTACCAATCATGATGTCCTTCTAAAGGGATAACAAGTCTGAAGTATGAAAGATGAAGTCTATCCATCCTGGCTTCTAAGGAGCATGCTGGCTGGACTTCTTCCAAGACAGATTTGTTTTTCTTATGGCAGACCATGGTACTTTTTATATTCTTCTCCATCAAAATAATACAAATTCATCAATTCCTCTATGGTCTTCCTTATTTATTATCCAACTTTCATGTGCATATGAGGTTACTAAAAATACCTTTGCTCTTTAACAATTTAGAGAAGTCTTTTGTAGCAATACATATTTTTGATTTTTAGACTTATGCTTCCATAAGTGTTGATAGTGGATCCAAGCAAAAAAAAAACAGTAAAAGAAAACTTCAATCTTTTCTCCATTTATCATGATTTTCTTTTTATTGGTCCAGTTGTGAAGATTTTAATTTTCTTTGCACTGAAGTGCAAATCATACTGAACACTATGGCTTTTAATCTTCATCAGTAAATATTTTAAGTCCTCTTCATTCCAGCAAGCAAGGTTATATCATCTACATACAGGTTATTAATGATTCTTCCTCCAATCCTGATGCCTTGTTCTTCTTCATAGAATCCAGCTTCTCATATTATTTGCTCAATATACAAATTGAATTAAGTATGGTTGAACAAGAAAAGGTAAAAATCATTCACTGCCCTCTCCCACCCAGGAGGCAAGCTAAAATGCTAATCGGGTCACCAAATGGGACCAATCCCCCTGATTTTCCCTCTGCCCTCAAACAGGTGTGCAACCTGGCACCTCCCCAGACTCTGACCCCATATAGGCCCATGTTGCCCTCCATTCGGGGCTCAGAATCTAGAGAAATTAGCTCCTCTGAGTCAGCCCCAGCTTTATAAAATCTGAAACTCTGCTTCATGTCTCTAAGTGGTCTCGGTTTCTTCAACCACGAATCTAAAACTGCTGTAATATGGTGAAAGGATACAACCTTGGCACCCACATTTCCTGATTTTAAACTATTCAGTATTCCCTTGCTTTAATGACTGCCTCTAGGTCTATGTACAAGTTGCTGGAATATCCATTCTTCATGGTATTATCCATAGTTTGTCATGATCCAGAGTCAAAAGCC
>NW_006408548.1:6904919-6917418 GCF_000296735.1 Chrysochloris asiatica | reverse complement strand
TCCATACTCATGGAAGCAGCAGTCAAGAAATCAGATGACCTATTTCCCTAATGCAACTAGGTCATCTGATTTTTGCCTAATACAAATATTTTGCATTAAGAAAATTTTCTGCACAAGACCTTTTCAAAGTGTTGAAGAGCAAAGATGTCAGCTTGAGGAGTAAGGTATGCCTGACCCAAGCCATGGTATTTTCAACCTCCTATATGGGTCGGAACCGACTCGACGGCACTAAACAACAACAACAACAATACATATAATGGAACCGACTCGATGGCACTTAACAACAACAACAACAACATACATATAAAAGTTGAACAGTGAAAAAGGAAGATCATAGAAGAATTGATGCATTTGAGTTATGGTGTTGCAGGAGAATACTGAAAGTACCATGGGCTGCCAAAAGAACAAACAGATCTATATTGGAAGAAGTACAGCCAGATTGCTCCTTTGAGGCCAAGATGGCCACACTTCATCTCTCATACTTTAGACATATTGTCAGGAGGCACCAGTCACTGGAGAGGATATCATGTTGGGTAAGGTGGAGGATCAGAGAATAAGAGGAAGACCCCAAGCAAGATGGATTGGCAAAGTGGCAGCATCAGTGGGCTCAAATGTGGCAATAATTGTGAGGTCAGCCAAGGACCGAGCAGTGTTTCATTCTGTTGTGCATAGGGTTGCTATGAATCGGTACCAACTCGATGGCACCTAACAATAACAACATAGGAGAAATACTGAATGATGCAGAAAGCATCAAAAGAAGATGAAAGGAATACACAGAGTCACTGTATCAAAAAGAAAAGATTGATGTTCAGCCACTTCAGGATGTAGCATATGATAAAGAACCAACGGCACTGAAGGAAGAAGTGAAAGCTGCACTACAGGCATTTGCAAAAAACAAGGATCTAGGAATTACATAAATTATACAAGTTAAATCCAACATTTCCCACTCTTCTTGTCCTGTGGAGAAAGAACTTCCAAAGCCTTTTATTTAATAGCACAGTTCGAATTTTTTTCTATTAAGTGCTAAATAGCAAATACAGGGCTCAGATTAGATTCTGACTCTTAGCAACACAGTTTGAGAGTAGAGCTACTCCATAGTGTTTTGTAGGCTATATTCCTATACGTAGCTGATCACCAGTTCTTTATGTGCCCTCGAGCCACTGGTAGGTTTCAAATAATAACCTTTTGGTTGGTAGCTGAACAAACACAGGCAATACTAAATGCATGGGTGTGCCTGTGTTCCAGGAACTTTATATTCACAAAAAGAAAGTAGGCTAGATTTTGCCCAAGGGTTGTAGTTTTCTAATTCTAGCATTATGGGAACACTTGAAACAAATAGAAATGTTTCATTATGTGATTTATACATTAAATGTCATCAGTATATAGAAAGTATTTATGCCAGCAAAGGATACCTATTAAAAATACAAGTTTCTAGAACACTGCTTCAACTTACATGATCCTGGAAAGAAGCTTCCAGAATCGTATCCCTGATTATGTCATAATATCATTGATTCCTGGGATATGCCATGCATGTATTTCTCACTCACCCATCTCCTAGCCCACCTGACAAAATGCTACTCATTCTTTAAAAGGTGAAATTAAAAATCACTTTGTCTACAAAGCTAACACTTTTTGCATTATCTCCCCAGATACAAAATGACTCACACCCTCTCTCTGACGTTATTGCTTTGGGTTTCGAAGTACATCCTAAAAGTCTTCAACCTGTTTGGGGTAATAATTAAAAATAAATGTGTTTGTTTCTTTACTAGACTAAATGGGTAAGGTCCATCTGTACTGATCTTACTCTCCTCGCCTCAAATAGTAAAACATATTGTACTCTTGGTGGTCTGTAAACGTATCTTGAAATAAAATGAATTTTCTTTTATTTTTTGCACTGATTTTTTTTTTTTAAGGTTTTATAGGGTACTGCTGTTAAAGTTCTCGCTAATACCACTGCATGCCAAAAAGAAGTGCCCCAAAGCCATGTGGAAAGCATGTGTGGCAGTCTCTTAGTTCCAGATCATGATCACAGCCCACACTTTGTATTTTAACAAGTAGATATACCACCCACCAGCTAATAATTATACTCTAATTTTCTGATGCTATATAGAGAATAATAAAAATACTATGAGTCCAAGCTTGCTATCCTTAAGTAGAAAAAGATTAATTGCAAACTTTAAAAAAAGTTATGCAACCAAGTGTTACGGTGTCTGAAATTTTCTTCATAATAATCTAGTAAAGTAGGAGGAAAATAAAAAATGATGAAATAAGAACAATCATGAATGTACCATCATTATTATTTAGGTGTCAGATACTTGGGGAATTATTGGACAGTCTCTCCAGTTTTTTGTATACTTATATTTTTCCAATAAACATAATAATTCAGCTAAAAAATAAAAATATTTTGAAGTCTGCCATCACCTTCAATAAACATGTTTTTTAGAGGTCAATCAATAGGGTAATAGAAAGGTAGAAAAGATAGATGATAGATAAAGCATTTTCTACTGGACTCACTTTTCTGACTTTCTTTGTCTTGTCCTAAATTCTTCTTGACCTTCAACAGTTGGTCAGGGCATTTCTTCACAGCTCTGGTCATTTCACTGTCTGTGGTATAGCAAAAGTCAAACTAGTATAATATAATGGGAAGAAACAAAAGTAAAAACAAAATACCTCTCACATTATTACTTGTTGCTAAGTGCCCACGAATCAGTTCTCATAGCAACCCTGTATAGGGTTTCCAAGGAGCAGCTGGTGACTTTGAACTGCCAACTTGCTATTCAAATGACCTTGTGATCCAGTGCTTAGTCCACAGAGCTACAATAGAACTGTTGCTGTTGTTAAGTGCCAAGTTAGTTCCAAGCCTTAGCAACCAGTATAGGGTTTCTGAAGAATGACTGGTGAGGTTCACATGTTGACCTTGAGCTTTAAACTGACCTTGAGATCCTGAGCTTTATCCTACTTATGCCATACCAGGACTCCAAAAACATTTATTGAGAGCATACTATAGATACCACAACTCATCTATCCGTTTGTCTTAATGTGGTGGTTTCGGTGTTGCTGTGATTCTGGAAGATATGCCATGGGTACTTCAAATATCAGCAGGGTCACCCTGCTGGTGGACAGGTTTTAGCTGAGCTTCCAGATGAAGACAGATGAGGAAGAAGGAGACAGACTAAAAGCCTTATGAATAGCAGTGGAATACTGTCAGCACCCGAATCATTGTGTGGCACTGATGATAATGCACTGGACTGCAAGTTCAGTTTGAGCCATAAGATCAGTGGTTCAAACCTATCAGTTGCTCCTCAGAAACCATATACAGGGTCTCCATGACTCAGAACCAACTCGACGGCACTTAATAACAACACAACAACGAATGTTAGCACAATAATACTGAATACTGAAACATAAAGAAGAGCATTAGAATACTGTCAGATATAATGCCAGAAGATTGGAAGGCACTCAAATACAACTAGGAAAGTGCTACCTCCTCAAAGTAGAGTTGACCGTGGTGACACAAACGGAGTAAAGCCTTCTGGACCTTTAGTTGCTGATGCGGCACAACTCATTATGAAAAGAAACAGCTGTAATCATCCACTAATACTCTGAGTATGGATTTATGATGTATGAATTAAGGAAAACTGGAAGTTGTAAAAAATGAAATAGAATGCATAAACATAGACATCCTAGGCATTAGTGAGTTGAAATGGACTGGTATTGCCATTTTCAATCTGATGATCACATGGTTTACTATACATTGAATGACAAATTGAACGACAAATTGAAGATAAATGGCACCATATTAATAATGAAAATAAATATCAAGATCTGTCCTGAAGCACAATGCTGTCTGTGATAGGATAATATCCACATAGCTACAAGAAGACAAGTTAATACCACTATTATTCAAATTTATGTGCCAACCACTAAAGCTAGTGATAATGAAATTGTGGAAATCAATGACTTTCTTCAGTCTATAACTGATTACACATGTAATCAAGATGTATTGATAATTATTGGTAATTGGAATGTCAAAGTTGGAAATAAATAGAAAGGATTAGTAATTGGAAAATATAGCCTTGGTGATAGAAACAATGCTGGAGATTGCATGATGGAATTTTGCAAGACAAATGAATTCTTCATTGCAAGTATCTTTTTTAAACAACATAAAAGACAACTGTACATATGGACCTAACCAGATGGAATATACAGAAATCAAGCTGACTACCTCTGTGGACATATACAGTAGAAAAGCCAAAACAAAGGCAGGGCAAACTGTGGGACAGACCATCAATTGCTCATATGAAATTCAGGCTGAAGCTGAATAAAATAAAAACAAGTCTACAAGAGCCAAAAGATGGCCTTGAACACATCCCTCCTAAATTTAAAAATCATCTGAAGAACAAATTTGATGGCAATAGACACGAAAGAACAAAACCCACAAGAGTTGTGGGATGACTTCAAGAACATCATAAAGGAAGAAAGCAAAAGGGCACTACAAAGACAAGAAAGAAGGAAAAGACACAATGGGTGTTAGAAGAGACTCTGAAATCTGTTCTTCAGCATAGAGATGCTAAAGCTAATGGAAGAAATGAGGAGGTAAAAGAGCTAAACAGAATATTTCAAAGGTAAATTCAAGAAGACAAAGTCAAATATTGTAATAACACGAATAAAGATCTGGAGTTAGAAAACCAAAACAGAAGAACACACTCAGCATGTCTCAAGTTGAGGCAACTAGAGTTAAAATTCAAGCTTTGAGTTGAAAAACTGAAGGATTCTATGGGCAAAATATTGAATGATGCAGAAAGCATCAAAAGAAGTTGGAAGGAATACACAGTCACTGGATCAAAAAGAAATGGTTGATGTTCAACTATTTCAAGAGGTAACATATGATCAAGAGCCATTAGTACTGAAGGAAGAAGTCCAAAGTGCCCTGAAGGCACTGACAAAGAACAAGGTTCTGGGAATTGAAGGAATATAAATTGAAATCTTTCAACAAACTGATACAAGACTGGAGGCACTTAATCATCTATATAAGGATATTTGGAAGACATATTCCTGGCTAAATAACTGGAGAAGATCCATATTTGTGCTAATTCCAAAGAGAGGCTACCCAAGAGAATGCAGAAATCATAGGACAGTATCAATCAATAGCAGTACAATTTTGCTAAAGATAATTAAAAAACAGTTGCAAGTATAAATTTACAGAGCACATCCATAGGCTCAAGCCAGATTCAGAAGAGGATTTGGGATGAGGAATATCATTGCTGACATCAGATGGATCCTGCCTGAAAACAGAGAATACCAAAAGGATGTTTCCTTGTGCTTTATTAAGTATGCAGTCTTTCAACTGTGTGGATAATGACAAGCTATGAACAACATTGAAGCAAATGAGTATTCTGGAACACTTAACTGTGCTCATGATGAATGTGTACATAGAACAGGCAATTGTTTAACAGAACAAGGGAACACCAAATGGTTTAAAATTAGAAAAGGTGTATGCCAGGGTTGTATTCTTTAACTATACTTATTTAACCTGTATGCTGAACAAATAATCCGAGAAGCTGGATTATATGAAGAATATGTGGCATCAGGATTAGAGGAAGTCTCCTTAACAACCTGCTATATGCAGATGATACAGCCTTGCTTGCTGAAAGCGAAGAGGACTTAAAATAGTTACTGCTGAAGATCAAAGAGTACGGCCTTTGGTATAGATTGCATCTCAATGTAAAGAAACCAAAAATCCTCACCCCTTTCCAATAAAGAAAACCATATATATGGAGAAAAGATAGAAGTTGTCAAAGACTTCATTGTGCTCGGATCAACAATCAAGAAATCAAATAACATAATGCATTAGGCATATCTGCTACATGCTCTTTAAAGTGTTGAAGAGCAAAGATATCAGTTATGGAGACTATAGTGCACCTGATCCAAGCCATGATATTTTCAATAACCTCATATGTACATGAAAGTTGGACTGTGATTAAGGAAGACTGTAAAAGAATTGATGTATTTGTGTTATGGTTTTGGAGGAGAATATTAAAAAAGGACCTTGGGCTGCCAAAGGAAAAAATTCATCTGTATTGGAAAAAGTACGGCCAGAATGCTCCTTGGAAGTCAGGATGGCCAGAGTTCGTGTCTTATACTTCGGACATATTATCAGGAGTGACCAGTCTCTGAAGAAAGATATCATGTTTGGTAAAGTGGAGAGTCAGAGGAAAAGAGGATGATCCCCAAAAGAGATGGGTGGGCACAGTGGTGGCAACAATGGGCTCAAATGTAGAAAGGGTTGTGACCTTGGCACAGGACCAAGCTGTGTTTTTGTTCTGTTGTGCATAGGGTCACTATGTGTTATTACTGACTCAATGGCACCTAACAACAATAAATCACATAGACCAAGCTGAACTACAAAGTTGGATTAAATTGCAAGATCGGAGGTTCAAGGTCACCATGTGCTCCTCAGAAACCCTATACAGGGTTGATATAAGTCAGAACCGATTCAGCGGCTCTTAACAACAACACCACCACCCAAAGATACCCAAGGAGATGGTCTGACAAAGTAGTCTGAACAATGGGCTCAAACAAAACAATGGTTAAAGGATAGTGCAGAACAGGGCATCATTTCCTTCTGTTGTACATAGGGTCACATTGAGTTGAAACGGACTTGAGGGCATCTACCAACAACTAACAAAACAATGCCCAAACATTAAGCATTTAACTGCTAACCAAAGTGTTAGTGATTTGAATCTATACTCAGCAGCACCTCAGAAGAAAGTTTTGGCAATCTACTTCTGAAAAAGCAACCACTGGAAAGCTAGGGAGTTCAGCACTACTCTGCCTCTCCTGGGATCACCATGAGGCAGAATTAGTTTGATGTACTGAAACATTAATAAATACAGTAATATTGTAATCTTCCTTATACATCAATCAATACATTGGATACGATTTATCATCATTATTTTAGAAAAGAGGCTATGTAACTTGACTAAGGACACAAAACTTGCAAATGGCGAAGCTGGGATAAGAATCCAAGCATCTGGCTCCAGAGTCCCTATGCATTAACACCATGCCACATAAAAGACAAGAAAATGTTTGGCAGAATTCAGACAGGCTACAAAACCAAACCCAAATTTTCATTATTCAGTGTTTGACTCTACTTCTCTCCTTAATATATGGCTTTTACACTTCTTGCACTTCTGTCCATAGACTATTCCTTGTCATTATCCATTTCCTGGTTTAGTACTTTCTTTGAATCACACAAACAAGAGCCATTGGAGTTCTCAAATCCAATCTTCTCATTTTACAGAAAATGGACTGCCTTGTCCAAATTTAAATCAACAGCATGTAGCTGAATTGTTACAAAAAAGCCAGTCTCCTAAAGATTACCACAGTTCTTCACAGGATGGCAAAATAAATCCAATGGCACCTTTGGTGACTAAGATTACATTTGGAATAAAGAATGAAGTATTGTTTAGGATATGTAGCCAGAAAAAACATAGTACCTACTACATAGTCTGAAACATCTAGGCAGGTTATTTCTCTCACATAATAAAAAATCCAAAATAGGCTCTCCTAGGCTAGTATATCTTGTTATTAAGTACTTTCAAGTCAGTTTTGACTCATAGTGACCCTGTATAGGGTTTCCTAGGAATGACTGGTGGGTTTGAACCACTGACCTTCCATTCAAACTGACCTTGTGGTCCAGCGCTTATCCTAAAGCACCATGCCAGGACTCCAAGCTAGTATATAATCAGGGACTATACACAATTTTTCTACTTCACCTACTTACTATGAGACTTCATATTTCATATTAGCAAGAAACAAGATATATCTCTGGTACCATGTCTCTGTTCCATGTAAAGAAAAAAACAGTAATGTGATCCCCATAGTAGCTGTTTTTATAAGTGCAGTTGAGTAGGTTCAAATCATAGTGACCCTGTACAGGGTTTCCAAAGATTTATTGATCTTTGCGGGAACAGAAAGCCTCATCTTTCTCCCACAAAGTGGCTGATGACCTCAAACCACAGACCTTGTGATCCACAGCCCAATACTTATCATATGGAGCCACCATGCTCTCTATATACTTATATTATAGAAAGTAAAAAATTAACATTAGCTGAACAATATTACCCCAGCTAAAGATCTTATTCAAGGTTTTATTATTTTTTGCATGCAATCAATTTTGAGGGTTTTGTTTTGTTTTTAATCTCTGTGTATATAGTGCTGTGACATTTTATCACTGATATAGATTTGCTTCTCAGAAACCCTATACAGGGTCACTATGAGTCAGAGCTGACTTGACAGCATTTAACAACAACATAAAGTCGTATCATTACCACCGCAAACAAGATAATATTCGATTACCCCAAAGGAACTTTAGGAGTTCGGTCTTACTCACTGCATACATTGTAGTCCTGCACAAAATCAGAAATCCTGCTAGAAAGGAAGAATGGGACATGGATTTGGGGGAGGCAACAAGCATTACCTGACACAAAGGGCAGCTTTTTAAGGATAGGGAATTTTCCATGACCATACAGGTTTGAATACATTCCATCCACACTCATCATTCCCCCCAACACATTCATTCCTTTTGTTCCTTAGAAATATTTCCCAAAAAATGCCCTACCATTTGATTTATCTTCTGTTGTAGGACTGCAGTGACCCCAATTAGATATGGAACCCATGTTTTCAAGAAACAGCAAATGTATGTCTAAGTTCAATTCCACTAAAGGCACCCAAGAGGCTAATGAAAGAACAAAGGATTTTTGTTATTATTCTAATGAGAATAATTTCTTGACAAAAGGCCAAATATATAGAGAAACTGAAAACGCAGAGGGCCTGAAATTGTATCATGGTAGGACAAAGGGGTGGGTGTAAGGTTGACCTTTTAACCAGAAGTCCAACTATTACTAACATCCAATTCCAGAATTCCCTGCATTAAATTCAGCATTATTCTTACTATGGAGTCATCCATTTGTTGTCTAACATGAAAGTTCTTAGTGTGTCAAAAATAAGGAGAAATTTGATGAACTTGGCCTATACTTATGGATTTCATAGCTCAAAATACCAACAAAGAGAGAAGGAGTCTTCACATCAAGTATCAATCCTATTCCCTCTGTGTGCAAGGTAGATAGGGACCGGCAACCTAGACACACATTGGCTACCTAAAATAAGAGGGCAATAAAGGCACAAAGTGACTGGCTTACAAGTTTTCAAGAGGGAGTTTAGTTTAAGAGTGTGCAGGGGAAAATAGAATCCTTACTGAATAGTTTTCATCTCATCTATAGGGGTCTGGTGAAAAGAGATGGGGATAAGATTCTTATGCTTCAATAGTGAGTAATTGTGTTCATGACTAATGGCAACTGCTGCAACTGTAAAGGTAGAAGTTTTGTAAGAAAAGCAAGGGAGTAGTTAATCTTACAGTCCAAAAACAGAGAACCCTAGGACCATCAAGTGAGAAGAACAGGGGCAGAATGTGGGACCCTATCGAGAGAAGCAGCAACACCATAGATGGAGGCAGAGATGAGGACATGGAGAGAGAGAACATATGAAGACTATAGACTCGTAGTAAAGAGAAAGATTGAGTGCTGGCAGCCAGGAGGCAGAGTTGCAGAATGTGCTCTTTAGTTGTTTAGATTATTATATCTTCCTGGGTATTTTTGTGTACACTCCCCAAAAAACAAACAAAAAAACAGGTAATAGAAGCAAATACTGTTTAATGACAATGCATGGAAGAGATTGCAATCACTGCAATGAAACGATGGTGTAAAATCAATGTTTTCCCATGTAAACTATTACTCATTTCACAATAAAAATTTTTTTTTTTTTAAAGTTTACACTGAAGCCACAAAATCCTTAACTTTATCATTTAGTTCGGAGACCTTAAGATGTCCCAGCTACTGACTGGGCTTGCTGCCTCTGTGGGAAGCCAGTACTGTAGTTCCTGGCTTTGGTCTCTATTTTCTCCTATTCTCACCATTTTTTTTTTTTTAATGTTTTATGGTGAATTATGTGATAGTTTACATGGGAGAACATTAGCTTCATATTTATCCCATCGTATATTGTTTCACTGCCATGGTTACAATCCCCTCCATGCATCATCAACCAACCAAAGGGTATTCCCTGCAAGCCTGCCCCCTGGTCATCAGCACACAGCACCTCTCCCTCTCTGGGTGTAAAGTCCCCAGCCGCTCCATCTCTCCATGTCTTCATCTCTGCCTCCATCTCTGGCGTGTGCGGGGGATGGCATGTGCTTCTCTGGGTAGGGTCCCAAACTCCACTCTTCTCCCTTGATGGTCCCAGGGACCTCCGCTCCTAGACTACAAAGTCAGTCATTCCCCTCCTTATGCTACAAAATGTCTACTTTTACATTTCCAACCCTCACAGTCAGTCCTGGTAACAATTATTCACTATTGTATCACAAGAGACCTATCCCCATCTCATTTTATCAGCCCTGTTCAGACAGATTGGATACTAACTACTCAGTGTACAGTTTACCTTCCTCCACACCGTTTGTATCTAGGTTCCCTCTTGAAAGCTTGTAAGCCAGTCACTTCTTGCCTATGTAGCCCCCCTATTTTGGGTAGCCAATGTCCAAGTTGCCTATCCTTGTCTACTCTGTGTGTTGAGGGAGTGGGAATGATTCTTGCTGTAAAGATTTATTCCGTCTTTTGAGCTACTGCATCCATAGGTGTCGGTCAAGTTTGTCAAATTGTATCAGATTTCTCTTTTCTTCCTCTTCTTTCTTCTTTTAGTTGAGCTCTGATCATCCTATTCTCACCATTTTTCAAATCTTCATCTTACTATTCAGTCCCTGCCTCCTCAATCTATTTAGTAGGCTTATTTCCTCTAGGTTCCAGGATCCTCATCTACAAATGTTGATTTTACAAGACTATCACCCTTCAACCATGCCTCCTTCTGAGCCCTGAGCACAGGCAGAGAAAGATTACTACCATGTTAAGCAGGCCAATGATACATTGTCAATGGGCAGTAACTGCAAAAAATAAGAATTCTGTTCCTGATTCCACAAAAGATTTTTGGTTGCATGTCTCTAGGGGAGAAATGTTAGGGTAAGGTATCAGGAGGAAGAGTTACTGGCAGTAACAGAAAATAAGTGGAGCCATTAAACCTCCAAATACAAAGAAATTATCTCCTTGTCAGGTAGGACAGGATATGGGCAAGACAGGTAAACTAGTTCCTTGTTTATTCAGTATCCAGAGGGGTTTGTTAATCCTCCTTCCATGTTCAACTACCCAGTGGGGTTTGTTAACCCTCAGCTTTCTCAAGATATTCAATAACTTCCATCTTGGGTGCCAGATGCACGCAACAGCCTGGGAAGCAGGAAACAAGGAAACAGTACACAGAAATGGAAATGTGCAAACAGGAAGGGCCACCCCTTTTTAAAAATCTGGTGGAATATATCTACAGCTTAACTTCTCCTTTAAAAAAGCCTTACACCATAAACACAAGGAGAGATACTGCTATCTGTGGCAAGTCTAGCCTGTGGGTATTTTCATATTTTAATAAAATTCTATAACACTATTTTTAATGACTTCCTAGGAGCTCTGGTAGCATAGTGGTTACAAATTAGGCTGCGAACCTTCAGGTCAGTAGTTCATAACTACCAGCTGTTCCATGGGAGAAAGATGAGGCTTTCTGCTCCCATAAAGATTTACAGCCTGGAAAACTCTGTACAGGGTCGCTACGAGTCGGAACCAACTCCACGGCACATAACAAGTCTACTGTAGCCTGAAACAATAACACCATGAAGTTGTTTCTGACCTATAGTGGCCTGTATAGGGCTTCTACGGAACAACTATTGAGTCTGTCTAGTGCTACCCTTGCAGTGATGATCCCACATACAGCACCACACCAGGTCTCCTGTCTTGCCATCCTTGCCTCTTAGGTCCATTCTGGCTGCACTGCTTTCAAGATAGACAGATTTGTTTCTTCTTTTGGCAGTCCATGGTACTTTCTTTGCCAACATTTTCATTCAAATTCATGAATTATTCTCCAGGCTTTCCTATTCCTTGTCTAACTTTCACATGCATTTGAGGCAATTGAAAATACCATGGTTTGGCTCAGATGCACCTTAGTCCTCAAACTGGTATCTTTGCTCTTTAACATTTTAAATACATCTTTTGCAGCAGATTTGGCTAAGACATTGTTTGATTACTTGACTTCTGCTTCCATGAGCACTGATTGAGGATTCAAGCAAAATAAAGACTTTGGAAACTTTAATTTTTTTCTCCATTTATCATGATATTATTTACTGATTGAGTTGTGAGGATTTTCATTTTCTTCACATTATGGTGCAATCCATACTGAAGACTTTAGCCATTGATCTTCATCAATAAGTATTTCATGTCCTCTTTGCTTCCAGCAAGTAAGGTTGTTTCATCTACATATCACAGGTTGTTAAAGAACCTTTCTCCAATCCTGATGCTATGTTCTTCTTCATATAATCCAGCTTCTCGAATTACTTACTCAGCATACAGATTGA
>NW_006408548.1:6903849-6904819 GCF_000296735.1 Chrysochloris asiatica | reverse complement strand
TATATATATATTTGAAAAATAATTTTATTAAACTCAGTGCATACATTGAGTCAAAATGCATAAAGTGCAAAACAATCTAATCATATAACCTGGAAGTTTATAATAACACAACTAACTAGGGGAAATACCTGAAAAATATAAGATACTCTACTATATGTTATATACAAGGAAAGGATTCCTGGTAATATGGTTCAAATCTACCAAGTGTTTCATGGGAGAAAGATGCGACTTTCTGCACCGGTAAATATTTGCAAACTCAGAAACTCTACACAGGGTCGATATGAGCTGGAACCAACTCAACAGCACACAGCCACCACTACTACCATATACAATAAAGGGAAAAGTGTTTCACTTTATACATAGAACTAAATGAATCAATTGACTAATCTGTCCATGCTGAAATCAACTGTCCTGAACCCAAATTTTTTTCAGAAAAATGCTTTGGACTAGATTTTTCATTCCACAACATGTTAAAAAACACTTGTTGTTAGGTGCCATCATGTCAGTTCCAATTCAAACTGACCCTAAACACAACAGAACAAAACACTGCCTTGTCCTGTGCCATTATCACAATTGTTACGTTTAAGCTAATTGTTGTAGCTATTATGTCACTGCAACTGAGAGACATCCTCTTTTTCACTGACTCTCCACTTTTCTAAGCATAGTGTCATTTTCCAGGGACTGCTCTCTCCTGATTTTATGGCCTTAGTAAGTGAAATTAATTTTCACCATCCTTGTTTCTAAGAAGCAATCTAGCTCAACAGAAAATTTCAAACTGCTGCTCAAGGCAAAGTAAAATATTATAATGAAATGTGAAAAGACCTGGATTTAGAAAACCAAAATGGAAGAACACACACAGCATTTCTCAAGCCAAAAGAACTGGAGAAAATGTCAAATCCTGAGTTGTAATATCGAGAAAATGAAGAGGACTTGAAACATTTACTAATGAAGATCAAATAGCACAGCCTTC
>NW_006408548.1:6882549-6903749 GCF_000296735.1 Chrysochloris asiatica | reverse complement strand
ATTTTGGGTAGCCAATGTCCAAGTTGCCTATCCTTGTCTACTCTGTGTGTTGAGGGAGTGGGAATGATTCTTGCTGTAAAGATTTATTCCGTCTTTTGAGCTACTGCATCCATAGGTGTCGGTCAAGTTTGTCAAATTGTATCAGATTTCTCTTTTCTTCCTCTTCTTTCTTCTTTTAGTTGAGCTCTGATCATCCTATTCTCACCATTTTTCAAATCTTCATCTTACTATTCAGTCCCTGCCTCCTCAATCTATTTAGTAGGCTTATTTCCTCTAGGTTCCAGGATCCTCATCTACAAATGTTGATTTTACAAGACTATCACCCTTCAACCATGCCTCCTTCTGAGCCCTGAGCACAGGCAGAGAAAGATTACTACCATGTTAAGCAGGCCAATGATACATTGTCAATGGGCAGTAACTGCAAAAAATAAGAATTCTGTTCCTGATTCCACAAAAGATTTTTGGTTGCATGTCTCTAGGGGAGAAATGTTAGGGTAAGGTATCAGGAGGAAGAGTTACTGGCAGTAACAGAAAATAAGTGGAGCCATTAAACCTCCAAATACAAAGAAATTATCTCCTTGTCAGGTAGGACAGGATATGGGCAAGACAGGTAAACTAGTTCCTTGTTTATTCAGTATCCAGAGGGGTTTGTTAATCCTCCTTCCATGTTCAACTACCCAGTGGGGTTTGTTAACCCTCAGCTTTCTCAAGATATTCAATAACTTCCATCTTGGGTGCCAGATGCACGCAACAGCCTGGGAAGCAGGAAACAAGGAAACAGTACACAGAAATGGAAATGTGCAAACAGGAAGGGCCACCCCTTTTTAAAAATCTGGTGGAATATATCTACAGCTTAACTTCTCCTTTAAAAAAGCCTTACACCATAAACACAAGGAGAGATACTGCTATCTGTGGCAAGTCTAGCCTGTGGGTATTTTCATATTTTAATAAAATTCTATAACACTATTTTTAATGACTTCCTAGGAGCTCTGGTAGCATAGTGGTTACAAATTAGGCTGCGAACCTTCAGGTCAGTAGTTCATAACTACCAGCTGTTCCATGGGAGAAAGATGAGGCTTTCTGCTCCCATAAAGATTTACAGCCTGGAAAACTCTGTACAGGGTCGCTACGAGTCGGAACCAACTCCACGGCACATAACAAGTCTACTGTAGCCTGAAACAATAACACCATGAAGTTGTTTCTGACCTATAGTGGCCTGTATAGGGCTTCTACGGAACAACTATTGAGTCTGTCTAGTGCTACCCTTGCAGTGATGATCCCACATACAGCACCACACCAGGTCTCCTGTCTTGCCATCCTTGCCTCTTAGGTCCATTCTGGCTGCACTGCTTTCAAGATAGACAGATTTGTTTCTTCTTTTGGCAGTCCATGGTACTTTCTTTGCCAACATTTTCATTCAAATTCATGAATTATTCTCCAGGCTTTCCTATTCCTTGTCTAACTTTCACATGCATTTGAGGCAATTGAAAATACCATGGTTTGGCTCAGATGCACCTTAGTCCTCAAACTGGTATCTTTGCTCTTTAACATTTTAAATACATCTTTTGCAGCAGATTTGGCTAAGACATTGTTTGATTACTTGACTTCTGCTTCCATGAGCACTGATTGAGGATTCAAGCAAAATAAAGACTTTGGAAACTTTAATTTTTTTCTCCATTTATCATGATATTATTTACTGATTGAGTTGTGAGGATTTTCATTTTCTTCACATTATGGTGCAATCCATACTGAAGACTTTAGCCATTGATCTTCATCAATAAGTATTTCATGTCCTCTTTGCTTCCAGCAAGTAAGGTTGTTTCATCTACATATCACAGGTTGTTAAAGAACCTTTCTCCAATCCTGATGCTATGTTCTTCTTCATATAATCCAGCTTCTCGAATTACTTACTCAGCATACAGATTGAATAAGTACAGTGAAAGGATACAACCCTAGCACAAATCTTTCCTGATTTTAAACCATCCAGTATCCCCTTGTTCTGTTTTAATGACTGCTTTCAGTCTATGTACAGGTTCCATATAAACACAATTAGGTGTTCTGGAATTCCTATTTTTCACAGTGTTATCCATAGTTTATTATGATCCACACAGTTGAATGCCTTCTCATAGCCAATAAAGCATAAGTAAACATCTTTCTGATATTTTCTGCTTTCAGCCAAGATACATCTGATGTCGGCAATGATGTTCCTCATTCCATGTCCTCTTCTGAATCTGGCTTGAATTTCTGGCAGCTCTCTGTTGGATATGCTGCTATAGCTGTTTCTTAATTTCTTCAGCAAAATTTTACTTGTATATGGTATTGATGACATTGCTCAATGATTTCTGCATTCCATTGGTTCACTGTTCTTTGGAATGGGCATAAATATGAATCTGTTCCAATTGGTTGGCTTGGCAGCTGTCTTCCAATTTTCTTAGCATAGACTAATGAGTGCCTCTAGAGCTGTATCACATTGTTGAAACATTATAATTTTTATTGATCAATTCATGGAGCATTGTTTTTCACTAAAGCCATCAGTGCAACTTGGACTTCTTCCTTTAATGTCATAGGTTCTTGATCATATACATAATGGTTGAATATTGATTATATCGTATGACAATGTGAACATTTAGCTGCCAAGGGTGGAGTCTGGTTATTTGAGTTTGCCATGCTGGACAGATCAAATATAGTCATTCTTCTTGACAGACCTGGCTGCCTTTCAGTCATTCCTACTAAGGTACCCAATATGTGAACAAAGTCACCTTGGATCTTCCAAGTCAGATCACACAAGAACTGAGCACACTGAATGAATGACCTCAAGCAATGCCTTAAGCAACAGAAAAATTGTCCATTCAAGTCCTACTCAATTTTCTGGCCCACGAAATGTTAAGATATAATGAAATATTTGTTGTTTTAAGACATCCAAGGTTTGTAGTGGAGTCCTGGTGTGGTGCTGTGTGTTAATGCACCAGACTTCAAAGCTGTTTGAAGTTCAATGTTGGTGGTTGAAGCTTACTAGGTTTCTTGGAAACCCTATACAGGGTTGCTATGGGTTGGAACCGACTTGATGGCACTTAACAACAACAATGGGGTTTGTAGTGATTTTTAATGAAATTTCATTAGCACCATGAAATCTATATACTTGGGTATAGTTTAAATCTGGTTCTAAATACGATAACAGGACATACATAGGGTTTTTTATGCGACTGGCTCTATTCTAACTAACACATGTACTTCTCAAATATCTCCAGGAAGTAGGTCCTCTGAATATTATCAAAGTAAAGAAAAGGAGGTGCAGTAGAGTTGTCTAATTTGTCATTTGCTCACAGGAGTCAATGGTTGGCTTCAGTTTTTGCTCTTAATGCTTAAGCTGTAATCACAACACCTTTTTAAAAATTAGGTTCTATTTCTTCAAGCTATGCAAGGGTTACATCAATGTGTTCTATGAAACTTTTTTAGATTCTTATCCATGAAAACAATGTGCTTTCCTCTGCTCTGTTGTGGAGACCAGCTATATGAAGGATCACATTGTCACAGGCAAATGTTGAGGAATGCTTTATGAAACAACCAGATTATACTATACAATATTCTATTTATAAGAGTCCTTAGAAAAAAATTCTTCCTGACAGTTGAATAAGGAACCGTTGCAATTGTTCTGAACAACTGTCTTGTTTTGAATAACAACTACTTAGTTTTAAAACAAATATATGACTCTACTATAGAAGATCTCAAGGAGACCTGGTAGTGTAGTGGATTATGAACTGGGCTGCTAACCACAAGGTCAGCAGTTCATATTTACCAGTAGCTCCATGGGAGAAAGATGAAGTTTTCTACTCCTGGAAAAATTTACAGCCTGAGAAACTCTATACAGGGTCACTATGAGTCACTATCAACTCCACAACACACCACCACCATTACCAGCACCACCATGTAGGATCTCAGATATAGATTTTTCTATTTTCCTTTCTCCAGACTTTATTCTATGTTATGTCCAAACCTTCACTTTTCTATTTGATCCTGCCATAATTCTTTTAATTAGACTTTTATGTAATTTGTGAGACCTTGTAATTTTTCCTAAATCCATTTTGATACGTACACGAGGGGGCTTCAAATAGCTCAGACAAACATGGAATGAAAAGATAATGGGATTTTCCCCACAAACTGTTTGAAGCCTCCTTATGTCAATCAATCAGTAAAATAATGACTAGCAAAGTATTTGAGTGTTCAGTATTTGAGCAGGCTATTGGATTCACCTATGTGTAGGCTGACCTTCAACTGGAAACAGAAATATGTGTGTGTACAAATTATACCATGGGGCACCCAATCAGAAATCATTTCAATCGTAGAATATTACTAAAATAAGTTCTTGAGAAAATATTCCATTAAGAAAGAATCCTGGTGTGGTGCTGTAGGATAAGCACTGACTGCTAACTTCAAGTTTTGCAGTTCAAACCTACCAGCCACTCTTCAGAAACCATATACAGAGTCATTGTAAGTTGGAACTGACTCCATGGCACTTAACAACATCATCAACAACAAGAAAGGCTTGAACAAAGAAGAAAAAGATTTGTTGTACACAACTTCCATTACAATGCTCTTACGTCTAAAATCCTAAACTAAGGAGACCTAAACTTCAAGGACTCTACTTTTTTAATTCATTTTACTTTGCTGTTGTCATTGGAAATATTCACAGCAGAATATATAACAAGTCCACAATTTCTATGTGTACCGTGTAGTGACCTTCTTTACATTTTTTTCTAATTGTGCAACCGATCTTACTCTTCTTTTCCAAATGGTTCCTTCTCCATTAACATTAACTATCCCCTAAGGAGACCTGGTGTGGCGCTGTGGGTTAATGCACCAGACTGCAAAGCTATTTGAACTGCAAGGTTGGTGGTTCAAGCTCACCAGCTGCTCCTTGGAAATCCTGCACAGGGTCACTATGGGTTGGAATTGACTCGACGGCACTTAAATACAACAACAACAAGAAGGTGCCTATGGAGTCCTGGTGTGGTGCTCTGGATCAGTGCACCAGACTGCAAAGCCGTTTGAACGGCAAGGTTGGTGGTTCAAGCTCACCAGCTGCTCCTTGGAAACCCTGTACAGGGTTGCTATGGGTTGGAATTGACTCGATGGCATTTAACAACAACAAAGATGCCTATAGAATCCTAGTGTGGCACAGTAGGATAAGCACTCGACCTCAAGGTTGGTTTAAACCACAAGGTTAGCAGTTCAAACTCACCAGCCATTCCTCTGAAACCCCATTAAGGTTTCTAAAAGTCAGAACTGACTAGATGGTACTTCACAACAACAACAAGGTGCCTATATAGAAGTGCAGTGGCTCTTGGCTCTGTAGGATAGGCATGAGGCTGCAAGCCACAATGTTGGTGGTTTTAGCCCACCAACTGCCCTACAGAAGATGACACTTTCTGCTCCTGCAAAGATTTTTAAAGTCTCAGAAATCCTATACAGAGTCTCTATGAGTTGGAACCAACTCAACAACACTGAACAATAATATGTTGCCTATCTAATTTTTTGAGTTGTTGCTGTCAATTTTATCCCTATAGATATTTCTTAAATGTGCACAATACTCAAAGCAGACACTCTTTAATGATTAAGTTAGGCTATTGCTCAGTTTCAAGAAGACTTCAGGGGAAATTGTTGGTTTAATGTTTATAGGTTATCTTAAGTTAATAGCTCTTCAGATTCATCTTGTCTCACTGGATCCAGAAAGTCTGGCTTTCATAAATATTGTTGTTGTTGTTACGTACCGTGGAGGTGATTCCAACTCACAGCAACCTGTACAGGGTTTCTGAGGTTGTAAATCTTTACAGGAGCAGAAAGCCTCATCTTTCTCCCACGGAACAGCTGGTAGTTTCGAACTGCTGACCTTGGTTTGCAGCCCGATTTGTAACCACTACACTACCAGAGCTCCTTCCATGAATATTAGAAAGACTTTAATTTTTATTTAACAAGAAGTCCATCAGTCACTCATCTGTTCCACCATGGCAGGGTGCAGGACTAGTTAGTGTCTGTCATTTTCTTGGTCTTTGACCTCGAGCTGCAACATGGCTATTACCACTTGCAGCATCACTTCATCACGTAACTGCTTCTAAGGGTACAAAGCAGGGGAGCAGCCAGTTTGGCAGCATTCCTTGTATATTCTTCAGCTTTTTACCACAGAGGGAAAAATCTTCCTTAGAAGTACTTCAGAAGCCTTCCTCATACTTTTTTGGTTCAAAACTGTATGACATAAAACAAAACAAAACAAAACAACTGTCTGCCTTGGCCATTGCTGCCAGTAAGGGAAGCTGGGTAAACCAACACTGGTTATTTCATTCATTTTAATGGAAGGCAAAAAACAAAACAAAACAACAAAGAAAAACAAGCAAAAATAAGGCTGGCAATTATTGTTACAGAGTCCAATGGTGCTGTCTGCCACAAGAAGCCAGTCAGAAATGTAAGTGATATAAAATATTAAACAATGAGTGGGGCTAGGGTAAGTAATAACCAATCAAATCAGAGCTAGCTTTGAACAGCTGGTTAAAGTGTACTGGGGTTTGCCAGTTAAGTATTATTAGTCTTGATTAGAAACAGGTTCCCCAAAACGTTTGGAAAACTCTCACAAAAATAAGCAAACTAACTTTTTGTTCTTCCTAAGAAGAAAAGCAAGAGATTTTGTTTAATCACATTTAGGGGAGAGCAGCATACCAGCAATCCACTGGGATAGTTCCTGGGTTACCACTTGAGGATGAAAGACAGATCAAGTGCTCAGGTTTTTAGGATGACCACCTGCCTTTGTCAGAACAGCTCTGTTTATGTTCCATATTGAGCTGAAAAAGGCATTTCGCCGCTAGCCAAAATGTCTGATAAATGCAGGTAATCTGTTGCAGCTGTAGTGTAGGTTTCCCAATGTGTGACCTGCATCAGAATCCACAAGATATGGTGTCTAATATTTAGTTTCCTAGACTCTACTCCAGATCCATAAATTAGATATCCCGATTCACAAATTTGGGGTGGGTTCCAATATCTGTGTTTCAGACAAGCATCTAAACCCACCAAGATGTCTTATAATCAAAACAGCCCTAAAAAGACACTTGTCTTAATAATTAGAGATGTGGGCAAAGATTAAGTGACAAAGATGATTCTGTTTGGTTGTCCTAATGACATTTTCCCCCCTGCTTCCTTAAATCCTTTCATTATACACTTGGTCTTGAAATTCTTCTACAGATTCTGAAATTACACACCTACCTTCTCTTGCCTTATCTACATATGCAAAGTAAAGGGTGAACTATTCATTGAAAATGGTCTATATAAATCACTTCTTGGCCCTGCCAAGAATGCTCTGTTCCTTTCATCAATAAGGCAATATTTCAGAATAATTGTTTTAAATGCCTAATGCAAGCTTTTCTTTTTTTATAAGTTGAATAAAAACAGGCAAGCCCAAACAAATGCAAGAAGTAGTTTGTAAATGTTTGACATTCAGGTACTCTTTTATTAGATCACAGCAGTGTGAGACAGATTAAATTTCAAGTATGGAGACTTTCCACATTGTTCCTGTGATTGCAAAGCATCCAGAGACATTCCTCTCTACTAATAATTACCCTCTCCATTAATGCAAGTGTTCCTAGAAACTAAACAGAAAGGTGCTCAGAAAATTATAGTTTCTTTTTATCTGTCACAATACTAGAGGATAAAATGTCATTTAATTAAATGCTCTCAGTTTCATTTCCATGAGGTATTGATTGCCGATGCTGAGTTAAGCTTAGGTTCACATACGAGAAGTCTGTTCATTAGATTTTTTTTTTTTTTAAATCCTCTTTTGCAAATTTATCATTTATAATTGTGTATCTTCTCTTTTTTACTTTCATTGTTTATAAAAAACAATGCACAGGTGGTGCTTTAAAAGTGTTCTTTATGACATGAAAAATTGGGGATGAGAAAATTCTCACACACTGACTTTCCATGTGTTTTTATAATTTCTCTGGAAATGGCATTATATTTGAGTTAGTGTCTTCTCCCATTACTACGCGAGCATGGAACAAAATACTGCAAGCACGGGTTTCTGTAACAGAGGCAGGTCCATGCGGATTCAACAGGATAATCAAGTGCAATTGTTTTGATTAATGACTAAAATGAATAATTATCCTGTTCAGGCTTTACTTCCTCTGCCTTTGCCTTCTCCTGTTCCCTAGATATTCCATCTCCTCTTTAATTGCAATTACTTTTCATATTTTGCTTCTCTTTGAAAGTCTTTTGTAGAGTTCCCTTAAAATATTTTGTGTATTTTAGAAAAATACCAAGGCATTAGGGAAGAAGAACTGAAACTGTGAGCAGTAAAAAATTGTAATAAATAAATAAATAAAAGAATGTCTAATAATTAGCTGTTCAAACCAATTAAGCTAGTATTGTTAACACACACACAAAGAGTTTATAATAAGCCAGTAGCAAACATAGCTCTTGCCTTAACTCATTCTTTCTAAAAGGGTATGGCTTTTTCTTTCACATAAAAATAAAGGACGTTCATTAGCATTTTCTGTCCAATTGGGAGTTTCCATTTGTATCTTAATCGAGTCAGTCTCTGCCCAATGGACCACAAAGTCATGATACAGAATGCAGACCACTGATTAAAGAAAACTCCCCCTTCCTCCATGCCTGGATTAAACAAGTAGAACACACTAACAGAGCAGGCATTGGTTTATGAAAGGTCAAGCTGTGCGCTTGGCATCAGACCAAAACATCATTTTTTTTTTTTTTTCAGTCCTACCCAAGAATGATAGTCAATTCTCTTTTCCAACCAGGTAGACTTATAAGGAAACCCATGGATAAATTCAGAGTCCGTGATGGTCTCTGCGCAAGTGTGTTTGACTCATACAAGTCTTATTTTCGTAAATTGGTTGTCAACATTTAAAAACATGAGTTTAAGATTTAACATTTGTTGTTAAGCCCCACTAAGTAGGCTCTGACTCATAGCAACTCTATATAGGGTTTCCAAGGAACAGCTGGTAAGTTTGAACCACAGATCTTGTGGCTCACAGTCCAGTGCTTATCCTAAATTAAGATTATTGATCTTTCTGGAAGAGAAAATTAGCAACACTGAGTCTGTTTTTTAGTTATTTTTGACAAGTATGGAGTAGATGCTGCCCCCTTTAAACAGAATGCAGACCTCACGTTTTCAGTGGCCATGCTTCTCTCTTGCTCACACTGTGTCCTCTTAACTCACAGTTATTACCTGCTGGCTAAAGCACTGAACTGCCAGGTCTGCCACAAATGCACCAGTCACTCCTCAGAAACCCTATACAGGGTTGCTATGAGTCAGAAGCTGCTCGACAACACAACAACAGAAACAACGGCCTTGGTAGGCATCTGAGTGTATTTCTCCTGATGTAGTACAACATCTGCTTCTCTAATGCATGAGGCAAGGCTCTGAGAAATAACAGCCTTGATTACAGTTGCAAATCAACAGTGGACCCAGCCTACGTGTCAGTGAGGTAAAAATGAGCAGACCACTGTGTCGAGCGCCTGTATGCTGAGAAGGTGATGGAGTTTTAGTCTAGATACAAGCATATGAGAAATCCAGAAGTCAGCATGTGTGGCCAGAATTCCTTTCATGGATATGCTTCAGGTTTCTCCCAGTAAACTTAGCTTAAAAAAGTGCAGGTTTATTGGTACTATTATTAGCAACATAATTAACCTTACTGAAAAGGGAAGGCTAAATTCCCAGTGCCTGATTAGGCATCGTTTAGCCCCAGATTTTCTACAAGCAGTGGTACAGCCGGAGTGGATGATGGAAATGGCTATCTTTGGGTACAGCCAAAGAAACAGATGTGTTCTACGCCCCAAATGCTAAAACAATAATAAAACTGATTTAAAATGGGTCTACTTTTTATTAGTAACACACAATTCTGGTGGTGCACTCCAGGATACTCACTGGACTGCTACCCACAAGTCCGTGGTTCAAACGCACCAAACGCTCTTCAGAAACCCTATACAGGATGGCAATGTGTAGGCACTGACTTGACAACAACTAGCAAATTTGATTAATGTCTCTGACATAGAGTTAGTTAACATATTTTGTTGGTTTAAGTGCTAAACAGTTGTAGTTACAGTTCAATTATAATAATACATAGACAAGTAGTAAATTTACATATTTTTTTCTGTGTCTTTTAATAAATATTGTATTCTACTTGAGAACTAAACCAGAGAATCTCCAGTTAGACAGTCTGACCCTGAAGACAGAGATTCAACTATGTGAATTCAATTTGAGAATCCATTTGTAAAACTTCAAAATCATATGAGCTGGCTTCAGGCTAAATTCCTGTTTCTAATCCCCTGGGGATAGAAACACAAATTTGTTATTAAGTGCCCTTGAGTTCGTTTTGATTAACTGGGACACAGTATAGGGTTTCTGAAGAGTGGCTGGTGGGTCTGAACCACAAAACTTTCTGTAAGCAGTCCACGGTTTATCCTAAAGCACCACACCAGGACTCCAGAAACACATACTTTGTTGTTGTTGCTGCTAAGTGCTGCAAGTCAATTCTGACTCATAGCAACCCTGTACAGGGTTTCCAAGGTGTACCTGGTAGGTTTGAACTGCTGACCTTGTGGGTCTCAATCCAGTCCTTATCCTGCGGTGCCACACCAAAAGTCCGAAACACATACTGTTGCTAGTGGGTGCCATCAAATAGGGTTTCCTAGGAGCAACTGGTAGATTTGAACATTGAACTTTGCATTTAAAAGTGGTCCAGTGCATTGTCCCACAGTGCCAATTGACTCCAAAAAAATGAGTGGAAAATTCCGTTCTTTTAATTTCATTTTTCCATGAGTTTTTTGAAGCCTCCTTGTATTCTTAACAGTAACTCTGAAACTAACAATGACAACAGTGACTGAAAAGACCAGAAAGGGAACATCAATGACTGTCATCTTCTGATCACTTAGAGTGAAAATTCTTCAGTTGTGAAGAGCTTGATAGTCTCCAGAATCAATCTTGAAGGAACAAAAATGCAGGGAGTTGCATCTTCAAGGATTTCTTATAAAATGCAATTTTTATGATCCTCTGTCAAACTTAATCCTTAGAATGAAGATTTTTCTGCTGTTTCTGTATGCATTGCTTTATGTGAAACAAACTTTAAAAAATTTAAATGAGTAAAAAGTACTTTTTGAGTAGTTGGGGATGCTAGACCCAGAGGGAGAGGAGCTGTGTGATGATGACTGGGGAGCAGACTTGCAGTGTATACCCTTTGGTTGGTTGATGATGCATGGAGGGGATTGTAACCATGGCAATGAAACGCTATACGATAGGATGAATGTAAAGCTAATGTCCTCCCATGTAAACTATTACATTATTTGCAATAAAACATTAAAAAAACACGAATTGGCAAGCATTCAAACGTTTGAGAAGGTAGCATATAATCAAGAACCAATGGCACAAAAGGAAGAAATTCAAGCTTCATGGAAGGTATTGCTGAAAACCAAAGCTCCCTGAACTAATGAAATGGCAATTGAGATATTTTAGCAAAAGCGTACAGTGCTAGAAGTACTACTCACTCATCTTTGCCAAGAAATTTTGAATATGACTACATGGCCAACCTACTGGAAAGATGTATATTTATACTCATTCCAAAAAAAGGTGATGTAACACAATGTGGAAATGATTGAACAGTATCATTAATTCCAAACAAAATAAAGTTTTGTTGCAGCTAATTCAAACTCAGGTGCAGCTGTACAAGGTAAGTTTAAATAATTGCTACAAAATCATACACAGCTATATTAAACAAAAGTATAAAACTATGAATCTATTCTTCCTCAGCCTATTCTCTACTTGTATTACATACTTCTCTGCAGGCAGTGTTTCCATGACTCTAAACCTTCCCTGAAAAAAAACTCTGGACTTTTTGAGTTACACCATGTCAAAAGAGTAGTTTTGGCATCTTTGAGTAACTCAAATTGCATTCCTTTTCAATGTTTACATTTAGGGAACAGAAAGAATACTGTAGGGACAAGTTCAGAGCTATCCGGTAGATGGCCAAAAGTTTTTCAACAAAATTATCATAGAACAGACATTGCTAGCCTTTAAGAAAGAGCAGATGCATCTTTTATGAAGGAAAAAATTTAATTTTCAGCCTAAATTTCCTAGACTTTTTCTCAGCAATGAAATTTTCAATTTTCTTAAAACTTTTAAATAACCCCTTTTGATAGCTGTGTGGTATTAGAGAAAATCTTTGATGATTACTCCTTTATCATCATAAAATCCTGTGACCTTGTGAGCTAACCTCTCAGTTGAATTTAACTAGCCCAGCAGACACCCTTGGGAACCACTGTTTTGATTGTATAACAGAACTGCATTTTTGAGAGAACTTGTTTGTTGCCATCCACTGATCACAAAGGCTTGTTTAAACACATTTTGTTAGGAATGAATCTGTGCAAATATAAACTGGAACTCTTGTGTTGTTGTTGCTGTTGTTGGGTGCCTGCCTTCCAGTCTGTTTTGATTCATTGCCCCCATGCATACAACAGGGTGTAATCAACCATTACGAGGATGGCACTGCCCCATCCTGTACCATCCTTATAATTGTTGGTATATTTGAGGCCATTTTTGCTGCCACTGTGTCAATCCATTTAGTTTGGGGGGGTTTCCACTTTATCGTTGACCCTCAACTTTTACAAGAACAATGTCCTCCAGGGATTGGTCCCTCCTGACAACACACCCAAAGTATGAGAGAGGAAGTCTCACTATCCTGCCTTCTAAGGAACACTCTGGCTCTATTACTTCCAAGACAAATATGTTTGCTCTTCTGATAGTCCATGTATTTTCAATATTGTTCCCCAACACTGTAATTAAAATGCATCGATTCTTCTCCAATCTTCCTTATACATTGTCCAATGTTCACAGGCATGAACTGATTGAATATATCAGGGCTTGTGTTTAGTGCACCTTAGTCCTCAAAGTGACATCTTTTATCTGCAGCAGATTTACCTAATGTAATATACTATTTGACTTCATGATTACTGCTTCCTTGAGTGTTGACTGTGGATCCCAAGAAAAGTAAAATCTGAGACAACCTCAAAAAAAAAGTGCCCTTTGATCAACTATGATTGATTGGAAAATTCACCTATATTATCTTTGGATCATTAATAGATGAAAAAGATCAATTTTGAGGATGTTGTTGACAAATTGGCTTGAAATGAACTGCAGTGTTCAAATAATATAGTCATGTGAATAAAAATCAACAGTAACCCATTACTCTCTTTGTTTTACAGCTATTGTTACTAATCCTTTGATTTTATGATAATTAGTAAACAGAATTTTAATTTACCGAGGGTGGTATTTAAATGTGATAAGCTCTGTGTGTCAGTTAAGCTAGATCTGCCATTGTTGTTGTTGTTGTCAGGTGCCATCGAGTCGGAACCGACTCATAGCGACCCCATGCACAGCAGAAAGAAACAATGTCCGATCCTGGGCCAACCTCACTACCGCTGCCACACTTGAGTCCATCAATGATGCCACCTGGCCAATCCATCTCGTTAGGGGTCTTCCTCTTTTTCTCTGACCCTCCACCTTACCCAACATGACATCCTTCTCCAGCGACTGTTCCCTCCAGACAATATATCCAAAGTATGAAAGACGAAGCTTAGCCATCTTGGACTCCAAGGAGCAATCTGGCTGTACTTCTTCCAAAACAGATCTATTGGTTCTTTTGGCAGTCCATGGCACTTTCAGTATTCTCCTCCAACACCACAACTCAAAGGCTGCCATAGCCCAGGAGATTTCACCTTTAGTCCCACCATCTAACTGAGATTTTCCAAGAGCCATGGCACAGTGAGGATGGAGCCTAGAGAGTAATCTGCCTCACTCAGATGATGTTAATATGACATGTTGTGCTTTTCTATCACGTTCTTTCTTTATTACAAGCTGCATTCTCAGGATTTATCAGATGTAAGTAGCAGGTTTTCAACTGCCCCACATTTGTACTGAATTTAGAGTCGCCTTAGTGATGGCAATAGAATTCTCTGTCCTGTGTTATTTTCTTGGAGAGATCGAGAGCAAGTCTCTCCTCTGTTGGTTTCATAGCACTGTGCCCACAACTATGTCATAAATACATACTTATGAAGCTTTCTCCCACAATAGACATGAATTCCTAGAAGACATGGAATGTGTATTCATTATACTACTTGTACTGTTTTCAGGTACCCAATCAACTACATTAATGAATGATCCTCATCTGAAAAAAAACACATTGTAAATACATGAGATTTTGGAGCTCTGGTAGCGTAGTAGTTACAAATCGAGCTATGAACCACAAGGTCAGCAGTTCAAAACTACCAGCTGTTCCATGGGAGAAAGATGAGGCATTCTGCTCCTGTAAAGATTTACAGCCTCGGAAATCCTGCACAGGGTCACTATGAGTCGGAACCGACTCCACGGCACACAGCCACCACCACCAAATTAAATAGATACATTTGAAAAGAGTGGTACATTTTCTTTAAACGCATACTTTAACCTCAACTGATTACAAACCTTACTTTTGTTAAGTACCAGTAAATCTGAAGGAAATGTTTAAAATGACCAGTGATATGGAAGCAGCTTAATATAGTGCAGGATTTCACAGGCCTCAGTCATTGCATGCCACTTCATAGTTTTGCCTAAATTGTGTTTACATTATTATTTGACTTTTTAACAAAGACTTTTCTTCAACTCTACTCCTTTTTTATAAACACATACCTTAATCCCAGTGTAGGAAATAAGACCCAGGAAATCCTGGATTTGATATGTGTGTAACCTTATTTTTGTAAAACATGCTAAAATAAATACATAAACATTGAAATACCATGCCAAACGTAACAAAATGTTAAAAATAAACAAACAAACCCATTGAGTTGATTCCAACTCGAAGGAACCCTATGTTGGTGTTAAGTGTCATCAAGTCGGCTTCAAGCCGGCTTTAATTCTTTGTGGGAACAAAAAGCCTCATCTTTCTCCCTTGGAGCGGCTGGTGGGTTCGAACCACCGACCTTGAGGTACACAGTCTAGTTTTTCTCCTACAGAGGGCAGAGTAAAACTTCCCCAGAGGATTTCCAAGGTTTTCATCTTTATGGGTCTCCTGTCACCTCCTGCTATCAACTGGGTTCTGACTCATGGTGAACCAGTATAGGGTTTCCAAGGTTATAAATCATTCCCTCAGGGAACGGCTACTGGACTCAAATCATCAACATCATGGTTCGCAGCGCAGTGCTTATCCTTAAATGTCACCTACCTAATGCTATCTAAAATTATCTTGTTTAAAAATATACCTTGGAAAACACAGACACATTGAAACAAACTTTTAAACTGGAGTTTTGCAACCTCCAAGGTAACTTAAGCTCTTCATTGAGCAAATGTGGAGATAAGAAAACTAACCTCAGAGAAATGTCGTAAAGATGAAGTAAAATAACATGTAAATACACTAATCATAGTCTTGCATAGGTTAGGGAGCTTTGGTGGCACAATGGTTAAATGCTCAGCTTTGAATAGAAAGGTCACCAGTTCAAACCCATTAGCTGCTCATTGGAGAAATGTCTGGTGATCTGCTCCTGGAAAGTTTGTTGTTGCTGTTGTCAAATGCCATGGAGTTGGTTCCAACTCAAACCCTGTATAGGGTTTCCAAGGAGTGGCTGGTGGGTTTAAACCACCAACCTTGTAGTAACAGTCTTATCACACAGCACCATACTGCACAGTTGTTGTTAAGTGTTTTTGAGTCAGCTCCAACTCATAGAGACCCTGTATAGAGTTTCCAAGGAACAGCTGAGGAGCTTGAACTGCTTGACCTTAAGGTTCAAACTGAACCTTTTCGCACAGTGCCACACTAGGACTCTGTAAAGAATACAGCCTAGAAAACCCCATAGAGGTCCATTTACTCTGTCCTGTAGGATCATGATGAGTCAGAAGTGACTTCACGGAACACAGCAACCTAGATCCTTTAAGGGCTCCATAAACTGTAACTGCTAAAATGACTGTTTTTTCATCTTTATCACAAACATTATTTCTGTCTCCACTTTTCTCACTCAATGAATCTACTGCCCACTTCTGTTCTAAATATAGTGTCAGAAACAAGGTAGCTAAATGTTATGCAAAGCAAGCATCAGTCATAGTAATTGCATGAAATAAAAATAAAAATGGACAATGTAGTATGGGAAAAAGAGAACTGAGTCAAGTCTTTCCCAGGCTTTGCCTACATTGGTTATGTACAGCTTCAGAAACACCCTGTAAGATTTCAGAGCCTCAGTTTTTTTTCCTACTAATATTGAGAGAGTAAGTTCTTTAACATCCCAAAGGCTAATCAATACTTAGTATATCACTCCTTTACTTTCTTGTTTTCTTTCTCTTAAAATTTTGTTTTCTTATTATATGAGTATATATGGTAGCAAAGTTCACCATGGAAGAGAAAAGACTTTCAAGATGGGATTTACCAAGTTCAAACAAGTTTTAATGTAAGGTCCCTTCTCTTATTGAACCATCCGTCCTGTTCCTTATTGGGGTATTTTAATCTCCCCTCCCTCTTTCACCCAGGTGGTACAGACCTGCCTTTATTTACTCTTATCTTGTTGAAAAACTTTCACTCTTAGAGAGAAAGTAGGTTAAAAACAAGAGCAGAAATCAATAACTGGAATCTGAACAGTAGGCAGGAATTTTAGTTTACTTTTTTTTTTTTTTTTTTGCCCAGAGAGAGAAAAAATACTTAAGAGTTTTGATTGTATGGTGTAGGCTCCAAAGTATTTAATTAAGATGTCTGAGGCAGATAATAACAAATGTGAGGGATTCAGCTCCTCGGATGATTGTTCTGTAGACAGCCTAGAAACAAACACACATGGAAGCAGGCACATGTGTATCTCCTTCTGCCTCTCAGCCTGTGTACTCGGCAGTCAACTGACTGTGGTTGGATTCTGCTTTACGGCAGACATGACTTCTGGGATCTGATTCCAGATCTACCATCATCAATGATATGACCAAGTTACTTCAATTCTCTGACTCCCAGTTTCCATCTATTAAAATTGGGATTATGCAGAGTTTTGTGGAAATTACCTGAGACACTCTTCGAACAATTTTTATCTCATAACAAACCATTCCAGAAGGTAGTGGTGTAACAATGACCACGTCACTATGCTCATGAGTTTTTCTGGTTAAGAACTCTGTCAGGGCTAAGCTAGGAAGACTCAAATGGGTGGAAATGACTTGAATGCCTAGATGACTTGAATGCCTAGATGCTGAAATGAACTGGAGACTTTTTCACTTAACACATCAGTTGCCTGGGTTGGATGACTCAAATATCTAGGTGTCATTGGAACCTTTTTCAATGTAGTATCAGGGTCTTTCCATGTGATTTCTCTATAAGGCCTATCTACCATGGCAGTCACAGGATGGTCAGGCTTCTAACATTTTGACTCAGAATTTACAAAGTGTTTCAGAAAAGAAGGTGGAAGTTGAATGGCCTATAATGGCTGTACACTGGAAATCACATAGCTCATTTCCCCCTGCTCTACTGGCAAATGCATCTCAAACCCCTCAAAATCAAAGACACATGGCCACTATATTTAAAAGATACTGCATTAAAAGTGTAAGACCAAATACATGAAATATTGGAGCTGGAGCTCTAGAAGTATTACACATTAGAACTACTCCCCAAATCAATTTCTAGTTGTACTAACCCTAATAAACAAGTAATAAGGTATGTGAGTATATCTTTCATAACCCATTGCCGTATATTGATTCCAACTCATATGGACTCTTTAGGACAGAGCAGAATGGTCCCATATGGTTTCTAAAGCTGTAATCTTTACAGAAGCACACTGCCATTTCTTTCACCCATGGATTGGTTAGTGACTTTGAACATAAATCTTTCAGTTAGCAACTGAGCACTCAATTATTGCATCATCTAGGCTTCTTATAGCCTTCTTAAGGCACTTTTATATCCTTAATTCCTAATGTCACAATACCCCTAACAAAGCAGAAGAAAAGTTCCCCAGGTTCACAGTAAGTGCAATAGCTGGGACCAGCATCCAGGACTTCTAATTCATGAAGCAATCTGCAGACTTCACTTAGTAGAATGAACAAAACCAAAAACAAATGAACAGAAAACCAGACTCTGATATATCAGTGTTACTGCTTTTGTTAAGTGCTCTAGAGTCCGTTCCGACTCATACCAACCCTGTATAGGATTTCCAAGGAACGGTTGGTGAATTTGAAACACATCTTTTCAAACTGACCTTGTGGTCCAGTGCTTATCCTACAGCACCACACAGGAACTCATATGTTAGTGTTGTTATTGGGAAGTGCCATAGAGTGGGTCCCAATTCAAACTGACTTTACTGTCCAGTACACTAACCCACAGCACACACCAGGACTCCTATGTTAGTGGAGAACTTCTTATATTAGAGAGATCTTGTCAGGAAAATCCTGGCTCACATATATGGAATACATAAATAGTTTCTTTTTTGTTGTTGTTTATCTGTTTCTCTTTTATAACTTACAAAAATGAAGTCCCAATGACTCACATTTGTACTATGTGGCAATATGTTCTGTAAAATATTCTTGAGCTGAATCCTCCCTTTTTTTGCGTCATGGAAGAAAGAAGTCCCAGATGATGACCTTCCAAAAAGTCACTTTCACTTTATTGTTATTGTTAAGTATCATCGAGTTAGTTCCTACTCATAATGACCCTGTATAGGATTTCTGAGAAGCAGCTGGTGAGATTGAACTGTCGACCTTGTGGTTCAAACTGACCTTGCTGTCCAGTGCATTAACCCACAGCGCCATACCAGGACTCCAAAACGTCACCAGAAATTGCTAATATTTTGACAGGTTAGTTTCTCAGACTCTCTGTCATAGAAGTTGATGCACTTCCAGGCTAGAATCCCGTTGTTTCTTTCACTCCTTCTAAAGCAGGGAACTGACCTTAGTTCAAGGAGTGAATCTGACTAGTCTAAATGCAATCTCATCCCTTTTGCTAATGAACAGTTCAAGAATGGTAATGTGATCCAACTTTGGGCAATAAACAAAATGTTGATGGTTTCTGGGAAGGTTTTCCTAACAAATTTGAGAATGTTCCAGTAATTTTCATCTTTGTTCCTCTGGATCTGAACTGGTGGTAGTGCTGGTCGTTGTGTGCCATTGAGTTAGTTCTGACTTCTAGCAACCCTACATAGGGTTTCAGAGACTGTAAATCTTTAAAGAGGCAGAAAGCTTCCTCTTTCTCCCATGGAGAGACTGGTAGATTCAAACTATTGACCCTGCAGTTTGCATCCCAGCTTGTAATTCACTATGCTACCAGGGTTCCTCTGAATCTAAATTAGAAAGATTTCTGAGGTGATTGTTGGATACCACCAGGCAATCTTGAGAAGAAATCCTGAAGAAAAAAATACATGCACAGAGAAAAGCACAACCAAGAGATTTAAAGAAAAATACAGTTATGGTGAATGCAGTGTGGCGCAGTAGGATAGGCACTGGACTGCTAACCCACAAGGTCTGTGGTTCAAATTCACCAGCTGCTCCTTAGAAACCCTATCCAGAGTCACTATGAGTCAGCACTTAACAACACACAGTGGATGCTGTACACACCCTGCCTTAATGTACTTGACCACACTGATGTATGCCATTGAAATGAAAACTGGCTAAAAACAGCAAATAGCTGTCCTTTTCTACTGAAAATTACTCTCTGTGAACAAGGCAATCCATTTTCCCTTCCTGATAATGATACATCCCTTCCAACCTGGATTAACCTGTAACCAATGACTGATAAAAGCCACTCTTTTGCCTCAATGGAAGACAACTCTGTGGTTCAATTCACAGTCCACGGGGTCAGGCTGAAGCTCATTCCAGCTGATACCAGATCCCTAACTTTGTTCCTCTCCCTCCCACTGGTCTCTTTTCTTCAATCTCTTTTTCCTGAGATTTCTTTCTCTATAAATAACATGGTTCTAAATGCTTGTCTCCAGTCTGCCTTCTTGAGAACCCAACTGAAGACTAACTGAAAACGTGATTAAACCATAACAAAGTCTGCCCTTTGATGCGAAAGCTGGACAGTGAATAAGGAGGATCGTAGAAGAATTGATGCCTTTGAATTGTGGTGTTGGAGGAGAATACTGAAAGTGCCATGGACTGCCAAAAGAACCAATAGATCTGTTTTGGAAGAAGTGCAGCCAGAGTGCTCCTTGGAGGCCAGGATGGTTAAGCTTCGTCTCTCCTACTTTGGACATATTGTCCGGAGGGAACAGTCGCTGGAGAAGGATGTCATGCTGGGTAAGGTGGAGGGTCAGAGAAAAAGAGGAAGACCCCTAACAAGATGGATTGGCCAGGTGGCATCATTGATGGACTCAAGTGTGGCAGCGGCAGTGAGGTTGGCCCAGGATAGGATATTGCTTTGTTCTGCTGTGCATGGGGTCGCTATGAGTCGGTTCCAACTCGATGGCACCTGACAACAACAAAGTCTGCCCTATTCCTGTACTTCCAATGTGTGAACCAGCACAATTCCTATGTCTGCAGAAAGTCCAAGTAAGATTTTAGTGCTTCTTGTAGTCTGGCCCTTCCTAAGAGCCTAGGTGCTATAATTGGGAGATCTAAGCCAGGAGAAGAACACAGCATGAGCTGTTATATCAAAGGACAGGCCTTGATTGCTACTCTAACACACAAGAAGGGATTTGTGGACTCAGGGAAGTGCAAAAGGCATTTTTTGGCTAAGAATGCTTGAGGTTAGGGTGAATAATGTTTAAGAACTTAGCTGTATATGTGTCTCACATATTCAAGGAACATAAGACATTTAGTTGGGTTCATTTCAATAAATGAATTGAGAAAAATGGGTAAGTGGGGGTTTGAATCAAATGACCAGGTAACCATGCCAACATCTGACATTATGACAAATAAACAACCTAATCCTTAAGGGGATTGTCCAAGAAATGAAAGTAGGAGTTTAGGAAGTCACAAGACTCAATTCCCTATCTCCAAGATGTAGGTAGATATGGAATTATTGAATATCACAAACGTCATGCACACATAAAATTTCACTGAAGATAATTTAAATCTGAATTTAATCAGTACATTGACAAAGAGCTGCACAGAAATTCAAGCCAAATTCAGAAGTCATGGAACAAGGGATATCACTCAGGATATCACTGCTGACATCAGACAGATCTTGACTGAAAGCAAAGAATATCAGAAACATTTTTTTTTTTTT
>NW_006408548.1:6880588-6881204 GCF_000296735.1 Chrysochloris asiatica | reverse complement strand
ACCCTCTCTAATGACAAAAAAGTGCTGGTTGATGGTGGGGGCAAGTCAAGATTGCAGGCAGGCAGAGGGAAGTCCAGCCAAGAACCAAGAGGTTCACGGAGCAAGAAGGAAATGGAAGGGAAAGAGGTGATGTGGAGTTTCGGGGCCAAGATGGACAGCAAATTAGCAGGATTCCCCACCATGGATAGTGACAGGAGGTGGTAGGAGGTGGCAGGAGGTGGCAGGCATGCACCACTGTCCCTGACTGTTACAGTCTCCATGATAATGGTAAAGGAAAACCAGTGCACCAGATGCATCCTGAGATGCGCTGAGGTGTTCAAGGAATGGTGAGTGACCAAGGATAGAAGATACCAGCATCAAAGATAGGGTGTGGCCCCTAACTCTCACAAAACACTGATTTCCCATAATGACCTGGACTTTGGAACCTGGTCTTTATCAACAAGTGAAGTGTATGTGTGTGTTTGAAAAACTTCTCAGGTGGTACCTTGAATGGGCCAGGGTCCTTACAGGTCTGCAACCAAGCCCTGGGTGGCCTTATTGGGTCACCCAGAGCAATATATATGTGTGTATATGAATATTATTTATGTAAATAAATGTATGTATGTTGTTGTTGTTA
>NW_006408548.1:6866068-6878804 GCF_000296735.1 Chrysochloris asiatica | reverse complement strand
CTGGTATTGGCCATTTGGAATCTGACAATCATATGGTTTATTATGCTGGGAATAACAAATTTAAGAGGAATGGCGTCATATTCATCATCCAAAAGAACATTTCAAGATCTATTTTGAAATATAATACAGTCTGTGATAGGGTAATGTCAATATGCCTACAAGGAAGACCAGTTGATACCACTATTCAAATTTAAGCACCAACCACTAAAGCCAGTGATGATAAAATTAAAGAATTCTACCAACTTCTTCAGTCTGAAGTGATCAAATATGCAGTCATTGATAATTAGTGCTGATTGGAATGCAATTGTTGGAAACAAAGAACATGGATCAGTAATTGGGAAATAGGGTCTTGGCAATAGAAATTACACTGGAAATCACATGATACAATTTTGCAAAACCAAGGACTTCTTTACTGCAAATACCTTTTTTAAACAATATACAAGATGATTATGTACATGGACTTCACCAGATGGGATACACAGAAATAAAATGGACTACGTCTATGGAGAGAGATGGTGGGAAAACTCCCTATTATCAGCCAAAATAAGGCCAGGTGAAGACTGTGGAACTGATCATCAATTGCTCATATGCAAGTTCAGACCGAAGTTTATGAAAATTAAAACAAGTACATGAGAGCCAAAATATGACTCTGAACACATCCCAATTGTACTCAGAGGTCATCTCAAGAAAAGATTTGATGCATTAGACACTAGTGACCAAAAACCAGAAGAGTTGTAAAATGACATCAAAAGCATCATACAGGAAGAAAGCAAAAGGTAATTAAGAAGACAAAAAAGAAATTAGAGACCAAAAATGGGTGTCAGAAGAGACTCAAAAACTTGCTCTCCAGCACAGAGATACTAAAGCTAATGGTAGAAATGAGGAAATAAGAGTATTGAACAGAAAAACTCAAAGGGCAGATCGAGAAGACAAAGTCAAATATTATAATGAAATGTGCAAAGATCTGCAGTTAGAAAACCAAAAGGTAAGAACATGCTCAGCATTTCTCAAGTCAAAGAACTGAGGAAAAAATTCAAGCCCTGATTTGCAGTACTGAAGGATTCTTTAGGCAAAATAGTGCATGATGCGAAATGCATCAAAAGAAGATGGAAGAAATACAGAGTTCATGGCACCAAAAAGAAATGGTTGATGTTCAACCATTTTGAGAGTTAGCATGTGATCAAGAGTCAATGGCACCAAAGGAAGAAATCCAGTGTACACTGAAGGCACTGGCAAAGAACAAGATTCCAGGAATGCATTGATTGAATATAAATTGAAAATTTTCAACAAATTGATACTGCACTGGAGGCATCACTTTTCTATGCCAAGAAATGTGAAAGTCAGCTACCTGACCAACTGATTGGAAGGAATTCATATTGGTGCTCATTATAACGAGAGGTGACCCAACAAATTGCGGAAAATCAAAAGACAGTGTCATTATCACATGCAAGTAAAATTTTGCTAAAGTTAATTCAAAAACAGCTTGACAGAGAACTTCCAGAGGTTCAAGCTGGATTCAGAAGAGGACGTGGAATGAGGAATATCACTGCTGATGTCAGATGGATCTTGGCTGAAAGCAGAGAATGCCAGAAAAATTTTTTAGCTGTGCTTTATTGACTTTTGTTTGTGTGAATCTTGACAAGCTCTGGTAAACACTGAGGAGAATTAGTATTCCGGAACACTTAATTGGGCTCATGAGGAACCTGACCAAGAGGCAGTCATTCGTACAGAACAAGGAGATGCTGAATGGTTTAAAATCAGGAAAGGTGTATGCCAGGGTTGTATTCTTTCACCATACTTATTCAGTCTGAATGATGAGCAAATAATTCGAAAAGCTGAATTATATGAAGAAGAATGTGTCATTAGGATTGGAAAAACACTCATTAACAACCTATGACATGCAGATGATACAACCTTGCTTGCTGAAAGGGTAGAGGACATGAAATACTAACTGATGAAGATCAACGACCACAGCTTTCATAGATTGCACCTCAATGTAAAGAAAACAAAAACTGTCATCACTGAATCAATATATAACATCCACATAAATGGAGAAAAGATTGAAGTTGTCAGATTTCATTTTGTTTGGATCCACCATCAACACTCATGGAGACAGCAGTCAGGAAATCAAATGAAGTTTTTTGTTGGGCGGATAAACTTCAGAAGACCCATTTAGAGTGTTGGAAAGAAAAGGACTAAAGTGCGCCTGATCCAAGCCATGGTATTTTCAATAGCCTTACAGTCATGCGAAAGTTGGACGGTAAATAAGGAAGACAATAGAAGAATGGATACACTTAAGTTATGGTGTTGGAGAAGAATATTAAAGGTACCATGGACTGCCAGAAGAACAAACAAATCTGTGTTGGAAGAAATACAACCAGAATGCTTCTTAGAATCCAAGATGGCCAGACTTCATCTCTCATACTTCGGACATGTTGTCAGGAGGGACCAGTCCCTGGTAAAGGACATCATGCTTGGTAAAGTGGAGGGACAGGGAAAGAGATGGAGATACCCAATGAGACAGATTGGCACAGTGGCAGCAACAATGGGCTTAAGTGTCGCAGCCGTTGTGAGGAAGGTACAAGGTCTGGTGGTGTTTTGTCCTGTTGTGCAGAGGGTCGTTATGAGTTGGAACCAACTCAGTGGCACTTAACAACAACGAAAATAAACTGAGGTCCAAGGGCTATATGATTTAAGTGTCCACAGTGGATGACTATAACATGATTCTGGAATCCTAGCTTTTGCTGTATGGTTTCATTTTTCTTTAATATGAAGGATTTGTGTTTATATCCAAATAATGATTTGATTGATACCCAAAGAATAATTGTACATTTTTTCTTTTCTTTTCTTTATTTTAACTTTATGTTCATACCTCACCTCTTTTTAAGGATCTTAAATGGGTCTGTATTCTGGCAAATGCAAGATTAGATATAAAATATTTAAGAAATATAAATAAAAAGCATAAGTAATAAATGTTATTATTGTTAATGTTGTTGCTAAGTGCTGTTGAATTGGTTCTGACTCATAGCAACCCTCTATAGGCTTTCTGAGAGGCAACTGATATGCTTGAACCACTGACCTTGCGGTTCAAACCAACTTTGCAATCCAGTGCATTAACCCACAGCATGACACCAGAACTCATGGACATAATTATTATATATGAATTATTCAGAGTAGGGACTATATTTACATTATTTGCAATATATGCCCACCCAAGGGACAACTGGTCTCTATGGACCTGGAGCAACAGAGAAAGAAGGAGAGTCAGGAATATGAGGAGGATATGGAATGTGTGGCAATTGAAAAATAGTTTAGCTTAATAAAAAACAATTTATTTTTAACTAATAAAAAAAAAGAGCTGCTTTAAGCATTATGCCCTGTTAAAACGTATCTATATGGGATAAACGGAGTCCAGGTATGGTGCTGTGGGCTAATGTGCCAGACTGTAAAGCTGTTTGAACTGCAAGGTCGGTGGTTCAAGCTCACCTGCTGTTCCTTGAAGCCTTATACAGGGTCGCTATGGGTCAGGACCCACTCGACGGCACTTAACAACAACAACATATGGGATAAAATTGATAGTAGCAACTTGAAACATTGGATAGGAACCTTACAGGACAAGAATTTATAAGCAAGAAACAACTCAGAAAAGGAGGTGAGAATGTCTGTGAGATTGCAAAGAATGCAATCAGTGATACTAAATAGCACCCGTAGAAATGGTTGAATCCACATATATTTTGTTGTGTATCTTCTCTACCATAACAACAAAATAAATACAAATTTAGAAAAGAAAATATTAAGATTCTATCAGTAAGGGCTCATTTTTTTAAGTAATGGAAAGCATAACTCAAAGAGGCCATGAAGAAGAAAAGGAAACAGTTTGGGAAGAAAAGGAAAAGACTAGCACCCAACAAGCTCGGGCCCCTGAGGCAGGGTTCCAGAAGGTCCAGCTGGAGGACGGACGAGCCCAATCCTGAAGGAGGAGCGCCTGAACACAGACGCACCCCACAAAGCTAAGGGTTCCAGCTGCTGTCCTATTGAGGACATCAAGCAGGAGACAGGTGGCTAACCTTCTTTCACAGACTGACACCACCTTCTGCCCACTGGAGTTTGTAGATGAAGTCTTTTCACAGAATTTCTACCTGAGGATGAGGACCCAGGCCCTAACAGGTCAGCTTGGATGCCATTGACTCACCCCCTCAATTCTGCCCTCTTTATGGAGGGAGGTGCATGTGACTGGGCAACCTGAGCCCCAACACGTGTCTCCAGCTGAAGGTTTCTGAAGCTTATAGCATGAGAGCCTGAAGGCTGTGTGCTTCCTCCTCAACCGCCAGGGCCTGGGAGCTGCCCCATCACACAGAAGACAGGACAGTGCGCCATGTGTGTACATAAAGGCCTGGGCAACTCTGCTCTCTGGGGAGAAGGGGGTGGGGGAGGAAATGCATTGGTTCATGAGGTTGAAATTTCAGAATTAAGACAAGTTTTAAGTTGGATACAAACAGTCACAATACCATCAGAACGAATTTTCCAGAAATTCTCTCAGCCATTCCTTCCTCTGTGTTTTTTCTTCATTCTTAAACTGACTTCCTTTTTCACTTCCAGATAAGATAAATTATTTCTTTCTCTCGTTCACTAAACCATCCATTAAAATTTTTAAACTTCATTGTGATTGTATCCATTGTGGCCATAAGACCACCCCTAAATTGTTAATGTTACAAAATGAAGAAATTATGTTGACTGATGTCCTATTGCAACCTCTAGATCACCTGGAGTGGTACACCTTGCCTAAGCCACATTATTCTCTTCAGAGGAATACAGATGAAACAAATCATTGAACGATCACTACCAAAAATATTTTTTTTAAACACATCTGACATCTACTCTTTACTTAGGCAATACCAACTCCAGATGGGAAAAAAAAAAAAAATGGCATGAAAATGTATGATCCCAGAACTTGAAGAGCTCACAGCCTCAACTGTTAAAGACCTAGTTCTTACTGGTAAAGAAATTACAGGAGAGCAGAGGAGAAAGGAAAGTAGCCAACAAATGCAATAGGTCTGACAAGTCATGTGAGCAATAGAAACAGTCTTGAAATTTACATGGGCTTAATTCCAAACTCCACTATACACTACTTATGAGGCTTTAGACACAGTTTCCCCAATAGATGTTGTTGTTGTTAAGTACCGTCCAGATGGTTCTGACCCATAGTGACCCTGTATAGGGTTTCCGAGGAAAGGCTGGTGAGCTTTAACTGACCTTGAGGTCCAAATCGACTTTACGGTCCAGTGCATTAATACACAGTGCCACACCAGGGCTCTTCCCCAATAGTAAAATGTGGCTAGTAGCAGATTCTTTATCATACTCATGCTAGATTCAACTATTGTTGTTGTTAAGTGCCATCGAGTCGGTTCCGACCCATAGTGACCCTGTACAGGGTTTCCGAGGGTGTAAATCTTTACAGGAGTAGAAAGCCTCATCTTTCTCCCGTGGAGCGGCTGGTAGTTTCGAACAGCTGACCTTAAGGTTCGCAGCCCGTTTCGTAACCACTACACTACCAGAGCTCCTTAGATTCAACTATAAGTAACACAAAACTAAATGGAAATTATTTTAACAATAAAAACATGAAATGCCTCATATTAGAGACAGATTTGATGAATTCAGTTACTTGATGGCATAATTAAGGACCCAACTTCCTTGCATTATGGTGACTCTGGCATTCAGGGTTATCCCTCATGTTTGCTGATTACTACAGGGGCTCCAACAATCTCACATAGTCACACCCACTGGTTAAAAAAAAAAAAAAAAAAGCCGTGTTCTTTAAGAGCAACAGAAACTTTGTCAGAAGTCAATCCTCTCCCATATACCCCACCCCTAACCTAAGCAAACTTCCTCTTGTTTAGTCACATTTCATCACATGCCTATCTATGTCTTAATCATTAACTTACAAAGGTAATGCAATAATAGGGTTTACCTGACACTAATTGGGATTCATCCTCTCAAATGCACAGGGAAGCGACTATTTTCCAGAATGTAGATGGAACAGAAAAAAAGAGAACTAAACAAAATCTGGTAGGAAATTTAGGAAAGAAAATTTAGGAAGGCCTGTGGGGTGATGGGGGGTGGGGTGAAGGCGAGTTATCAGTCAGATGAATTTGAGAATACAACCAAATAATACCTACTATACCAGCCTCATGATTAGTGTGTGTGGGGAAAAAAAAAAAAAAAAAAGCCTAGTGTGTAGTATATGCAAGAGTTCAATAAATGCTCATTCTTGTTCACATTGTCTACAAAAGATTACTGTGATCAGGCCTGCTTCCTACATGATGTGGCACTTTGACTGAATGTTGAAGACAAAAGCAGTTTGAAATGTTCTAGATGAGAAATGACAACAGAAGGCAGCCAAAAATGATGGGGGAGTAGATGGTGGACAATTAAGAAGACGCTAAGGACCTGGTTTTCAGTTGGATATGAGGTATAAAAGGGAAGTCTAGAAAGACTTCTACTTTGGGGACTGAAATAGCCAGCGTCTATGGATGGTGATATCATTGTTAGGTAGGAAAGCAAGGGAATTATTGGTTTGATTGTAGAGGCAGAGGTACCAAATTCATGAATAAACATAATGAGTTTGACGAGGTATATTTAAAACATTCAAATAGAGATTCAATAGTAATGCAAACTGGTATTGTTTATCTAGGAATATATTAATTCATTAGACAGATTGATTGTACACTGACTGTGTGCTTGGGACTAAACTCAATCCTTTTCAACCATTCTCTTATGTAATCTTCCCAACGCTGATGTGATATATTTGACAAATGATGTCCAGACTTTGCTTTTGTAGTCAATTTTGGAATATGATTACTGTTGCTTCATTAATAATTAATCACATTGTTGGCAACAATAGCTGCAAACACAAAAAGCCACGTCATATATGTTAACTCAAAAGTTATGATTAGAATCAAGCCTTCAAACTCATTAGTAATTCTCATTCCATGTACAATTGAGAAACTAACAGACAAGCACTTGAAAGTACATTAAGTACAATGTTGTTGTTGGTAAGTGTTCCTGAGTCAGTTTCAACTCATAGTAACGCTGTATAGGGTTTCCAAGGAGCAGCTGGTGAAGTCGAACCACTGACTTTGTGAGTCCAGTGCATTATCCCACAGCACCACATAGAGTAGTAAAATGTCAGATTCCATTACCAGCAAAGAAAAACTTAATATTGGTGTTAAATAATATTTTTAAAATTAACATTGCTCAGTGCTTTATAAGTTATAATGGGTTTTCATACATATAAAATCACTTCTGACACTAGCTACCTAGAGCCAAACTTCACCTATTAAAGTTAAGTCCTCTACAAGATTGCCATCACCTCAGACAACAGTTACAAGTTGGGGTTTCACAAAGACATCTATACTTCTCCCCATCTAACTACAAACACATGCACTTCTATTTCAGCCTTAAATTTGGGGGTTCCTAGGACTGAAAGAACAGCAAATAATTCTGTGTTGAAATAACTACATCCAGAAATGTTTCTTAGCAGCCAGGATGGCAAGACTTGTTCTCTCATACTTCAGATGTGTTATCAAGAAGGACCAGTCCCTAGAGAAGGGCATTATATTTGGTAAAGTAGAGGGCCAGTCTACTTTACCAAATATAATGTCCAAAAAGGGGAAGTCTCCCAAAAAGATGGATTGGCATAGTAGAAGCAGCAATGGGCTCAACAGTAACAATAATTGTGAGGATGGCATAGGATCAGGCAGTACTTAGTTCTCTTGTGTATAGGGTTGCTATGAATTGAAACCAAAAGCACCTAACAATAAATACAATGATATGGCTCATTTTATACACACACCAGAGTTTCAAGTTTTTACAATGACCATGAACTCTGTTAACATCCACAACTGAATATCAGCATATTTTCTTCTCCCAGTAAAAAAGTCTTTTGAGGGATTGGCAAAGACTAAGACTAAAAGAGACATGTTAAGTAATTTACTACACCATAATTAATATTATGAAACTTTGTATTTTTTTTCATTTGTTTCAAAGGTATTTGTAATTGCTCCTTTTTTTGAAGATCAAATACCAGTTTTACTTTTTAATTTTTATTTATTTTGTAGCTGTTCAGAATATGCACAGAAAAACATATACCAATTCAATAGTTCCCGCATGCATATTCAATGAAATGGAGTCCTGGTGTGGTGCTGTGGGTTAATGTGCCAGACTGCAAAGCCATTTGAACCGCAAGGTCGGCAGTTCAAGCTCACCAGCTGCTCCTCTGAAACCCTATACAGGGTCACTATGGGTCAGAATTGACTCGATGGCACTTCACAATAACATTCAATGATACTGGTTTCATTCTTTAAGTTGTGCAAACATTCTTACATTTGAGGTAGCATACTTATCCTAAGGCACCACAGTAGGCCAATTAACTGGAACGTACCATTGTCACACTGTGGATTAATTCACTGGACTGTACGATCAGTTTGAACTGCAAAGTCGATGGTTCAAGCTCACCAGTGCTCCTCAGAAACCCTATACAGGGTCGCTATGAGTTGGAACCAAGTCGATGGCACTTAATAACAACAAGAAGACTCTAAAATCAAGAGACCAAATCCTATGAGGTATTTGTACATAAGCAACCTGAACAAGTGCTCTTTCTTTTCTATTGCCTCCTCTTCCTCCTCCTTCCTCATTTCTCATCATTGTAAGTCACTTTTGCCAATTCACTTTTTACAGGAGTAATTTTACAAGAGTAATTTATTGAGAGCAATTACAATAATTGAGTGTGCAACCCGCTCTTCAATCAATACAATTTTTCCATCATCATTAACTCTCTTGCATCTCACTCCCACTCCTGGTAGCCACTAATTTGCTCTCTATACATTTGTCTTTTTATATGAGTGAGGTCATACACTATTTGTCTTTTTGTGATTGACGTATTTCATTCAACATAGCATCTTCAGGGCACATCCATATAATAGCATTTATCAAGACTTTATTTCTTTGATTGGATAATATTCCATTGTATCCATGTATCACATTTTGTTTATCCATTTATTGGTTGATGGGCATTTCCCCCTTTTGTTATTGTTAATTGTGCAGCAATGAACATTGGTGCTTTCAAGTGCTTTGTGTATGTATATACCTGGGAGCTGAACTGCTAGGCCATCCGGTAGTTCAATTTTAGTTTTTTGAGGAATCACTCCACTATTTTCCACAACTGTGCTGCAGTTGCTCTTTGAAACCTTTTTATTATATGAGTCAAATCTTTGACTCAGAATTCTAACATTTCTGTTATTTTGGTATGGGTATGTATTGATGGTCTTTATCATTCAGTTTGAGATCACCCTGGTTCTTGGCATGGTAAGTCATAGTCTACTGACACCTACACATTTTTATTTCATGAGTTTCTGACTCTGGATCTTATTAAACCCTTTTTTAACTGGTTTTCTTTGAAGCTTTCCTGGAAAAATTATGGGGAGAATATGCCTTGTTATTGCCAGATGAAGGTAGAAGTACAAATTACCTACTTGACCCAGTTGACACCAAAATGCAGAGGTCTTTTCATTACTACAGAGCAGGGATAAAAATTCTGACTCCCCAGAAAATCCTCACTGACACCATCATCTGAGTGGCCTCATTATTCCTGGGGCAACGGCAAAAATCCTGATTCTCTACTAGGCCTCCACTCAACTCCAGTAGGAAGAGGTACCCCAGTAGAGAAAGGGTGCGGGGAAAAGGTTAGGTTCCCTTCACAGTTCACATTTGCACTGCAGGAGTGAAAGGAGGATGGGAAACTCATTCCAGTCAACCATGATGAAAATCATGCCTCCATACTTCATATTTTCTGCCATCAACCCAAATGTCCCATGTTCACATGTGTATGAGGTGACTAAAAATATCATGGTTTGGGTCAACTGCACCATAGTCTTCAAACTATTATCTTTGCTCTTTAGCACTTTAAAATTACTCAGTGAGGAAATGGAATGTCAGCAAAGGGGTAAAAAATAAGGACCCTAGAGCCAGGTTGACTGCGTTTGGTTCCTGAATTAAAACTCTCTATAAAAATTACTCACTGCATTAGCTCACAGTGCCACAGGACTTAAAGGAGTCCTGGTGTCATTCTGTGGGTTAATGTGCTGGATGGCAAAATCAGTTTGAATACAAAGATTGGCAGTTCAAGCTCACCAGGTGCTCCTCAGAAACCCTATACAGGGTCTCTATGGGTTAGAACCAACTTGATGAAACTTAACAACAACAACAACATAAGAATTATTAATAAACTTATCTTTCGGCCACAAGTCCATTTGAAAATCTTACAAAAGCTAGGCTCCTCATTTTTGAAGCTGTATTTACATACAAAATTTTGCACATTATATGGATGAAGTTTATGAATGGATTTGGATCTCCTGCTTTTGAGAAAAGCATATTGTAAGCTTGGGAAGAGGAAGACCTTCAACTAGATGGACTGACACAGTGGCTACAACAATGGGCCCAAACTTAGGAATGATTCTAAGAATAGCATAGAACAGGGCAATGTTTCATTCACTTGCACATAGTGTCTCTATGAGCTGGAACTGACTCAACAGCACCTAATAATACCAAAGATTGGCCTAGATGCAAGGAAGAGAGAGGCCACATTTATAAAGACGCAGCAGAGAGTGACAATCTGAAAGGACATTTATTGCTTCAAGAGCTAATCTCAGGATCATACCTAAAATGGGCGAGGTTATAAAGGCACGAAGTGACTGGCTTACAAGTTTAGTTTCAGAGTGTGTGGAGGAAGGTAGAATCCCCATTGAATATTTTTCATTTCCTCTAGATGGGTCTGGTGAAAGGAGATGGGGATAAGATTCATATGATTCAACAGTTAATAACTGTTATCATGATTAATTGCGACTGTCACAACTGTAAAGATAGATATTTTGTAACAAAAAAAGTGGAGTAGTTAATCTTACAGTGCAGGAACAGAGAACCTTAGGATCATCAAGGAGTAAGAGCATGAACAGAATGTAAGATTCTATCCAGAGAAGCAGCGACACCAGAGATGGAGGCAGAGATGATGACATGGAGAGATAGAGAAGCTGAGGACTGTAGACCCATGGAAAGAGAAAGGCTGTGTGCTGGCAGCCAGGTGCTGTTAGCCAGGAGGCAGGCTTGCAGAATGTGTCCTTTGGTTGTTTAAATGATTATATATTCCTGAGTGTTTCTGCATACATCTGCCCCCCAACCAAAAAACAAACAAAACAAAACAAAAAACCAGAGGGAATAGAAGCAGATACTGTTGAATGATGATGCACAGAGGAGAGTGTAATCATTGCAATGAGACAATGAGTGTAAAACTGATGTTCCCCCATGTAAACTATCACTCAATTCACAACAAAAACTTAAAAAATAAAATAAAATAAAAAGAACTAATCTCAGGATCAAGAAATTCTGAGGTCTTACAGTGGGGAAAATACTGCTGTGGGGGCATCTTGGGAATACCCAAGTGTAGTGGCTAGACTAGAATAGCCTCTTCTCCCTACCTCCACTAGGGATAACTCTTCTGGGCAGAAAGCTTCACTGGGCTCTCCTATATATGGAGATAAGAAACAAAAAACAAACCCATTCCCTTGGAGTTGATTCCAACTAATAATAATCCCACTGTTGTTGTCAAGTGCTGTCGAGTCAGTTCTAATTCATAGTGACCCTTTATAGGGTTTGCAAGTAGCAGCTGGTAGATTTGAACTGCAAGCCTTGTAGTTACCAGTCTGGTGAATTTGAATTGCCAACCTTGTAGTTATCAGTCCAGTGCTTATTCTACAGTGCAACACCAGGAGTCCAGTGATCCTATAGGGACAGAGTAGAACTGCCTCATTGGGTTTCAAAGGCCTATAAATCTTTTACATAAGGACCAGCTGGTGGTTTTGAACCACTGACCTTTTGATCAGCAGCCAAGCACTTAACCATTGTCCCATCCGGGCTCCTTGTGTAGAGGTATTGCCCATTAAATGTTTGGTCACATAAAGGACCCCTGGAAACACTTTTGGTTTCATACTGGACTAAGCGCAAAAGCATTGGACTGAGAACCACAAGAGCAACGGTTTGAGCCTGTCAGCTGCTCACAGGAGAAAGATGAGGCTTTCTGCTCCCTCAAAAAATTTAAAAGCCTCAGAACCCCTGTATAGGGTCACTATGAGTCAGAACGGGCTCGAAGGCACTTAACAACAACAACAGCAACTGGAAAGGAGCAAGCCACAGTGGCTGGACATTAGGATGAATGGAGGCATATTTCTTTCTTCTTGAACTAAGGGCAGAAATGAAAGCCTAACTTATAATTAAAGATGTGTAAACCAGCACACCTTTTCATACAGCATTAGATTAATCTGCTGCAAAAGACTTCTTTATAGTGTTAAGCAGCAAACATAGCAGTTTGAGGACTAAGGTACATCTGCCCCAAGCTATGGTATTTTCAACTGCTTCACATGCATGTGACGCACGGTGACTCAGCAGGATAGGCACCAGACTACAAACTACAATATAGGCAGTTCAAACCCACCAGTCACTCAATGTAAGAAAAATAAGGCTTTCTGCTTCCACGAAGATTTACAGCCTCAGAAACCTTACAAAGGGTCCCTGTGAGTTTGAATCAACTCAGAGGCACGTAGAAACATAACATATGCATGTGAAAGCTGGGCAAAGAATAAACAAGGAAGACTCAATGGCATCTAACAACAACAACCACCATACAAGA
>NW_006408548.1:6860971-6865383 GCF_000296735.1 Chrysochloris asiatica | reverse complement strand
CTGACTTGATGGCACCAAACAAGACGTTTTATAGGCCAACTGGCTTTACCCACCTTGAAGGACAACCTTTCCTTGGTGGCAGAGAAAGTCAGCCCCTGGAGGGGCAGAAACCAGAGTTCTACAGATATGGTGTAGCGCTGTGGGTTAATGTGCTGAACTGCAAAGTCAGTTTGAAACGCAAGGTCAGTGATTCAAGCTCACCAGCTGCTCCTTGGAAACACTATAAAGGGTCGCTATGGGTCGGAACCGACTCAACGACACTTAACAACAACATGCATATATGACATCCCAAAGTAAGTTTTGTCTGCCCCTACCTTTGCAGTGGAATCCATCTTGAAGAAATGCCGCACGTACGCGCACGCACGCACGCACGCACACAATTAGGATGGCCCTTCCTAAACGGGTCACGTCCTGGAAATTCCCACCTATCCTTATAAATAAACATGATAGCTTTCCCCCAGCCTAAAACTTTTTAAAACCCCAGCAAAGCTTTGGGGAGATGTGGGTAAAGTGTTGTATGAAGCCAGCTTTATCTCCGCTTGCAAGCCTTTTTCCTAGTAAATCTTGGATCTATGGGAATTCTCTGGTAGCGTAGTGTTTACGATTTCAGGCTGCTAACCTCAGGGTCAGCGGTTCAAAACTACCAGCTGTTCCGTGGGAGAAAGATGAGACTTTCTGTTCCCGTACAGATTTACAGCCTCGGAAACCCTCTGTAGGGTCATTATGAGTCAGAACCGACTCCATAACCTATGGGAACTCTGCCTCTCCCGGCTATTCTTAGTGGAAAAAAGAGCTCTTTGGTGTCAGAGAAGGTATAATTAGCACTCCTGTTAACATAAAGGGCTCCTGAGTGTAGTAGTTTCCAGTCAGGCTGCTAATCTCACAGTCAGCAGTTTGAAATTACCAGTGATTCCACGGAAGAAAGATGAGACATTTCTGTTCCTGTAAAGATTTACAGCCTCATAAACCCTATACAGGATTGCTACAAGTTGAAACCAACTCTATCGCATATAACCACCACTTCTTTCTGTTGTGCATAGGGTCACTGTGAGTCAGAATCGACTGAAAACAACAGACAAGTAAGAAGTTTGTAAGACAGCTGCCCAGCAAACTGATGGGAAGAAATTCATAATTGTGCCCATTCCAAAGAAAGGTGACCCATCAGAATGTGGAAAGCATTTGAACAATATAAATAATGTTACAACCAAGTAAAATTCTACTGAAGATAATTTTAAAAAGTATTACAACAGTACATTGACAGAGAGCTGCCAGAAATTAAAGCCATATTCAGAAGAGGACATGAAACAAGGGATATTAAGATGGATCTTGGCTGAAAGGAGACAACACTAGCAAGATGTTTGTTGTTGTGGTTGTTAAGTGATGTTGAGTCAGTTCCAACTCATAGTTACCCTGTATAGGGTGTCTGAGGAGTGACTGGTATATTTGAACCACCAGCCTTAAGGGTAATAGTACAGTGCTTATCCTACAGTGCCAAACCAGGACTCCAAATGGTTACTTGTACTTTATTGACTATGCAAAGGCATTTGTGTGGACCATAACAAACACTGGATAACATTTCAAAGAATGGGAGTCCCAGAACATTTCATTGGTCTTATGTAGAACATGTACATAGACCAAGAGACAGTCATTCAAACAAAGTAAGGTGATATTTAATGGTTTAAAATCAGGAAAGGTGTGTGTCAGGATTGTATCCTTTCATCATACTTATTCAATCTGTTTGTTGAACAAAGAATCCAAGAAAACGGCTTTTCCAAAGAAGAATATGACATCAGGATTGGAGGGACTCATTAACAACCTGTGATATACAGATGACAAAACCCTGCTTACTGTAAGTGAAGAGAACTTGAAATACTTATTGATGAAGATCAAAGATCTTCAATACGGATTGCACCTCAATATTGCCTTCAATATGGATTGCACCTCATTGTAAAAAACAAAATTCTTACAAATGTCTCCATACGTGGCATAATGATGAACAGAAAAAAATTAAAGTTATAAAAGATTTCATTTTACTTGGATCACAATGAATTTTCATAGGAACAGAAATCAAGAATTCAAACAACATATTGCACTGGGCAAATCTGCTGCAGAAGACCTCTTTAAAGTTTTAAAAAAGCAAAAATGCCACTTTGAGAACTAAGATCGTTTAGACCCGTTTCAATCACCTCACATGCATGTGAAAGTTGGGCAATGGATATGGAAGACTACAGAAGAATAGAAGCGTTTGAGTTATGGTGTTGGTGAAGAATATTGAATATATTATCAACTTGAGAAGAATCAACAAATCTGTTTTGCAAGAAGTACTGCCAGGTTGCTCCTTGGAAGCAGCGATGGTTAGACTTCATATCTAGTACTTTGGGCATGTTATCAGGAGGGAATAATAATTGAAAAAGGACGTTATGCCTGGTGAAATGGAGGGTCAGTGAAAACGAGGTGGATTGACACTGGCAGTATCTATGGGTTCAAACCTAGCAACAATTATGAGGATTGTGAAGCATCAGGCAGTGTTTTCTTCTGTTGTAATATGAGTCACTATGAGTAGAAACTGACTCAATGGCACATAACAAAAACAGACTAGCAGAAGCTAGAGGTTTAAAAGGTGTGGTACTGTTAATTTACTTGATGTGGCTTTTCTAGCCAAAGTCTATCCTCTCTACTTAGTTCTATAGTGGATAAGTACTGGTCCACAGGGTGGGTTTGAACTGCAAGGTCAGCAATTCAAACTTACCAGAACTTATGTGCCATCTCACAATTATTGTCATGCTTGAGCCCATTGCTGCTGCCACTGTGTCAATCCATCTCATTGGGGGTCTTCCTCTTTTTGGCTGGCCCACCACTTTACCAAGCAGAAGGTCCTTGTCCAGGAACTGCCCCTCCTGATGAGAGGCGAAGTCTGACTATCCTAACTTCAAAGGAACATTCTGATTGTACTCTTTCCAACATAGACCTATTTGTTCTTCTGACAGTCCATGGTACTTCCCTTCTTCTCCAACACCATAACTCACATGCACCAAATTTTTCTATGGTCTTCCTTATTTATTGCCCAACTTTCACATGCATATGAGGCATTGAAAATACCATGCCTTGGGTCACGCCTCAAACTGACATCTTTGTTCTTGAACACTTTAGAGAGGTCTTGTGCAGCAGATTTCCTAGTGCAAAATATCCTTAGATTTCTTGACTGCTACATCCATAAGTGTTGATAGTGGGACCAAGCAAAATGAAGTCTTTGACAACTTCAATCTTTTCTCCACTTATCATGATGTTATTTACTGGTTCAATTGTGAGGATTTTTGTTTTCTTTACATTGGTTGTTGTTTTTAAGTGCCATTGAATCAGTTCCAATTTATAGCGACCCTATATCGGGTTTCCTAGGAATGGCTGGTGAACTTTAACCGCTGACCTTGTGGTCCAAACCAACCTACTAGTCCAGTACTTATCCTCTCTAGATCTAACTAGAAAGGATACACCTTACCCAGAAGTGGAATTCTATGTAGAGAATGATGATTTTTTTCTTTAAATATACTAACAGGAAAGACACCTATAAATTTTATGGTAAAACTATGCTGCAGTTTTTGTTTTGTTTTTTACTTAGAGGAAAAAATTCCAGTGAAAACGGTGCTCAATATAAAATAAACAAATATGTTTTAATGGAGCAGATGGCTGAGATGAAAAAAAGTCGAGCTTAATAAAAGGTGTCTATAAAATCAGTCCAATAAAACATTAAGTGTTATAAAAATTATCCTGTGTTTTAATTGCCTTTCAGGAGTTTGTTTTGTGTGTAGAGTCAAAACGATAAAGGTACATGTCGAAGGCCAACTCTTTGAACTATTTCCTCTAGAATCCTAAAAAACTGGTCGAATTCTGATTGCCTTTAGGTGAGGAGACTACATAAAGCATATTGTTTAATTTTATTATGACTTGAAGATAAGCATTTACCATAGCAATTGAAAACAAAAACCAATGAGTCTATTGTCAACTTCAGGAATGAGGCATCCCTTTGAAATGCCTGAAGCTCCAAGCTGCGCATGCTTTTCCAATGAGTTGGCAGGTTAATAATTAATAACTTCTTGAGACTTGTGCAAATGATTATGCAAGAGCTCCTATCACACTGTGCATTCTTTACCCTTGATACACTAAAACATGGGTGTTTAGTTACCAAATATTATTTTTGGAATTGTTCTGAGTTGTTAATCTAAAGTTTCTGAGCTGACCAAAGTCGATTTGTCATTGACAAATATTTGGTTATGTTTAGTCGAGGGGAAGAGTTAGGAATGAATGCTGGCTCAGGTCTCTCCACATCTTTGTTGGTGGCTGTGTGCTGTGGAGTCGGTTTAGACTCACAGCGACCCTGTATGGGGTTTCCAAGGCTATAAATCTTTACGGGAGCA
>NW_006408548.1:6822770-6860471 GCF_000296735.1 Chrysochloris asiatica | reverse complement strand
TTGCAGTTAGCACTCCAGGGCTTATCCTACATCACAATAAGCCTCATCTTTTTCCAGTGGAGTGAATGGTAGATCTGAACTTCTGTCCTTGAGGTTACCACCCCAATGCGTAACCCACTACACCACCAGAGCTCTTTTTCTATGAGTTGTTGTTGTTGCTAAGTATTATCAGTTGGTACCAAATCACAGTGATCCTGTATAGAGTTTCCAAGTAGCAGTTAGGGGGTTCGAGCTACTGACCTTATGATTCACAAGGTCAATTTGAGTTTATCCTACAGCACCACATCAGGAGTTTCTTACTCTTTCTCACTCTAAGAGTTGCTGTTGTTGACTACTGTCGAGTCGATTCTGACCCATAGCGACTATGTATAGAGTTTCCAAGGAGCAGCTGGTGAGTTTGACCCTCCGACCTTGAGTAGGATTCATTTAATCTGAGATCAGTTTAAAAGTCAGAAGTATCAAAATCCTCCCCAAATGTTGGACACAGAGGTCACAGGGCTGAGTAGAGAGAGAATCCTTAGGCCTAAAACTCTACCTCAAAGAATGTAGGTTCTTCTACCCTATTCATGTCAGGAGAGGATAGCATAATCTTTATAAAACAATCCAAATGCCATGACCACTAATCATTTCATCAATGAAAATTCATTTCTGGTATCCATTACACCAATTAACAAACCATTTGGAGTTCATTAAAAACAAAGATGGCCGAAACAATGACAATAGCTGCTTTTAGAGTACAGTTTTTTGTTTGTTTGTTTGTTTGTTTGTTTGTTTGTTTGTTTTTGGGTAAGACCTTTGAAAATCTACCACTATCCAGACACATTTATCTTTTATTAGAGTACAAAGTTTTGACCAACAAATCTCATGTATTCCTTAACTATAATTAATGTACATCTATATCAGGGTTGCTATGGGGTCAGAATCGACTCGACAGCACTTAACAACAACAACAATATTTAATGCTCTAAGATATATAATATCATAGATCTAAAATACAAATTAAACACAGCTCTTAAGATAATTGTTAGCACCATTTTTCTAACACCAAATAAATAAAATCAGTTTAGACAACATTGGAGTCAATGTGTCTGTAATGTTAAATGGTTTTGTACTTTTGTGAAATGAACAATTAACACTTACAAATAAAGCAATAACATATGTTTGACTAAATGTCTAATTTTCAAGGATCTGTGCTGTAGTTTGGTTAATAACTGCTTATTGAACAAACAGGATGACTATGGAGCTTAGAAAATGATGTTAAAATGTGAGTGAAGTTGACTAGTGTTCCCTAGGATGCAAGTAGTGAGTTGAAATAAAAAAATTCAAAACTAATTTTTCTTTCATGAGAAATTAAAAACTAGAAATGAGCATTTTTCCAGAATTAAATTATTTAATATAGTGGTCAGTGACATAAATTATCACTCTGGAGATGAAATTTATCCTCATCTGTTGTAGTATTTTCACTTTTAGGAATCATTTCTTTGTACTTCATTTTTACTATGTTTTCCTATTTACTGGTGTGTAAACTCCATGACAAATACCATCAGCCTGATTTTATACTCACACACAAGTGCTATGCAGATTCTCGTACTTCCAAAATACACAATCTCCAAAGTTCAATCCTTGAATGTAATGCTTATTTATTAACTCATTATTGTATTCACTATTATTGTATTCATTCTTGTATTCACTAGCATTTATTGAGTAGTAGCTATGGATCAGACATAGAAAGCTAAAGTTATGAAAGTCACAGTTCCTGCCTCACGTAGATAACAGCCAAGTAGGGAGACCAGGAGGTGGTCTAGACCTGTTCCTCATTTCTCTCATCTTCTTAGACTAACAGGCTGTCAAAGGAACGTTCTTTTCATGGTCATGGTAGAAGTACATGTGCATAAACCCAACTGTAAAAACAGTATGGCAGAGGAATCTGACCTCCTCTAACTTCACAAAGGAGGAAGAAGAGTAAGAGCAACAGCTGAAGGCTGATTCTTATGACAAGGAGATCAGATATGCCTCTATCCTCCAACTTTTTTGCAAATTGTGGTACCAACCATCCCTCCTCACAACATTCTGTACTTCTCTGCTAGGTCCAAAAATTCATTGCAATGGCCACTTAGAATTCACAGTCAATATTCATGATTATGGGGTTTATTAGGGAAGTAACAAGTTACAATTCAGAATCAGAAATGACTGAGGATTTAGTTCTTCGTTCAGGATACACTCGTCTCCTATAAACACAGGCACAGGTCTCTCTAGCCTTTGGTTCTGTAACCCCCTCACAGTAGCTTGGGCAAGTGTTACAAAGCTCTTTTATCTCCTCTGATAATTGGCCAGAAGCAATCAATTCTGCCATTAAGTCTCAGCCTGAAGGTGCTCAGCTTTAGTTCTATGATTTGGCAAACTTAGTTCCATCAAGTACCTAGAGGCACCCCACTCTACCAGCAAAGGTGCTTCTGACCAAAGGTGCTCAGTTTTCTCCCTCTATGGATTGGGAAGCCTACTGTAGCATCTCCTCCTGATTTCTTGGTTTGGCTGCTGCTATTTCTCTGCTACTGCCTCACCAGTGTTATAATTCTCTCTGTCTCCTGGGTTAAGGAGGTTCTAAGGGCCAGGATCAGAAAGTGGGCACAAATGGCACATTCCCCTCCCAGCTCTTCTTTCTTGGCAGTCTTGAGACCCCTTCTTTTCTGTCTCTAAGATGTCTCATTTTAAGTTTAGTGGGATGTCAAAACCAACCAGTCTTCACATTAGGGTCTTGGTGTGGCGCTGTGGGTTAATGCACTGGACTGCAAAGTCGGTTTGTACCGCAAGGTCACTGGTTCAAGCTTACCAGCTGCTCCTTGGAAATCCTATATAGGATTTGGGTTGGAACTGACTCAAAGATATTTAACAACAACAAGAAGTCCTACAACGGTGTCTTTATGTACTTTATTAGTAAGCTATCCAATTCTTTAGGAGCACTATGACTGTAGGATAAGCTCTGGACTGCTAACCACAAGGTCAGCGGTTCTAGCCCACCAAGTGCTCTTTGGAAAAAAGATAGGATTTTCTGTTTCCTCTAAGATTTACAGTTTCAGAAACCCTATGAAGGGTCACTATAAGTTGGAACTGACTCAACAGCACTTAGCAACAACAATCAAAGCTCCCAAAACAAGAACCTCACATTTGCATAGTCTTATTTAGTCATTTGATTCTAGTTATAAAGACTATAGTTAGAAGAGCTATTGTGAGTAATTTACTGCATTGCACCAACCATGCAAACACATGCAAGCCTCTTCTTGCTTCCTGTCTACTGACATCCTATTGATCAAAACCAGTGAAATGACCAAACACAGATCACAGTGTGGAGAAGTATCATTTGCCTCTCTTAAGAGGAGGTACACAGACACAAGGAAAAAAGCATGGTGGGACACAGAATTGGGGCCAATATTTCAGACTTTCCTTTACATCTATACTGTAGACATTCTGAAACCTTTGATCAAAGCTTGCATATTTCCTTGTGTTTGCTCTGCTCATCTACATATCTGTAACATCCAAAATGTTAATAGAAGTTACCTTGGGGCAATGATGTTAAGAACTTTTAACTTTTTTACATTAAAAAAATATATACGTATTTCTAACTTTTTTCTGACTACAATACACAGAAATTAATTTTATAATGTTTTAAATAGTTTTTTTTGTGGTTAAAAGCAACTACTAATACTTTTTTAAAGCATGTGGCATGATTGCAGATTCTGCTACTATCTGTAAAGGATTGAAATTGATTTTCCTTCTATTGAAGATACACACAAAAAATACACATTGAGTACTTAATATTTTCAGGGAGTAGAATGTGGTTCAATTTTGTAAAAGGAGTTGAACTATACTTTCAAAGGCTTTAAAATTGGTAGGGTGCAATTCTAAAAAACAAATAATTATAGTGCACTACAACTCAAAATGAGGCAAACACAGTAACAATTAGGGAAAAGAAAAGCTTCCTGTGAGAAGAGAGATCATGTTAGGTTGGGGGAATTCACAAAATGTTTCTTAGAGGAGCAAGCATTATAAATGATCCTCAAAAGGTGACCCTCACAAATTCATTCTCATCTCAGTGTTTATTGTTTTGATTCAAATGGAAGAAAAGCTGGCCAAGGAATGGTAGGTGAGCATACAGACTGATTGATATGTCAGGAGAGAAATTTTCTTGTCACTCTCTTTAGCTGCCAGTAACCTTAACAGCTAAATACCAAAAAGTTCAGAGAAGTACAATGTTCTTGTGTCATCACAACTGGGACATGCAAGGTTTGAAATTAACCACACTTTGATTCAATTCAACAATTTGTACGTGTGCAGAGTTTATATAATTGAAAGGGGAATACTGTTAGGTGGTTTGACTTTGCTTCAAATTGGGTTTTAAGCCCTTGGTGAAGGCTTAAAAATTACCTTCCTAGTTCTTGAGACCCTGAGTTAAGCTTTTTTGGTCCTGTTTCCATCTGCAAATGGCTCAACATTCACATATGTGTATTATGGACTGCCTATGTGAATATACAAAAAACTTTATTAAGCCAAATGCACAAACATGAGTGAAAACAATACCCAAAAAAGGGTATTTCCTTTCAATGAGATTCTCTAACAGCAGGGCAAATTGACACATTTTTATGATTTTCAAACTGTAATATCCGTTGGTTTACTTGTCTATGAGTCTCAGGGTGACATAAACTGTTAAACATTCAACTACTAGCTGGAAGATTGGTGATTCAAACCCACCCAGAGTGTCTTAGAAGATAGGCTTAGTGATTTGCTTCCAAAAGGTCATAACCTATGAAGCAGTTCTACTCTGTATACCTGGGTCACTATGAGCTGGAGTTGACTGGGGGAAACTAAAGACAACAAAAACAAGTCTGCTATTTCATTAAGAGAGTTTCTGAAAGACTAGTTTGCATTGTTGCTGTTGTTTTTGTCAAGTGCCATAGAGTCTACTCTGACCCATAGAGACCCTATATAGTGTTTCCGAGGAGCAGCTTATGAGCTTAAATTGCCGATCTTGCAGTCAAACGGCTTTGCAGTCTGGTGCAATAACCCACAGCACTACACCAATGAGGAATTCATACTTTAGTCGATTTCTCAGGACATTGACAACTGAATCAGAAATGGTAAAGGCAAACAAAAGTAATCAATATTGTTGTTATTAATGTGTACCACTGAGCTTTTTCCAACTCATAGTCGCCTTATGTAGGATTTCTGAGAGCGGCTGCCGAGTTTGAACTGCCAAGCTTGTTATTGCAAGTCGAGTGCTTATTCTACTGTACCACATCAAGACCCATATCAACATTAATGATATACTTTAATTTCAAAAAAGTCCCGGTGTGGAGTCGTAGGGTAAGTACTAGACCACAAAGTTGGTTTAAACTGCAACAAAAGTTCGAAAGTTCAAATCCACCAGTCGCTACTCAGAAACCCTATGCAAGGTGGCTAGGAGGTGGAACAGACTCAACAGCATTTAATAACAGCCAACTAAATATTCCAGCAAGGAATCATCTATTTCAAACCAGGCCTATAACAATATATTGAGGGATATCATTGCCGACATCCAAAGGATCTTGGCTAAAAGCAGAGAATAGCAGAAAGATGTTTACCTGTGCTGTATTGACTACGTAAAGGCTTTTGATTGTGTGGATCATGACAAGCTATGGACAACATTGTGAAGTATGAGTATTCCAGAACACTTAATTGTGCTTATGAGAAATCTGTACCTGGACCAAGAAGTAGTTGTTCGAACAAAACATGGGAACACTGAATGGTTTAAAATTAAGAAAGGTTGTATTCTTTTACCATACGTATTCAACCTCTATGCTGAGCAAATAATCTGAGAAGCTGGGTTCTATGAAGAAAAATATGGCATCAGGATTGGAGGAAGACTCATTAACAACCTGCAATATGCAGATGGTACAACCTTGCTTGCTGAAAGTGAAGAGGACTTAAAACGTTTACTTATGAAGATCAAAGATCACAGCCCTCAGATGGATTACATCTCAATGTAAAGAAAACAAAAATCCTTATCACTGGATCTATCAACAATGGAGAAAATATTGAAGTTGTCAAGGATGTCGTTCTGGCTTGGCTCAACTATCAACACTATTGGAAGCAGCAGTCAAGAAATCAAACGACGTATTGCATTAGACAAATCTGCTGCACAACACCTTTTTAAAGTGTTGAAGAGCAAAGATGTCAGCCTAAGGATTAAGGTGCACCTGACCCAAGCCATGATATTTTCAATAACCTTGTATGCATATGAAAGCTGCACAGTGAATAAGAAAGACCGTAGAGGAATTGATGCTTTTGAGTTTATGGTGTTGGAGGAGAATATTGAAAGTGCCATGGGCTGCCAAAAGAACCAATAGATCCGTTTTGGAAGAAGTGCAGCCAGAGTACCTCTTGGAGGCCAAGTTGGCCAAACTTCGTCTCTCCTACTTCAGACAAATTGTCAGGAGGGACCAGTCACTGGAGAAAGATATCATGTTTGGTAAGGTGGTGGGTCAGAGAAAAAGAGGAAGACTCCCAACAAGATGGATTAACCAAGTGGCAGCATCGATGGACTCAAGCGTGGCAACAGTAGTAAAGTTGACTTAGGATCGGGCAGTGTTTTGTTCTGTTGTGCATAAGGTCGCTATGAGTAGGTACTGACTTGATGGCACCTAACAACAACAACTATAACAATGAAGAACATCTTTTCTTTGATATAACTATAAAAAAAGAATGTCTTTGGAGTGGATTGGGCATGTATTGCCTCAGTGTGATCTGGAGAGTAAGGAAGTACATGTGTGCTCAGAAACAAAAATAAAGAAGAAGAAAAAGAAAGAAATTCATATACTTCTCCATTCTTAAAAAAAGGAAGTAGTAGTGACATCACCTTCTAACTAAAATTGAGCTTGTTTACAAGTCAAATAATTACATAATAGAATGCCTTCTTTAGGGTTATGAAGTAACTAGGATGATTAAGAAGAGTTTTCTTATAAATATTATATAATTATTTCATTCATCCAACAAATATTTCTTAAACACCTATGATGTAGTAGATTCTGGGGACAAAGTAGTAAGTGAAGGGAAAGATAAAATTTCTGTCCTCAAAAAATTTTGAGTTGAGTTGGGAAGAGGAATTAAAAGAATGGCATACATAATACTTGTTCTTTTATGTCAATGAGTTGGTTACAACTCATAGGAATGCTAAGGGATCTGAGAGTGACTGGTGGGTTTGAACTGCCGACCTTGAGGTTACTAGTCCAATGCTTGTTCTACAGTTGTTGGGGTTGTTAAGTGCTATCTAGTTAGTTTTGACTTATAGTAAGTCTATATAGGGTTTCTGAGGCTGTAGCATAGTGGATACGAATCAGGCTGCTATCCTCAGTGTCAGCAGTTCGAAACTACCAGCTGTTCCACAGGAGAAAGATGAGGCTTTCTGCTCTTGTAAAGATTACAGCCTCGGAAACCCTGTATAGGGTTACTATGAGTCGCACATAACAACAACAAATCTTTATGAGAGCAGATTTTCTCCCCACAGAACGGCTGGTAGTTTGTAACTGCTGACCTTGAGGTTAGCAGCCAGACTCGTTACTGCTAAGCTACCAGAGAAAGTGGTAAAAACGAGAGGAATATAGTACCAAGAGGAGTTAAGAGATCTACTTAGGGAGGAAGGTCAGAGAAAGCTTATCCATTACAGAAGTTATGATTCACCCAATGAAGACCAGACGTTGACTGGGAAAAGAGTAAAAGAAGTACAAAGTAAGGAAAGACCACACAAGGGAAGTCTGATGTGGAAGTGATACAGGGCTTGTTTAAGAAATTTAGAGAATGGGAAGAGGGAAAGGAAATGTTATAGGACAGACTGGGACTTAAAAACATGATAAAAAATTTACTTTCTGTCCTATTTTAAGAGCTATGAGAAGCTGTCGAAATATTTCCATCAACTGGTTGATATAATTAGGCCTACATTTTGAAAAACTGATTCCAGCTCTGGTTTTAAGTAAAAGGACCCAGAATAGCTTTAAGAGAAGTATTTAAGAAACTCCTGCTCAAGTTCTGGCAAGGTATAGTGGTGGCAGGAAAGGAATTGACTGCACAGTAAATTTCTAATTCAACCTTTCCATTGCTAAAGTAGTTCCAGCTTTGGTGAAGCTGTTAGCAGGCAAAAAGATGCCCAGCCTTCCTGATTTTATGGTCCTTCCTGCATCATAAACATGAGAACTGGAAGGTACATTTTCCTAAAAGGCCAGAGACACCTTCAGTGCTGGAAAGGACAATAGTGACAACTATACAATTCATTATTCAACCAGGACACATCTGAAAGAGAAAGGGCTTCTATTAATAATTACTGTCAAAACAGAGGTAACGCAGGATTACCTTAGGCAAAGCTGGTTGCCTTAGAAAGAAGGAAAACGACAGTTTATCCTATCATATTCCCTTTGCTATTATTTTGCAGATTGCAATGCAAACATATATATTTAGCTTACTCCAAGGTCACTTTTATTTTTATATTTTCTGCTGTATTTAATACATTCAGAAGATAATATATTTCTCTTTATTATTCTGTGATTGCTGATCATTTACAGTTATCCAGGAAAAGACCATTCTTGAGCATTGATACTCAAATTTGGAGGCACCAACCAGGAGCTCCTTAGAAATGGATAATCTTAGATCCAGTCTTAGACTTACTGAATTAAAATCTTCATTTTAACAAGATTTCTAAGTAATCCACATGCATATTAAAGACTCAGAAAAGACTCTTCTACAGTGAGAAAGCATTTTATAATGTGACTGTGCATGCACATACATATGTATATTGTTGTTGTTGTTGTTAAGTGCCGTCGAGTCGGTTCCGACCCATAGCGACTCTGTACAGGGTTTCCGAGGCTATAAATCTTTACGGGAGCAGAACGCCTCATCTTTCTCCCGCGGAACAGCTGGTAGTTTCGAACTGTTGGCCTTAAAGTTCGCAGCCCGATTCGTAACCACTACGCTACCAGAGCTCCTTGGGTGGTGAAATCAGTTCTGACTCATAGCGACCCTCCAGTCATGCTCCATCTTCACAATTGTTGTGCTTGAGCCCACTGATGCTGCCACTGTGTCAATCCATCTCATTGGGAATTTTCCTCTCTTTGCTGATCTTCCACTTTACCAAGCATGATGTCCTTCTCCAGAGACTGGTCTTTCCTGATAATATGTCCAAAGTATGAGAGACAAAGTCTGGCCATCCTGGCTGCCCTTCTTCCAACACAGACTTTGTTTGCGCTTCTGGCAGTCCGTGACACCTTCAATGTTCTTCACCAACACCACAACTCAAATGCATCAATTCTTCTATGATCTTCCTTATTCACTGTCCAACTTTCACATGTATATGAGGTTATTGAAAAATACCATGGCTTGCATCCTTAGTCCTCAGATTTATGTCTCTGTTCTTGAACACTGTGAAGAGGTCTTTGCCACAGATTTGCCTAATGCAACATACATCGTTTGATTTCTTCCCTTCTGCTTGCATGAGTGTTGGTTGTGGATCCAAGCAAAACAAAGTCTTTGAGAACTTATATTTTTTCTCCATTTATTATGATATTATTTATTGGTCTGAATCCTCTCCTGGTGTGGTGCTATAGGATATATGTTGGACTTTTAACAAAACGGTTGATGGTTCAAACCCACCAACCACTGCTCAGAAAACCTATACAGGGTCACTATGAGTCAGAACCAATTATAAGTCATTTAACAACAACATTTATTGGTCCAGTTGTAGTCTTTGATCTTCATCAGTAAGTATTTTAAATCCTTTTTATTTTCAGAAGGTTGGTGTTAAGTGCTGTCCAGTTAGTTCCGACTCATCTCAACCCTGCTAAGGAGCAGCCGGTGGGTTTGAACTGCCGACCTTGTCCAATACTGATCCTACAGTGCCACAACCGGAGTCCATGCTTTCAGCACAGTGTATGCATAAACGAAATAAAAGTTGAATGAAATGGGTAGGAACCTACTCTATGGCTCCTAGCAAAACCTACGGGGGGGGGGGGGAACAATCATAAAATAGGTTTCAGTATACTCTCATGGATTGAGAAAGTAGTTTGAAAAGCACAACTCTAGAGCCTCTAGAAACAATCCAAAGAATAGGATGGGGCCTGGGAGGCGGCAGTAGGGAGGGAAGCATGGGGATGCTATGGAAAATATAGGGCTAAGTTCAAATTCTTTCTGAAAATGCTTGTACTTATTCATTCCTGAGTAAATGCTCAGAGAGAAGCACTCCAGAGTGGTGTAGGAGGGAGGAGTGGGGCAGTTGAAAGTTTACTAAAGTCCTGAAAGGGGCTGGTCTAGGGGAGATGATTGACAGCCACGCGAGAACGCGAGGGCTGGAAGCGGAGGAGAGGGAGCAGGCTCTCCGGCGGCGGGAGGTCCTGCCCAGCTGTTGGTGAGGAGTTTCCTGTTTCCCCCGCAGCGCCCGGGTGAAGTTGAGTGAGTCACTCGCGCGCACGGACAGACAACACCCCCGCGCGCGCACATGCCCTGGGCAGGAGCCGGCCTCCTGCGCAGCTCCCCTCGGCCGCCGGGGGCCTCCCCGCGCTCCGGCGACTTCCAGGCCCCCTGCTAGCTCACTCGCGGGCGCCACATCTGGCTCGCACATCTGCCCTGCCGCCCGGCGCGGGGTTCGGAGAGGGCGCGGCGCGGAGGCACAGCCAGGAGCCGGGGGAGGCGCCGTCCGCTGCGCTTGGGGCTTGGTCTATGAAGAGCAGCGGGCTTTACCATGGGTCGGGGGCTGCTCAGGGGCCTGTGGCCGCTGCACATCGTCCTGTGGACACGCATCGCCAGCACGATTCCACAGCAAGTTCAGAAGTCGGGTGAGTGGCCCTCAACCTGGGATTGGCGGGGCACCGGGGGTCTCCTGGCCTCCCCGCCCCTTCTCTGCGTTTGACAGTCGGCCCCGGGAACTTAGCGCTAGAGCGGAAACGGGGCAAGTTTTCCTTCGCTGCACCCAAGCAGTCGGACTCTCAGAATCTCAGGGATGCGGGAATTTTCCCTTAAAAAGAGAAAGAAAGTTAAAATGGAAGGGGGCTCGGAGCACGTTTGGTCCTCTTTGTGTAACTAGGAAAGACGTTGTGTTGGCTGCGTCCGAGGCGAGCCCCCAGCCCCGGAAAGGGAAGTTTGAGAAGTTGGTGATCTGAAGGTGACTGAGGAACAGCGGCCCGGTGCGGCAGCCACTGAGGCCAGCCTGGCAGCTCTCTCACCTGGGGACACCGCAGCAGCGATGCTCACCTGGCCAGGCCGAGCGCTCACTCAAGTTCCCTCGGAGAACACCCCCTTATGGCCAGTTACTTATCCCTGAGATCCTGGAAGTGGTTATACGTCCCGTCAGCCCGGCTCCTGAGGCCTGAATACTGGAGAAAAGTTTCAAGAAAAGAAATGATTTCCGAAGGAAAGCGATCTGTTGTTATCCACTTGGCTTGAATGGCTTAGGAAGTGGGGATGGTCAGGTGGAATGAACAGAATTACTCTGGGAGCTTAGTGGTTACGATCGGGCTTCTAACCTCAAGGTCAGCAGTTCGAAACTACCAGCCATTCAACGGGAAACAGATGAGTTTTTTTGCTCCCATAAAGATTTATAGCCTCGAAACCCTATATAGGGTCTCTATGAGTAGGAACCATCACCACCACCAGATGCTAGATGCTGGGAGTGTTGCCTTCAGGGAATTGGTTCTCTGTAGTTTTCTTTTGGAAGTGTTAACATCGTAAAATGACTGCACACTAAATCAATCTTGATCTAGAACTTAAAAAAAAAAAAAAATTGCAGTAATTGAGAACAGAATCCCTGCAACCTCAAAGGTTGTGCAGCTATAGTCCATAAAACTGAGTATCTGCCGCTGCTATGGTCTGGGTAACTGAATCTTATAACAAGTCGTCTAATAACAAGTTGTCTAATCTTTCTGGGCTTCAGCTTCCTGGTCTGTCAAATGCCATGATTGAATTTAGATAACTTTATGTTCCCTTTCTCATTAACATCCCCCCCCAAAGCCCTGATGAGTTGGAAATGAACTGTGTAGATACAGGATGAATTGCAGAGGATGTTGACAGCTCACATTCACACTTATTTACCATTGGGCCCAAACTGACTTAGGTTTGAGTGGGAGAAATATGGAGGAGAGTCTACATGGTAAATTTCACAGAGATTTTTAAGCAGATTGGGAACTTTAAAAAATTATGGCTTGTATTGAAGGTGGCATGGGCTGGGAGTTTTTAGTGGAATGAGGAAGAAGCACTATTGTAAGCAAAATATTGTAACATATTTGAGTTCTAGGGTTTAATAGAATCTCAGTGTTTCCTTCTTGGATGTTTTCCTATATTTGTAGTAGCAGTGTGCTCAAGTGTCTTTGATTTTACAACAGACTCTTAAATTCTGAGCTGTATTTTGGTAATAAATATTAAAAATGACACCCCTACTTTTATTTGTACATTAAAAATCAATAAAACTTTAGTTTTAGATTATGAAAGAAGGAAATTATTGGGCCCTGATTTTATTAGTCTATATGAAATAGGCTTTGTTTACAAGGATAAGATTTATGATTTGCAAATTCCAGACTCAATAGTTTATGAGTCAGGTTCATTGAATCTATACATACACACATTTAAATAATTAGCTCTAAAAGCCTAGTTGCTTTTTTCCTGATTTAAAAAAAAAAGCAGTTTTACAAAACCTAAAGTTTTTATATTTTTATGGAATTAAAGTTTTATAATGTTTGAGCCAAGAGTTACTTTTGAATTTCTAGTCATCTGAATCAAATTAAGTTTTTGAAGATGGTTGAAAGTTGAAGAAAAGAATAGTGGAGGAGTCTAATTCCACTTGTATTTTTAATTTTTCATGTATGAAATTAGTTGTAGAATTTTTCCTAACATAATTCAGAATATCTCAGTGTAAGATAAGATGAAGAAATGACATTGCATATAGCCTCCAATTAGGTCAGCTGAAAGAACATCTTCTTTTTAGTAGGTTGATGCATGGGTAAAGAACTTCAGTATAAGGACAAATTTCACTAATTAGTACATTTGTCCATTTTTAGCTTTTGTTTTAGACTTAGTAGATTTACTTTAACTAAATGCTTAAAAATAGAATACTTTTTTTGAGGAAACCTACATGTCTGAAAACTCTTCAGATTTGAAGAGTATGCTTTTTTTTTCTTTTCAGTAGATTGTACCTAAGAGAAGATTGTTGCGTAAACTGTAGATAAAAATGTCAAAGGATTACGTTCTCTCTGATTGCTTCAGTCACTTTAACAACACATTTGTACTGTGAGGGTTAGAAACTGGAAACCAGTAGGCCCATATTGTGATCTTTGGTATGTTTACTTTTATTTTCATAAAGCACATTTTCCCCTTCAGGCCACTTCCTTTAATAACATCTTACTTTTAATCAGTTATGGCTTATACAAAATACGAATTGTATTTTGAATTCAGTGCTGACTTTTTGAGATAGCATTGCATGGTGGCAGCAACTCCTTATTGCCTGAGAAATTAGCATAACTGCTAACTACTTTCTATTTCAGTTGACTATTTACTGTTGCTCAGTAGCAACATGACTCTTAAAATTTTTCTTTAGGTTCATTTTTCTAACCCTATTTCCCCAGTTATGAGTGACATTGATTGGTGCCATTGTAAAAAGTGGCTATTACTCATTCTTCCCTTCCAGCAATATTTATTGAGAGGCTACTTGCACCCTACAGGACACACACCATCATGAATGAGTAAGACTGACATAGTCTTTGCCCTCATTGAGTTTAACATCAAGGACAGTGTTGTGAGCCATGAGAAGGATACACATTTTAAACCTTTGTACTCTGAGCATTATTAAATATTGGTGTTCTATTTTCTAGGCTCCCCACCCTCATCTTCAAAAGTCCATTCTTTGTTGAATGCACTAGGAGGGTGTGCACAGTGAATATTGGCTTCTCTGGCCTTCCAACATGTTTTTTCCATTGACCAGTTGTCACTTTTCTACTAATGCCTGGTTACAGGTCCCAGTTGGGTCACCTTTAATTCCATTCTCCAGTGAAATTAACCAGTATGATGAACCCAATATGTCTATTCAGTGTTCCCTTGGAAGACAGACTGAGATAGAAGAATATATGGTACCAGTTTTGGAAAAAGGTCATCCTGGGTTCTAAAGCCCACATTCCATTCAGTTGTTGTGTCAACTGTTGCATGTTATTTTACTGTCTTTCAGTGCCCTCATTTTTAAAGTGGGAATTACAGAACCTGCTTCATGGAGTTATATTGTTGTTGTTAAATGCTGTTGTGTTGGTTCTGACTCATGGCACTCTCTCTGTATAGGGTGTCCAAGGAACGGCTGATGAGTTTGAACCATGGACCTTTTGGCTAACTTATTGTTCTTAAGTGCTGTCAACTTGGTTTCAACCCATAGTGACCCTGTATAGGGTTCCTGGGGATCGGCTGGTGGACTTGAAGCGCTGACCTTGGCAGACCTTATAGTTCAAACTGACCTTGCAGTCCAGTCCATTATTCTGCAGCTCCACACCAGGACTCTTTCATTATGTTGTTGTTGTTAAGCGCTATCTAGTCGGTTCCTACCCATAGAAACCCTGAACAGAGTTTCCGAGGCTGTAAATCTTTACGGGAGCAGAAAGCCTCATCTTTCTCCCGTGGAGCAGCTGGTAGTTTTGAACTGCTGACCTTGGGGTTTGTAGCCCGATTCGTAACCACTATGCTACCAGATAGGAATGATTAAATAAAATTATGTTTTAAAGTGCTTAGCAAAGTACCTGCAGCATAATAAGTGCTCAGATAATTTCACCTTATATTATTATGAGTATTAGCTCTTTAACCTGGCCCATTGAACCTCGCGACTTTGCAGCTTGACATCACACCAAGCTCCACACTTTCTCTTATTGTTGATAACATCTTCACTCAATTCCTATCACATGCTGTGTGCAGATTAGCTTTTGCTTAAGCTAGTACCTCTGTATAGAACCCTTGCTACTTGGCTAATTTTCATTCATCTTTTAAGACCTAATTCCAGGTGTCATCTTTTTTAGGAAGCCTGCTTGGAATGTCCCAAACTGAGCTAAATGCTCTTTCCTGGGTCTAGGCCTTTCTAAGTTCTTAAAAATAGTAAGCTGAAATTATGTCTTTATGTGACTTCTTGCCCCTCAGATATTTTGGTATGCCCACCTGATCAATCAAAGGTGTGTCATATTCGTATTCTCCAAGGCCTCATGCAGTGCCTGGCACATCATTTGGTGGTAGTGGTTATGTGCCATGGAGTCGGTTCCAACACATAATGACCTTGCATAGGATTTCCTAAACTGCAGATCTTTACGGGAGCAGAAAGCCTCATCTTTCTCCCTCAAAATGGCTGTTAGTTTCGAACTGCTGACCATGAAGTTAGCAGCCCAACTCATAGCTACTATGCTACCAAAGTTGGTGGTGGTGGTCCTAGTGACCCTGTACAGGGTTTCCAAATCTGTAAATCTTTACAGGAGCAGAAAGCCTCATCTTTCTCCAGCGGAACAGCTGGTAGTTTCAAACTGCTGACCTTGAGGTTAGCAGCCCGATTTGTTAGCACCAAAGTTAAGTGCTGCACTGTGCCTATACGTCATCCTGTTGGGGGTAGTGCAACCGAGGAATAGCATTTTTTTTTACCAACAGTGACTGTTTTTGAGAGTTTGGTCTTAATATTAAAATCTTCACTTTCACTGAAAATAGTTAGGCTTTCATGTAAATGAGTAAATTGACTGTTTTAATAGTGTGGAATTTGTTCCTTTGTTCTGATGGCATATGGAAAAAGCTCTGAACAATTCAAAGTTTTTATCTAACCCCTTTAACAGTGTTGAATTACTCAGTAATGCCACTTGGCATTACTTATCTAATTTAATCTTCAAAAGATACCCGCAAGATAACTTTTATTATCTTTATTTTTTAAGTGGAGAAAATGATGTCTCTTCAAGGTCACTTGAGGTTCATCTCTATGAATGTGTGTTGTTTTATGGCCAGTCTTTCTGGCTGTTTTTCATGGAGTAATAAAGGTGTGTACATATGTGCTGGGAAGGAAGTGGGTGAGGGAGGTGAGGAGTATTAATATTCAAAAGAAGAAAAATTTACTGGCTAGCATTTTCAATTCTTTGCTACTAACTTAATTGATTGCCTTTGTTTATGTGCTTTGCCTTCTTTTGAGTTGTTTTTACACTATAGAAAATCAAGATAAGGTAGTGTTTTGTTTTGTTTTGAACAAGGATTCTCTACTGTTCCTAATCTGATAATAGCATTTTGGTGGTGGGACACTGCAGGTGACCCATGGTTTGACCATTGAGAGTAGTTGGATGTGCACTCTGGTAGCGTGATGGCTACAAGTTGGGCTGCGAACCTCAAGGTCAGCAAACTACCAGCAGTTTCACAGAAGAAAGATGAGGCTTTCTGCTCCTGTAAAGATTTATAGCCTTGGAAACCCTATATAGGGTCACTGTGAGTTGGAACCGACTCCCTGGCACGCCACCGCCGCCACCAACGTGGTCAGCTGGACTACTAACCACAAGATTAGTGGTTCAAACCCATCAGCTGCTCAATGGAAACCTTATACAGGGTCGCTATGGGTCGGAACCGAATCAACGGCACTTAACAACAACACCACCACCACCAATAGCATTATCAACCCCAAATTCCAGTCATATAGTACCATGATCTGTGGACAGACTTCAAACTATATTTCTGGTGAGGACAGGAAGAACTGAACTTACTCAACGTAACAAAGGACAAGAGGACAACTTGAATTTTGAGGACCCACTAACTAAAAAACATGTAGGTAGTTAACTTTCTCCCTCACCCATTCCACCAGTATTACTTCTGCTATCATCCTTTTAGAGCTTGGCATTCATTATGGAGCAATGTGTCCTAGGGCATCATCACCTTACGGCATTTTGCTTATAGACCTTTAGGCTCTTGATGGTTCCCTAGCATCTCTGTTCTATTTACAGAGTTGGAGTATATAATGGATTTAGCTGCAGGACAAGTTCTTTGTCACTGCTGAGATTCAAATTTAGGAAAGGCTGTATGCTCTCAAGACATGTGATTCTTTATTTTTTATGAGATATTCCTTGCCCACCCATCCAGCAGTTTTTCAGCTCCTTATATAAAATATAGGATTAATGTGGGGAACAAGGGGGAAACACGCGAAAGAGATTTTGACTTTCTTTAGAGGTTGCCACTCTTATTCTTCTCTGGGCAAGTCCTTGCCCATAGAGTGAGGAGACTTGTAGCTCTGTGAGTCCATACAGCACTCCCCTTTTTATACCATAGTTTGGGCACCTGGCTACCTGTAATTCCCTGCCCAGGAGGTCCTGAACCAGCTTCTGTGGCCTGTAGGAATGCTTGGAGTTATCTTCCTGAGGGCTTTTATTGTTATTGGTTATATGTGCATTTTGTCAAGGTTCACGTTGATGCAGGATTCATGGAGTGGATAAAGGAAGGCAGATATTGGCTGGTACCCAGTGACAATCTCTCCCTGTATCAGCCAATTCCAAGAATTCACAAGTTAAACCTGAACTCCTAAGATGTTATGAAGATACATTTTTCAATCAAAGTGTTGTTGTTAAGTGCTGTTGAGTTGGTTCTAACTCATAGTGACCCTGCATAGGGTTTACAAGGAGCAGTTGGTGAGCTTGAACCACTGACCTTACTGTTAGCATTCCAGTGCTTATCCTACAGTGCCACACCAGGACACAATCAAGGTAGGAGAATAAAAATCACAAACTCATTGCTATCGAGTTGATTCTGACTCATAGTGACCCTGTGTATAGTGTTTTTGAGACTGTAAATCTTTACTGAAGCAAAAAGTCTCATCTTTCTCCTGTGGAGTGCCTGATAGGTTTTAAAGGCCAACTCAGTGCTTATCCTACTTTGACATCAGGGCTCCTTGGTAGGAGAATAGAGCATGTTTGGCTGAACGTCTTGTTAGCTTGTTTTATAATGTTAAATATTTTGTTTTATGATAGGTGGATCTCCATTGGTACGCTTGTTGTGCCCTGTTAGAAGTCTGTGTGGCATTAGTCACATTCTTTGTAGAGGTATTCAGTAGAAGGAAGTTTTTGTCAATTGTATTGTAATTTCTCTGTAGTAGGAGCATTGTTCACTAATAAAAATTTATGTTATAAAACTATGAATCTGCTATCATAGTGTTATATTTCCTTTGAAAAAGTCAGATTTTCATTATGTTGTTTATTCATTTGACATGTCCTAAATCAAAAGAAAAGAAAAGTTCTTACTTCCCTAGCTGCATTTCCTCCTCAGCTTATTGAAAACATTACAGCAAGGTGACTCTTATCTTGGTGTTTTCAGCTACTATTGTAAATATTTCACTTGAGTAGTCCATGGCCTTCTCAAATCCCTTAGGAGAAGTAAGCAAATTAGGAGAATTAAAGGAAGTAAAAAGGTCTCCCAGTGATATAAAAAGTATACAGTAGTCTATAAGTAGGTATTTAAGAAAACCAGGGGCTTGACAGAATAGGTGTGGATGTCTTTGAAGGAAAATATGGGGTCAGGTGTATATTTCTAGCAGATGCCAGAGCAGCTTTTTATTGTTGTAAACCATACCAGAGATCCATGGCCTGTAGGGGTGACACACTCTTCTGCTTAGGAATGACTCTCTGTCACCCTGAAAGTCTATATTATTTTTCTGCACAAGCAAATGGAATCTGCTGTATACCCCGTGAGAGGTTTCCATCTCTAGGTACCTTGACTCCAGAGACCGTATGGATAGGTTTCCAATAATGGTAGTTGAGCTATCTTATGATTTGCCTCGGCCACACTGAGCACTTGACGTATACTATTTAATCCTTAAAATAAGTCAGAAGCAAGTTTCCATTTTATAGGCAGAACACTAAATCATCTGGAGATTAAGAAATTTGCCTAAAGTTACTCAGTTAACCAATGATTATGCTGAAATTTGAAGCCAGATAGTCTGGCATAGGGATCTAGATAGAGCTCTAATCATTATACTATATTGAGATGATACTGCTTGGATGACATAAACCACTTCTCCATTATCTCATAGGTAGGAGGAGATTCTGGGTGTTCAAAGAAATAATGATTATATCCAACATTTTTCTTGTGCTTAAGCATTTTTCAGTTAACTTCCTTAGCAAAAATAAATAAATAAAATAAAGTTTGGATAATACATCAGGTAGTCAGACATGCTCATCTTGTGATCTCCATGGGAAAATTCAGTATGTGCAGCAAATGATACAGTATTGGCTGAATCATGGAACCGTTATGTCATCAAGGAGTCTAAGTAGTCTCATTTTATATGGAAGAAATAAGGGAGTTCAAGGATGCATCAGATATGAAGGGAAATGGTGATTGAATGCCAAGGAGCATTTACCATGAAGTCAATAGAACTTAAAGATGTCTTCCTGATATAATCCTTCCTGTGGCCTGAGAGAAGCCTTAGCAATGAAACTAATCAGAGTCATCTTGTCAAAAGGTATTTAAGAAAATTTGAAATGCCTTGAGCCTTACAGATCACATACTAAAGAAACTTCATAGTGATTTCCCTAATTTGGAAGCTATCTACAAACTTTATGCGACTTTATCTATAGAATAAGTTAGAAAGTTGAAACAAGTTTCCCAAATTAGTCACTAATCACAAATTGATCAACAAAAGTTACTAAAGGAAACACTGGGATACATTTTCTATTCTTTTTATATAGTATATTGCAAAGTGTTGTTGGAAAAGGCGATTCAAAATTATGTAGTCAAAAATATGTGGTGCTTTAGGCTAAACATTGGATTGCTAATCGTAAACTTGGCAGTTCAAACCCAGCTCCTTCATGGAAAAGCTATATAGGATCACTCTGAGTTGGAACCAACTCAATGGCACTTAACAATAACAGTAAAATATTTAGGAAAAATGTTTCAAAGATGTGTCAGTCATATCATTAGTAAGAATAATTTCTTTCAAATTTTATATCTAGTACTTGTAACATAAAATTTTGCTATTTTTGTGACATTTTAAATTCTAACTGCATATTTACTTTATTACTAAATCTCTATTCTTGTATTTTGTATTCTTTGTCTTAAAGAATGCCCCTGAAATTTATATTGTTCAGCTTCCATGAGAATGGAGTCTACACTATGGTAGAATTTGCCTGTTGGCTTGGAAAAGAAATAAAATATATAAAATGCCCCCCTTACTTACAAATATAAACTAAAATCTGTGGTGTTATATCACCAAACCAATTTTTTATTATAGCATTACCCATACTCTTCATTACTTTTTAAAGTTAGGGACTACACTCCAAATAGAAAAGAGACAAATATGTAATGGTTCCAGAACCTTGATGTTAAATGATAGGTAACCCAGACCTGAACCTTAGGTTGAAATTAAGAAAGACTCTGCCTAGGAGACAGCTGGGGGAGACAAGCACATTGTATAGAGAATTAGGACATCTGGGTGACTAGGCCTCTATCTCTTGTTCCCACTGACTCTCATTTTCCTTCCATGCACAGTGACAAGAATTGGACAAGATTGGTTGTCCAGTTCTGATAAGTTATATTCTTATATATGTGAAGAAACGCACTGAAATCTATTTAGAAACCATTAACATAACATCCTTAACTAATCAAAATAGAAAATTTGTCAGAATTGACAGACACTACAGACACCACATGCAGTTCATTGGAGATGGATACCATTAAAATAAGGAAAAAGAAACCATTGCTATTTGAAATTTTCCTACTACAGATGTCTGAGCATACATCCTAACTAAATGGCATGTTTACTTCAGCTAGAATGCATGCACTCCATGATCAAGAAAAAACTTGGTTTTGATGTTGATGCTTTTTCTCATTGGTTAATTATGGTGTTTTCATTCTCTCTTTCTACTGTGCTGGTAAAGACATTGGGAGGCTTTTTTCTAAGGTAGAAAATTATAAAATGTTGGCACATTTGTGTTGCTATATCTAGGAGAAGAAATACAACCCAAAAAGAGTTTGTTTTTTTGGTAAAGAAAGGAAATGGGTCTGGATATAATTAATGTTCTGTTGACTTTCAAAGATTTTCCTCTACTTTTCTCAAAATATTCACAGAAAAGACAGAACTTGCTACAGATTGGCAGTTTTCAGACTGCTGTTTTCGGCAGAGTAGTAGCTGTTGCATCCCATAATTGCATTTCTGAAAAGTCTGTAGACACTAGTTAGCAGAGAGTAAGAATCCTTTAACCACTGCTTTGAGTGGTTGCATTCTTAAGTGCCATCAAGTCATTTCCTCCTCAGTGACCCTGTATAGGGTTTCTGGGAGTTGTGGTATGGTGTGGTGGATTAACTGGCTGGGCTGCAAAGTTGATTTGAATCGCAACATCGGTGGTTACCCTATACAAGTTTGCTATGTGTCAGAACCCACTTGATTACACTTATGAACAACAACATAGGGTTTCTGAGGGTCGACTGGTGGGTTTGAACCACTGACTTTTTGGTTAGTAGTCCAGTGCTCATTGACTAGTGCCATACCAGGTCAATAAATTAATAAATCCATGACATAGGCTTTCAGGAAGTGATTTTACATATCAGTGTAATTTTTACCATTCTCCCCTTCTGTTTTCAGAAATTTGTTTGGGTGATACTCAGCTGAACATTCAGTAAATGTTTCTTACATCTCTCAACACTCACAAAAGAGTTTAAATGTTGAGAGATGTATTTACTCATTTCAGTGGCATGCATCTCAGTTACTTTCTTCTTCTCTTTGGGTTCCTGTGCTTCAGAGCTCTGTTGCTAACCAAAAGGTCTGTGGTTCAAATCTACCAGCTGTGGAAAAGATGTGGCAGTCTGCTTCCATGTAGCCTTGGGAATTCTATGGAGCAGTTCTACTTTGTCTGTGTCTCACTGAGTCAGAATTTATTAGATGGCAGTGGGTATAATGGGCCCATTATTAATGCCCATACTTCATATGTTGGTCACAATAACCAGTTCACACAACTACCTACTTTCTGACTATTACAAATAATTTTATTTTCTAATTTTGTTCCTTTGCTTTTGTTTTGTTTTTTGAAAAACCCAAAAAGAATTGGGCACTTAACAGTGCAACCACTCAAAGCAATGGTTAAAAGATTCTCACTCTGATTTGTTTTCTCACAGTTTAGAAGGGTTGTTGTTATTATTGTGAAGTGCCTTTGAGTTGGTTCTGATTCATAACAACTCTGTATATAGATTTCCAATGAGGAGCTGGTAGATTAGAACCGCCAACCTTGTGCTTCTCAGTGCAGTGCTTATCTTACAGTGTCACACCAGAAGTCCGTTCTTTTGCTTTTGATGCCTGAACTTTAATTGGCAAAAAAAGAAAAGCGAGAAAAAAAAGCACAAAGCATGAGAGAGAAATGGAAAAAAACCAAAAAATCTTTCCATTGCAGCTTCTATCTCATGTTACTTCCTGTTGCATCAAATCTCATACTTATCAGAATTTTTTCAATCTTAGTATCTAGAACCTCTTGATCAGACATTTGCTTATAACAGGAACCTAAGGTATACAAACATAAAATCATTTGGCTTCACTTTTGCTCTAGATTTTTGGTATCACAATGCAAGTTTGACCTCTTATTTCTGACATCTGTAAAAGTGTCCAAACTGATCTGTGCCCCTTCTTGTTCCTGATCTCTTCAATATGCATACATTTCACTTACCCCCAGATGTTAGCTTGAGTAGGTGACTCAGCTTCCAGAAAATTACCCCCCATGGATCCCTGGTGATTACATGGTCCACACTTCCTCAGTGAGGTCGGGACATCATGGCTTCTAAGACAGGGCCTTGTACATGGAACACAAGATCCGTTTGACGCACACGTGTACGTGAGGTCAAGCCTCTCTACCATCTCTGTTAACCCCTGTACATGCGTCACGTGCTGGCTTCCCTTGAACCAGCTACCTCAAACATCAAAAAATTGCCTAACTTGTGACCATTTTCTCCTCCAAAGGTACCCATTCTTTACCCGTGCCCTAAAACACCTTTGAAATAAAGCCTGGTTTGAATGCCGGTTTGTCTCTTGTATCTTCCTTTTTTTAGTATCCTCAGCAAATTCCTCCACACAACTTCTTTAATAGACTTTGCATTTTTCACTCCTGTGACTTTGTTCACAAAGCTACCTAAGATGGAATGTGTGTGTTCTAACTCCCTTAAAACAGTTCCATGGAGTAGATTTTGACTTATCGCAGCCCCACTGTGCCAGAATACAGTTGTGTTCCATAGAGTTTTCTGTGGCTGATTTTTGGAAAATAAATTGCCTGGCCTTTCTTCCAAGTCACCTCTGGATAGAATCTATCTTCCAAACTTCCAGTTATCGTCTGAGCATGGTAACAGTTTGTACCACACAAGGATTTCTTTACTGAATAGAAACTACTTGAGGGATATAGTTTTGTTTGATCTTCTTCAGGGTTTAGTGTACGTACTCTCACTACAAGATTGTTGCTGTTTGCAAGTCATTGCATGTAAAGGCCAGGGAAGCTGCTTGTGCATCCATGACTGGAGTGGAAACTTTTGTTTTTCTAGACTGCATACTTCTTACCACCCAATTTGAATGTCTGTGACTTTATTGTTCATAACTACCTGTACTGTTATTTGAGAGAACCGTGGGCTGTGGGAAACCTCAATTAATCTACATTGTGTAAATTGCTCTTTAGGGTGGAGGTTTGCTCTGTTTTCAGTCTTAATTTCTCTGAATTTGAGGGAGCTGCCATCTGTGACAGTGTGGTAGTTAAGGAGTGGGTTTTTTTTGTTGTTTTTTGCATCCATCACAGACCATCTTTGATTCGTTTGTCCTCTGATATGTTTGTTAATTTCTTGCAGAGAGCCCCAGATCCTTATGATTATCTTGTTGTTGTTAAGTGCCCCTGAGTCAGTTCCAACTCAGGGATGCTTGGAAAACCATAGGATTTCTTTGGAGCAGCTGGTGGGTTTGAACCACCCATTGCATAATTAGCAGTCCAGTGTTTATACTACAATGTCATGATTAGGTTGTTGTTGTTGTTAAGTGTGATTGAGTCAGTTCTGACTTGTAGTGACCCCGTATAGAGTTTCTGAGATGTGACTGATGACTTTGAACTGCTGACCTTGCAGTTAAAAATTAATAAAATTAATTATACTCAAGACACTTTTTGCTGCTTCCTGACTTTCATTTTTGTGACTCATAAATGACCTCTGCCATTGGGATGGTTGGAAGAGAGAAAGATGGCAGTGTGTTTGTGTGATGGGGAGTTCCTGAAGCCACCCTTCTTCCTGTAAACCATATTACAGAAGTGATCCTGTAATATGGTTGCATTCTTTGGAGAGCCATGTGAACATGGCAAATGGTAGGGGCATTCAAATATGAAGCTTTCTTTAGATTGGAGCTTCTTAGAATCAGTCTCCAAGGAGGGTCTTCAACACTTTTCCTCTACCCTAGCCTCCATCAGCTTCCTTTAAAGCCATCCTGAATAAACACACAGTGTCAACACCAGGAGTAGTGTTCGTCCTATGCAAGCAAGTTTTCAGACAAATTTCCTGCTTCCCCTCCAACCAGACTGACACTGATGAAGCCCCTCTGCAAATTCTGGAGCTACAGCTGACTTCATAGCATTACATAAGTATGGACAAGGAACATTCTACCTACCTACCTATGGGGAAAATGGACACAAAAATTTTAAAAAAGAAAAATTTATATTTTAATATTATGTAGCTTTTCTTGGATGTGGTTGAAACAGAATGCTCTTAATTGGGTGTTCTGCTGGTTGCCTTTCAATAATACTAAAAAGTTTTATCTTTTAAGATTTTTATAATGATGTTAATAAGGATGTTTGTGATTAATTGTATAACCACTGACATTTATTCAACAATTTACAAAGCATTTTCATATACGCAGAGTGCTGCATTCTTCCAGTTTTGTTAATGAGATACCTTGTGGTGTCTTCAGAGAATAGAAGGAACGAATAGTTTCCAAGGTTAACAGTCCAAGGTTAACTTCTTGAATGACTCCTATGGTTATAGTTAATTTTAACTTCTTCTGCTCCATAAAATTGCTACTCCCCAAAGTTAATTTCTTTTATCTAAGGGTAATTTGACTAGATATTAGAAATCTATTTTACTCATGTTCTGCCAGTCAAAACAATTTTGTTGTTATTGCTATCTTTATATATATATGTTGTTGTTGTTATGTGCCGTGGAGTCAGTTCTGACTCATAGCGAGGTGGTAAATCTTTACGGGAGCAGAGAGCCTCAGCTTTCTCCCACAGAACAGCTGGTAGTTTCGAACTGCTCTCCTTGCAGCCCACAGCCCCATTTGTAATCACTATGCTACTTATATATACACACACATAAGTATTTCAGAAGTTCTGGGGAAATAAGCTAAAGATAATACTTGACCTCTGATACAATGTCCTCCTTTGATTGTGATCAGTATTTTCATTGAATCTATGTTCAGTGACGTCTTTGAATGCGATTCTGAAAATCTTGAGGAAATCTGATTGACTGACTGTTGTTTCTCTTAAATGACCTTCCTGTGTTATAGGAGATGGCCACCAAGGCTAACTATGCTCTCTGCTCTCTCCAAATGAGGTATCTTGAAGTTGCAAGGGAATAGAAGCATTGTTGTTGTTGTTATGAGGTACCATCAAGTCGGTACTGACTCATAGCGACCTTACGCACAACAGAATGAAGCACTGCCCGATCCTGGGCCAACCGCATTACTGTTGCCACGCTTGAGTCCATCAGTGCTGCCACTTGGCCAATCCATCTCACTGGTGATCAAGTTGGTGGATTGCAATCATTTTAACCTGACCTCACTTGTGGACTTGTGTACACGTTACTAGGGCTGCAGTAAGTAATAATCTTTCTTTTAGTGAACATTTCTGCCTAAAGCCTTCTTTGGAATATAACCAAAAACGTTCCCCAAAGCAAAACCCAAACCCATTGTTGTCATGTTGATTCTGACTGATGGTGACTCGTGTGTCATGGAGTAGAAATGTTCCTTGTCATAGAATTGTCACAGAATAGAAATACTGCTTTCTTGGCTCTAATCTCTCTGGAAGCAGATCACCAGGCCTTTCTTCTGCAGTGCTCCTAGGTAGGTTTGAATTGCCAACTTTTAGGTTTTTAGTCAAGTGCAAACCATTTATGCCACCCAAGGAGCTCTACCTTTGGCACATTTCTTCTCAGAATATATAAAATGTTTTTCATAGTGAAAAGCTTGTCTAGTTTTGTTGTTAAAATAAATGAACATTAACAGTCAAAAAGAAGTATTGGAAATAGTCTTTTGTCTACTTGTCCCAGGAGCTGAAGAAAACTCATATAGGAAAACATAAAGGAGTGGTTATTTGAATGATTTCGCTATCATTGAAACTTATGGAGGAAAGGACACTAGTGGAGAAAAATGACTAGTCTGGTAGTTGAAGAAAATGTACTGACCATTCCCAGTTTAAAATAAATACTCAGATTTACTGAACGTTTTACATGACTTTTTTCTAAACAGTTTCGTTTGTATGTCTTGCCTTGTGTTTTGAATAACCCTTTGTGACGGTTGTAATTATCCCATTTTACAGATGTGGAAATGGGGGGCCAAAAGCGATGAAACCGTCTGTCCAGCTATAATAATACAGCTTATCCCCTGAAACCTTGTTGAATATTGTGAATTTATCCTTTCGTCGTTTAACCATTTTAGTTTCTGCACTCCATTGCTGTTACTTTCCAAGTAAATCTAAGCTAAAAAGAGAACCTTGCTTCCAGCAGGTTTTCAAGTTTTTGTACACAAATTGTAGAAGGGGAGATGGAAGTGTTGCCATCTGGAGTTTCAGTCTTTGCTTGAAAAGCTCCCGTTAGAAGCTCTTCTTGAGGGTTTAGTCTTACTGGAGTTCAAACTCTTCAGTGAGTCACTTGTCTTCATTTTTCCCTCCTGTGGTAACAGCTTCTCTCTTAAACACCATGTGGTCTGCCTTCTGAGGGTTTTGTCACAATTGTCAATAGACAAATGCTGCCACTTATAAAAAGGTTACTCCAGTGGTTAAGGTCGTGCTGTTTTGCTCTTCACCAGAGCCTCAGGTACTTGAGATAATCGGGTATGTGCATCTTTGCATAGGAAGGACAGAACAGTGGTGGGCAGTGCCATCTGACTTCCCCAACTTTACGAGGGCAATAATGAATCACCATCAGCATCAGCCCAAAGCTGATTGCTATGAGGCAGAGATCAGGAATACCTCCTCGTGCCAACCTTTTTTTTAACCAGTTCTGACAATAATTGTCCCTCCCGTGACATTCTCTACAGGGTTTGATAATCCATTGCAATGGCCATACAGAAACCATACTCACAGGAATGGGGATTATTAGTAATGTAATGGGTTCCAATTCAGGTTCAGGAATGCTCAGGATATAGTTCTTTGATTAGGGCAGCCTCTTCCCAGCTGTGCCCACAAATACACCTCTCTCTGGCTTTCAGTCCCTCAGCCCCTTTGGCCTGTATTCTTGCCTGCTCAGGCAAGTGTTGCAAAGCTCTTTTAGCTCTGCTGATAAGTGGCCAGAGGCACCTCATTCCTCCTGCAAGCCTCCTGCCTTAAGGCACACAGCTCTTGTGCTCTGGCTAGGAATTCCACTTCACGGTCTCCTCCTCTGGTCTCCTGGTTCTTCTGCCTCTGAGTTCATCATTTCTCTGATGCCACTTGGTATCATCATGTGTAGTCTCTGTTGCTACAGTTCTCTCTGTCTCCTGTGTCTTGTTGGCTTCCAGTGCAGAGATCCCAGGTCTAAAGGATGTGTGCTGCTTCTACCTTTTCTTCTTGGTGCTGGTGATGTCCCCTCTCTGTTCTAGAACTGCCTCTCTTTTAAGCCTAACAGGATGGCAAACTGACTAGTTCCCTTGTAAGGTTTCCATACACCATATTTGCATGGTCCCGCCACCAACGGGTTTATTTGTATTATTAGCAGGTTGCTCAATTTGCTTGGTGCGCCATAAGTATGGTGCATAGTCCCACCCAGTCATTCAATAGGAGTCACAAGACCATGGCAAGAAAGGCTATACAAAAGTGATCCACCACACTGCAAGGACGCTTCTTACAAGATAGGCATGGAACACTCAGTAGGATATTTTAAAGGACATGGTAAATAATCTTAATTAGGAACAGCAGATACTACAACCAGTTTTTGCCAGCAGAAAAAGCTACTTTATTATACTTCTGCTTTCCTGCAGCCTGCTTTATTTAAGTGTTATTAGCTCAATAACTTACAAGGGGAAGTTGAGTCATGATGTAGTTTTACTTAATTTTGGTTAAGGAAACACATTAAATCAGCTCTCACACAATAATATGGTCTTCTTCCTGTTCTTTCTACTAGTGTGTGAGTTTCATGGAAAACTGGAATCAAAAGATAATGGAATTTTTCCATGAACTTTTTAAAACTCCCCTTATATTTGTTGGAATAATTTTTCTAATAGACTTGAAAATTAGAATCATTCTGTTACATTTTCTTCTTTGAGGATTTTTCCAGTAAAGGTGGTCTTCGTTATATCTGGGATGTTGTTGTTACTGTTGTTAAGTGCCATCAAGTCGGTTCCAATTCGTAGTGAACCTATATAGAGTTTCCAAGGGGTGGCTGGTGAGCTTGAACCACCTACCCTGTGGTTCAAACTTTGCAGTCCAGTATATTAACCCACAGGGCCACATCAGGACTCCATATTTGGGATAGACAAGTGTATAGAGACCAAAGTTTATTAGTAGGTACCAGTGTGGAGGGAGGGATGGGAGGGGGAATTTCACTGCTAAGGACATTGAGCTTCTGCTAAGGGTTATGGAAAAATTTGAAGAAAATAATATCAATGGTTGAAAAATATAAATATAACTATAACTGACTTGTGTACATGAAGAATGTTGAAAAGGTAAACAGTTTGTTACAAAGATATCTTCCATAATAATAATTTTAAAAACCTCATTGACAGAGTTCATGCATTATATTATAATGTGAGAGGTTTTCTCCAAACTGTAATAGATTTTAATTCTACCTTTTTACCTTTTAATCACTAAGATTTAAAACTGATTTTATAGTAAATCTTATGACATAATATCTTTTATATAACCTTTTAAATGTTTGTAGTTTTTACATACTATTTCCTATAAAGGCAAATGTGATTATATTAAGAAAACATTTAAGTTTCAAACATTGCAGAAGTGGTTCTTATTCAGACTTGGTACACAGATGGTACTCAATATGTATTTGTCTACATGTGAGTCCCTAGCTAATAATTCTTCAGGAGCACAGTGGATTATGGACCACAAGGTTGGTAGTTCAAGCCCGCTAGCTGCTGTGGGAGAAAGATGAGGCTTTCTGCTCCTACAATATTTTAAAAACCTTGGAAAGCATCCACTTTAACCTCACTTCACTGTCAACTTGTGTGCATTTTCCAGGGTCGCTATGAATCGGAACCGACTTCACAGCTTGTAACCACATCAACACCAACAATAATTCTTTACTTGTCTCAAGAAAACAGGAGATGTTAGAAAGATGACTGCCAGGGAAGTCTGTCCACTGACCATGTAGGGGATGCTATAGCTGAGCCAAGCCATGGTCCAAGCATGCATTGCCATTTACTCAGGTGTCCTTGAAGATGCCATTCTCTGAGCCTCTTGCCCTGGTTGCATAGACTTGGCAGTCAATTGTGAAGGCACTGAACTTCTTCCAGGGCCTAGGCAAACCACCTCGGAGATGAGCTCCTTGACTTTATGTTCTATATGGAAATCTCATGAGGAGGTAAAAAGACTCAAGGTGGGAGGCAGAGTAAACAGAGCAAAGCGTTCCTGGTAAAGGGGTTTATCAGCAGAATAGTAACCAGGTTATGACAGCATTAAATGTAGTTTAGCTGAAATTGTCTGAGTCACTGGCAAATTGTAAAAAGGGGAATGGCATAATAAATTAATTCATGGGGTGGGGTTTGTGCTGTGAAAATAGCAAACTGCTTTCTTTTCCCATAATGTTTCTTCAATTAGCAGAAGATAAAGGAGTTTGTCACCAACCCCCTCCGTCTCCCTACATCCACCTGACCTTTCCCATGTTCTGATCCCATTTTGACATTAGTGTTTCATCATCAGCACTTAATGAATTTCTAAAGCAATAGTTCCTTCAATGCACTTAAACAGATGTGTGGGTAGGCTCTCTAGAGTCCCTGAACTTTCAATACCGCCCATATTACCCTTAGATTCTGTCTAGACCTTTCTCCATGCTGTCTGCTGATTCTTGTCAACCAAGGTGTGAGCAAAACAAACCAGGAAACAAATTCATTACTTCCAGAGAGCTCATTCTTTGTCCTGAGTCCCACTCAGAATTTTTCTGTTATGCCCCACCTCAAGAATCTCAAAGATACGCATTATACTTTGGAGGTTTTAAAGAATTTTAGTTAGGTGTGTAGTCTCAGTGAAATCAGTCATTTTACATTTAATGCCATTTTGGTGGGCTGGAAACAGAGGAGGGTATGGGTAGTTGAACAACATATATAAACCACTGTAAAAAAAAAAAAAATTAGCCAGAGTAGTAAAGGCTGCAACTAGCCCAGGAACTTGATGTTTAGAGAACACCTTGCATCATAATCTCAATGATGATATTGGAACAAATGATGGCTATTGGAACCTTGGAGAGCAGCACTTGTTCAGTGGATGTTTCTACAATTAAGAAAATGTATCTATGCTATACAATGTGGCAAGGTGCTCTGGTAGTGTAGTGGTTACGAATCAGGCTGTAAACCGCCCCGTCAGCAGTTCGAAACTACCAGCTGCTCCATGGGAGAAAGATGAGGCATTCTGCTCCCATAAAGATTTATGGCCTTGGAAACCCTGTTCAGAGTCGCTATGGGTTGGAACCGATTCGACGGCACTTTATCAACAACAGCATACAATGCGGCAACCACTAGCCACATATGGCTATTGAGCAGTGATATGTGGCAGGTGCAACTAAGAAACTGAATTTTAAACTGTTCTTTCTTTCAATTAATTTAAATTCAATTAATTTAAACTTAAAATAGCCACATGCGACTGTTGGCTACCATGTTGGACAACACATTCACTGAAGATCTTTAAAATTCCCATTCTCTTCAAAGCTTCTGAAGGAACACATTTAAATTCTATCTTAGCACCTAAAATCATAGTTGTTGTTGTTGTTATGTGCCGTAGAGTCGGATCTGACTCATAGCGACCCTGTACAGGATTTCCGAGGCTATAAATCTTTATGGGAGCAGAAGGCATCATACTTTTTCCATGGAACTGCTGGTAGTTTTGAACTGCTGACCTTGTGGTTCGCAGCCTGATTCATAACCACTACAATATAGTGGGGTAGATTAAATCATTTGTACCCCTTAATTCTTATACTTTGGAATTATAAACTGTTTCTGCCCTAGATACAAGCAATCCCCAGGTTCCAAACAAGATCGGTCCCTGTGTTGTTAAGTCTTTATGTGAAATTTGTTGGAACGAATACATTCAATTCTTACTTGGGCTTCTTAGTCTTTTTAATTATTTATAAGCTGCTCATGCAGCAAGTGAAGATGATTGTGATGAAAAATTTTTTGTGAGTACAGGTTGAGTCAGTCTTTTCAAAGTGTGGGCAAATTTACATAACATTTACCGGCAAGTGGGTGGTTACAAATTGGGCTGCGAACCGCAAGGCTAGCAGTTCGAAACTACCAGCTGTTCCATGGGAGAAAGATGAGGCTTTCTGCTCCCGTAAATATTTACAGCCTCAGAAACTCTGTACAGGGTCACTATGAGTCAGAACCGACTCCATGGCACATAACAACAACAACAGGTGTTGTCTGTAAGTCAGATGCTCCCGGTCTTGGGACTTGTATATTATTTCTAATGTTTATGGAAATACTTTATAACAATACACTCAATTTATAATATTTTGTAATGAGAGGATCCAGCCAGGCCTCTTTTATGTACAGTGTTTTTAGCTTTAATCTTAAATGAGTGGTTCAAATAGTATTGTCTTGTTTAAGAGCAATATGCTGAACATCAGTGGTCATGGAGTGGTAGGGATTCTAAAGCCTTCATACTGTGTCTGGAAATACTGAGTAAAATACAAAGGCTGGTAGCTGGCTGCCTTAGAAGAGAAAATTTGCCCTGGAGCAATGCTTATAATTGGGTTTCGCTTCTAGAGTCCAGACAGAAGCGGCTTTTCTGAGGGTCCTGGCATTTTCCCCTGTGAGTTAGTTCTCCTCCCATTGGTCTTCCTTCTGCTGTGTTCTTCTAGAAACTCATCGTCGTTTTGCATGCTATGACTTAAACCCTCCACAAAATCCTGAAGAAACAGCCAGTATTTTTTATAAAATGTTAATTTTCTTGTGTTAGGTTTATTTGGGCTTTGGCTGGAAACTTATCTATGGGCCTCAGCTCTGCATTAAGTTTCAGTCATTGAAACGGGGCTTAATGAGAATTACTGGATACCTTAGGAGTCAGATGAGCCTTACTTTTTTTTTCTAACCAGTCTTTTATCTTAGGCTCTGGGATTTGCATTTTGAGAGTCTGTGCCAGCTGACTTGAGCCTTCACAGGTTTCAGCTTGTTGTAAACCTAGTTCAGTCCATTTCTCTCACTTCTGGGACCTTCTGCTGCTGTCACTCATGGATTATAGGATTACTACAGAACTCTAGTCCTTGTCCCTAATTGTCTTATGTCCCTACCTCTGCAGTGATAACACAGACTGTCACTCATTTAATACAAGACACCTTCTTAAAGAAATTCTATGATAGACGGCAGCCAGGCCAGTCGGCAAGTCCCTTCCTAGTGCAGTTTCTAACCAAGCTTTGGCCTATTTCACTCCCCAGCTCTCTTGTAAACTTCTATTTTTAGATCTTCATGGAAGTTGAAGAACCTGTCTTTTGATTTTCCTTGGGATCACCTTTGTCTAATAGAACTTTTGGTGATAATGAAAATCTTTTAGATCTGCCCTGGCCATATGTGGCTAATAAGTGCTTGAACTATGGCTAGTGTGACTTGGAAATGAATACATGCTTTTGCTTAAGTTTAGTTAATTTAAATCTAGTTTTAAAAAGTCAAGTATGGCTAGTGGCGGCAGTATTATAGCAAGCAGCTGTAGGTTATACCCTTGAGTTCAGTCCAGTTGTTTTTTGAGAGCCCTGGCTTCTTTTGTCTGATGGATGATCTTCTGCTTCCATGAACAGCTCCATTTAGGAAAGATATTCTCTTGGGAACTGACTTCCTTTTACTGCTAATTTTGAGTAACTAAACCTTGAGTTTTTATTCCCTTTTTTAGAGCTCTTCATTAACTCTTGGCACCCTCTATACATATCTTTTTCTTTTCTATTACCCGATTTCCTCCATGAGCACACCTAATTGCTTGTCCAGCAACTGCAGATCTACATGGACATTTTGCAAATAGTATATCAGAAGAGCCTAAGTTTCTCTCTTGGACCTTAAGGATGGCATGTGAAACTTGACTTCGGGGAGGAGTAAGGGAACAGGACAGCTATCAGCAACAAGCGTTTGTTGAATAATCTAGGGCCATGTGCCAGGCAGTGTTCAAGGTTCTGGGAGAACAACAGAAAACTCCACAAGGCCCCTGTGCACAAATCAACAAAGAGGACCTTATTAATATGTCAAGACGGTGGCACTGTAGGTAAGCACTGGACTGTTAACCATGAAGTCAGTGGTTCATATCCACCATGCACTTCTCAGAAGCCTTATAAATGGTCACTGTAAGTTGGAACCAACTCAATGACACTTAACAACAACATATTAAGTGTACTTAAGGGGTAGAGAGTGATATTGGGGTGCTTGTAATTTTAGAAAGGGTGGTTAAGAATGGCAATTTTTGAGCAGAGCTGGGGAGTGAAGTAGGCCAAAGCTTGGTTAGAAATTGCACTGGAAAAGGACTTGCCAACTGGCCTAGCTGCCATCTGTCATAGAAGTCCCGTCCCATTTTCTTAAGAAGGTATCTTGTATTAAATGTATTATATCAAAATGGAGAAGCAAATAGAAAGACTAGCCAAGTACAAATGCTGTGAATCCCTAAGATGGACAAGAGACTATGAATTGTAGTGAACATATATTCTCTCAGTTGCTAGTTTACATATCTCTGTTTCCATTCCAATGAGCCCTGGTGTATTAGTGGTTAGGCACTCTGTTGCTAACACAAAAGTCAGTGGTTCAAACCTCCCAGTCTCTGTGTAGACCACAGATGTGACCATCTGCTTCCATAAAGAGTTACAGCTTTGGGAATCCATTGGGACAATTCTTCTCTGTCCTATAGAGTCACTATGAGTTGGAGTAGACTTGATAGCAATGAGTTTATTTTGGGGAGCAAGTTCTCACTTAAGCCCTTGTTCTTAAGTGCTATTGAGTCAGCTCCAATTCTTAGCGACCCTATAGGATTTCCAAGGACTGATTGGTGGGTTTGAACACCCAGCCTTGCGGTTAGCAGTCCAGTGCTTATCCAACTGCACCACACCAGCACTGGTGGTGGTGGTTATGTGCCGTGGAGTCGGAACTGACTCATAGCGACCTTATACAGGGTTTCCGAGGCTGTAAATCTTCAAAGGAGCAGAAAGTCACTTCTTTCTCCCATGGAACAGATGGTAGTTTCGAACTGCTGACGGTGAGAATAGCAGCCCAATTCGTAACCACTGTGCTACCAGAGCTACACTTCTGTTGCTGTTGTTAAGTGCCGTCAAGTCAGTTCCGACCCATAGCACCCGTGAACAGAGTTTCCGTGGCTGTAAATCTTTATGGGAGCAGAAAGCCTCAACTTTCTCCCATGGAGTAGCTGGTAGTTTCGAACTGCTGACCTTGCAGTTTGCAGCCCGTTTAGTAACCACTGCTACCACAGCTGCACTAGACGGGTTTAATTTCAGAGTTCAGTGAATAAATTCTTTGCTTGGGAAACAAACTGAAGGCACCAAAGTTCACTGCATCCTAGAGATTGCATAAAATGTCTTCTTAGGAATGAATTTAAATTTGGCTTACTAGTCAAAGATATGTCAAACATTTTCTAAGTTTGTTACATAATCCACCCTTGTTCTTGGCAAGGAACCATGGTAATTCACTGGTTACGTGCTCGACTACTAACCTAAAGAATGGAAGTTCAATCCTACCCAGCCAATCAACAAAGACCTGGCAGTCTGCTTTTTTTTAAGTTTTTATTGTGAATTATGTGATAGTTTACATTAGCTTTACATTCATCCTATTGTCTTTCGTTTCATTGCAATGATTACATTCCCCTCTGTGCATCATCAAACAACCAAAGGGTATATCCCACAAGCTTGCCCCCTGGCTCCAGCACACAGCCCCTCTCCCTCCCCGAGTCCAGAGTCCCCATCTGCTCCATCTCTCCACATTATCTACTCTGCCTCCATCTCTGATGTTACTGCTTCTCGCAATCTGCTTTGTATGCTCCCAGAACCCTTTATGGGGGCAGCTCTGCTTTGTCATAGTAGAGCCACTATAAGACTGTGAGTTAAAATCCACTGGAAGGCACCTGACAGCAACCTGTCTTTGGTACTAAATGTTCTTTCAGTATGTAAATCTGACCACATGCAAACATCCCTCCCTTACCCCATTCCCAGATAGAAAAATCCCAGTATTCCAGTACTATGTTGGATGTTAGAAGATGCCACCTCAAGAGTTTTGTGTATAGCTCTTATTGCCTACATTAAAATAGCTAGTGGAATCTGTCTTGACTCCATAACCCTTTAACACTTTTATCATCTTCAAGGTGTAAATGCTGTTCTAGCTCCTCATTGACCTTAGTGAGATTGTTATGGTTTGGTGGATCACAGCTACATGTCCTCAGTGGAGCCCTTTATACTGTTTACTGTAAATAACATTAAGGTCATGAGACCAGTGAGTAATGCCCGGGAAAGGCAAAGATCGATCTTACACTTTCTCACTCAACCCACTGTGAGAAAACAAGCAACTCTGCCTAGTTTTAGGGCACATTCTCAGATTTCATTTCAAATTTCCTGTCTTTTGTTGTCCTTTCTTGAAGCCTTAACAATGCTTGAAACAAGTTTCTTTTTTATTTCACTTCCTTTGCCTAAAAAACATAGAAGGGGGAGGTTTCAAAGTGTTTGCTGTTATCTTAGAAACCAAAATGAATCTGAATGTACCTTTTGGGCTGTTATACCAACCAGCCAAGGGTAGTTTGGCTTCTGCTGCTGCTGCTGAATTGAAAATCTCCCCAAGTTTATTTTTTAAGAAGTAGATCACAGTTTAATATAATGTTGAAGTTGTACTAGGTGTGGTTTCCACTTTCATTTCCTGAAAACTGACCATATTTCATTTGCGTTTTGGGGGTAAAAAATTAGCCCCGAATAAATAGCATGATAGAAAAAGCTGATTTTGAATTTTATTTTTTAATTCATCCAATCAATGTTATTGCATACCTATTTTGTAGCAGACCCTACGTTGGGGCTACTGTTTGGGAATAAGATCGATTATAGACCCTGCCCTTGTGTACTTTACAGTATGATCTCTCTACCAATCTCAACAAGTTACTTAAACAGTTTCCTCTTCTGCAAAAGGATAATGACAAGACCAGTGTTACATAACTATTCCTCATACGTAATCAAGGCATTGATCAAGCAATAGGATGTTTTTATACAATCACCCCTGTTTTTATTATTACTAATCACTCAAGCCAAGCTCAGAGACTGTAATTAGAATAAACACTGACAATTCTAATGTGGAAGGTTGTTGTTTTAACTGTTACAGTAAATGTCTCTGCTCCAAATCAGAATTTCCTCCACATCCCCCATAAAATTAGAGGAAATGCCTACAAGGGCTGTACGGAAAGTGGTCCTTTGTCACCTGCCATAATTTTCCTTCCTTCTGATCTCATGATACACAACTGACGCTGTGTGGAGTTTTGTTCTTGCAAGACTGGTCAGCTGTAGCAGCCAGGTGTATGTTTGTAATGTGAGGGGCGGGGGGCGGGTCGGAGGGGACATACTTAAATGATATACTAAAAAACTGCAAAACTGGCTTTCTCAAATTAGCAGGGAAAACAAACCAAACATAATGTCACTCCTGAGCTTCATGGTCCTGAAGCCATGAGTCATATAATCAGGACTGTCTGGTCTAAACTAGGACATATTTGAATTCTTCAGCTTTATTAAACTTTGTAGGGGTTTTGATTTGTTTTTCAGAATGAAAGGATCCTTAAAGATTACCATGCTTACCCCCACTTGTTTGACTATTCAGAAAACAAGCAGGAATTGGCCATGCACACTCAAGCAACATACGGCCCGTCCATAGCTTTTTCTACTGCAAGCCTGTTTCCACTCTGAACACATCCATTTGTCCTCCAGTGGAAATTGTGCAGTGCCCCAGGGTGCTGCAGATGGTTAAATGCTCATCTGTAAATGAATCTACCCACAGATCCCTAGGAATAAAGGTCTTGCAACAGTGGTTACAAATTGAGCTGCTGTTCTCAATCTTGAGGTCAGCAGTTTGTTTGAAACCACCAGGGGTTCCATGGGAGGAAGATGATGCTTTCTGATTCCATAAAGATATATACAGTTTTGGAAATCCTAGGCAGGGTCGCTATGAGTCGGTTCGATTCCACGGCACATCACTAGCTTCTGAAAAGTCACGGTAATGGAACATAGTTGTTCTCTGACACCATGAGTTGGAATCAACTCAAAAACTAGTTTCTGATTTTATAAATTATATATCAATATAATTAAGATGAC
>NW_006408548.1:6821562-6822554 GCF_000296735.1 Chrysochloris asiatica | reverse complement strand
GGAATTTGTAGCAGAAGGAAGAAATCCATGGCTTTCTAATTCAAGACACTAAGCTACTCCCAGAGCCACCATCTTGGGAGAGACAAACTGGGGAAGGATCAAAAATGCCACGAATGCCTGACAGAACCGCAGAGATACAGGTGTGGACATGCTTTTTTTGGTATCTGTTCATTGGTCTCTTGCTGTCTGCACACCTCCATTCTGGTGACCAGAGGGGGATGCCTGAGTAAATGGATACCCTGCTCCCACCCCTGGAGTGTTCTACTATGCATGCGCACAGATCTTGAAATTTAAAGTGACAGTTTCCACTTAAAACCAAACGACCACCACTCGTGTGTCAGTACTGTGGTGGCTTGTGAGTTGCTATGAATCTGAAAGCTATGCCACTGGTATTTTAAACACAAGCAGAGTCACCCTAGAGGACAGGATTCAGATGAGCTTCCAGACAAAGACAGATTAGGAAGAAAGAGTGATGAACTACTTCCAAATATTTAGTCACTGAAAACCTTATGAATAGCAGAGAAACACTGTCAGATATAGTACTGGAAAATGAGCCACTCAGGTTGGAAGGCACTCAAAACGCGACTGGGGAAGAGCTGCCTCCTCAAAGTAGAGCTGACCATGATGATGCGAATGGAGTAAAGTTTGTGGGAGAAAAGCCCATGGGACCTTCATTTGCTGATGGGATACAACTAAAAATGAAGAGTAACAGCTGTAAACATCCACTGAAAATTGGAACATGGAATGTATGAAGTATGAATCTGGGAAAATTGGAAGTTCTCAAAAATGAAATGGAACACATAAACATTGCTATCTTAGGCATTAGTGAGCTGAAATAGACTGGTATTAGCCATTTTGAATCTAACAACCACATGGTTTACTATGCTGGGAATGACAAATTGAAAAGGAATGGTGTTGCATTCATCGTCAACAAGAACATATCCAGATCAGTTATGAGGCACAACGCTGTCTGTGATAGGATAATATCCATG
>NW_006408548.1:6786855-6818632 GCF_000296735.1 Chrysochloris asiatica | reverse complement strand
TGGCAACAGTAGTGAGGTTGGCACAGGATCGGGCAGTGTTTTGTTCTGCTGTACATAAGTTCGCTATGGGTTGGTATCGACTCGATGGCACCTAACAACAACAACAACAACGCTTACTTGATCGAATGACTTCAAGGATGGGGAGATTAAGGACATTTGTTTTCTATCTATCTGGATAGCACATAACACTTCTTGTTAACTCAATATTTTTTTAATCTAATAAAAGTGTTGCTCATATTCTCCAAATCAGCTATGAATCAGAATGTACTGGCTTTATTTCCTTGAGAAGGAAAGCCAACATAACTTTATTTCAGCATTTTAGAATTCCACAATCATACGGCCTTTATTGCCTCCCCATCTCTGCATTTCAGACTCACTAATTTTATTAGCATGTTGCCAAACAGCACACAGAGTGTCTCAAAGCCAGAGTAGACCAGCACTTGCCTGATAATGTGCAAGTCATCAGAGGATTTGAAAATTAAACTTGATCCTTAAGTTGCAGCATATTTGCCAGACCTGAGCTGGTGAAATAATATTTCATACTAGGATTATTTTTTAGTTCTAAAAGTATTGTTTAAGGAACTTAAACACTCTTGGGAATTTCGTTCTATCAATGAGTGATTCTATTATATTGTTTTGAAAGCTTTTGACCACAGTAAGTAACAATTATTGTATTTCAGTGTGTCTAGCGTAGTGATTACGAAATGGGCTGTGAGCTGCAAGGTCAGCAGTTCGAAACTACCAGCGGTTCTGCGGGGCAAAGATGAGGCAGTCTGCTCCTGTAAAGATATACAGCCTTGGAAACCCTGTGTAGGATTGCTATGAGTCGGAACCGACTCCACGGCACACAACAACAACAATTTACTCAAATTTCCCAATTTTGTTTAAGAAGTCATCAAACTGCTATATTCTATTGGCAAGTAGGAATAGATTTACCAAACTTAATTATCTTGTCGTATCTTTCCTGTAATTTTCTTTGGTGAGAGAATCCTTGCTTGGCACTATGTATTGTGTAGAGGTTTTCACATGAATGACGAGTATTTTTACTCCCCATTTTAACTATACAAGGTAGCATTACGGAGGTTCTGAGAAGTTAAGTGACTCACCCATAGTCTTACAGCTCATACTTGGCAGAGCCTGAAATCAGACACATTGAATTCAGTCTTTGGTGCCAAAACTTGGATTTCATAAAGCTGTGCTTGTTATATATTTATCTCCTAAAATTAGAGAAGTAATTGCAAAGAATCAAAGCTTTTTTTTACTAAGAAACGTACTCTTCACCCTGCCTGGACACGTTCCCCTCAATTTCCACAGTTCATACCCAATGATTTTGCCTTCCTTTGTAATGGAAGGGCAAGAGCTTCCATGTGATCCATGGCTTTGTCTCTCACTAGATGTCTCTTATTAAATTTAGATAATGCTTTTACCTCTTTGACCCCAACTTCCCCTTATATAAAATGCTGATGACAAATTACATGCTTGTTGTGATGAGTAAATGAAACATTCACTACCAAACTTAGCACTAGACTATGTATTTGCTCTGCATTCAATAAATGGTGGTAGTAATAGTAATACAATAATAATATTGTACACAAATCTGATTTTGAAATTATATAGCACTTTTATTTGAACTGAAATATGAATATCCACATTAGAGAATTAAATCCTTAGTAGAAAATATCCACTTAGAGAATTAATGATTTTTACATCCCAGGTGAGAACCAATAGATCCGTTTTATAATAAGTCCAGCCATAGTGCTCCTTGGAGGCCAAAATGGCCAAACTTCATCTCTCATACTTAGGACATATTGTCAGGAGGGACCAGTCGCTGGAGAAGGATATCATGTTTGGTAAGGTGGAGGGACAGAGAAAGAAAGGAAGACCCCCCAACGAGATGGATTGGCCAAGTGGCAGCATTGATGGACTCAAGCGTGGCAATAGTAGTGAGGTTGGCCCAGGATCAGGCAGTGTTTCGTTCTGCTGTGCATAAGGTCGTTATGCATTGGTACCAACTCGATGGCACCTAACAACAACAACAACAACAACAATCCCTAATATTGAAAGAGAGAATTGAATGGAAGTGTTAAATAGTCACTAATAGTAAAAATTCTGATGTCCCCCAAAGCCAGGAATCTAGAAGACAAAAGGGAAGGACGGAGATGAGGCCAAGCGTAGGTGTTTTACCTTGCATCTAGCTGTTGCTGTAGGGTGATGTTAGTAATGTTGTTACTAACGGTTGTTAGTAAAGTTGGAAATCCAGATTTCTATGTGTAATCTCCTCATTTTAAAGCTTGTCTCCCATTTTAAACAGAAAAGTGTTTAGATCAAACAAAAAACATCCATGGGCTGTACCCAGCGTGTGTACTCCCACATAGTAATCACAGGTGTACCTTCTCTCAGCCCAGTCTTTTCATTGACAGAAACCAAGCACCATGAACTTCACTATATCCCTCCTTACAGCACACTATAGCGATTGTACTCCCCTGAATATAGAAGTATTCCTAGCCCTTTCCACAAGGGTGAATATGGGGATCACCGGCTCTGACCCATATATTCACAAATTTCTTAAAACTATAATTGAAAACCTGTAGAGTAGGTGCTGTGCATGCACCGGGACACAGAGCAATACATCAGGGAAAAGCCTGATCTCACAGGAAACTGATACTCAAACCAAAGTTCAGGCTTTAAGTGCCGTAGAGTCGGGTCAGACCCATAGTAACTGTGTATAGGGTTTCCAAGGAGTGGTTGGTGAACTTCAGCCACCAACCTTACAGTTTAAACAGATTTTGCATTCTAGCACATTAACCCAAAGCACCACACCAGGACTCCAAGTTCAGGCTTAGTTGAAGCAAATGACACATCTCAGCTGTGTTTCTCTTATTGCCACACTTTTAAATTTGTTTAAATTTTTTTGTATTGTACATTAAGATGTCTCATCACTTTGAGATAAGTATTGCTTAAATCTTAAAATAATAACTGAATGAAACACGAGTACCTCTTCATCCAGACCTTTCTCATTTCCAAATCTCTTTATGTAGGTGCCATACACATTCTTTCATCCCGACGTTTCCCCACAAGAACATAAGCATCCCGAGTTAAAGAATCTTGTCTTATACTCTTTGCCTTTTCCACAAGAGTTTTAATAGAAGCAGATGACTAATACATATTTGTGTATGTAGACTTACTTTTTTCTGGTAAGCCACAAATTATTTTACCCTAATCGGAATGCCATAAAACTTGCTAACTTGTTTGCTCTTGCCTGTTGCAGACCATGCTATTTACCAATTCTCTTTTGAATGTCACCAAGAAAGTCAGTTAATGATCTTTTATTTTCAATAATGCCTGGGTTATTATTCTTGTTGTTGCAGCACTCCATCCCAGTTATATCAACTGAGAAAGAAGTATTTTCTTAGTTGTTATCATTTGATGTAAAATATCAGCTTTAAAGGATTTCCCAGAACAAGAATAAAGTTATTATTTCCAAAAGTCCATGAAAGCCACGTTGCCATATACTCCCTTACTTGGTATACTAACTTGTTTGCATTGATCTGCCTTCATTTTTTTCATCTGGCTTTCTCTTTTCCATAGCCTCAGCTTTAATTCCAAATCAGGATTTGCTGTATAAAATGTAGTGAAATTTGCTGTATAAATGAAACACTAAAAGTAACAAGAATTGACTATGGTATTCTTTACAACTGCTCACCTTATTCCATCTTTCAAAAGTAGTGAATTTTTGCCACAAAATTCCTATTAAAGATGAAAGAAGATAAGAAAGCCCAAGGCATTTTAGCTTTTGGCATATGGCAAGGAATGCTAGTATTTTGAAATAAATAATAACTAACATATTGCCTTTGGCAATAATGTCATTATTTCCATCTGCAAGAATCCTTTTGAATGTTTGGATTTTGTCCCCTTATATATGACCTAACGAGTTCTGGTAGCACTATAGAGTAAGCACTGGGCTGCTAATCCCAAGGTTCATGGTTCAGACCCACCAGCCACTCCATGGGAGAAAGATGAGGCTGTCAGCTTCTGTAAATAAAGATTTACAGTGTCAGAAATTCTACACTGGGATGCTATAATTTGGAATCTATTCGATGGAAGTTTTTGGTTTACTTTTTAATATGAGAGCTGATCCTGGAATTCGTATTCCCTCACCCTTAAAAAAAAAAACAAAAGGTGAATTCAGCAAGTTTTTGGAAAATTCAAATTGTACTTCATTTCTCAAGCATCCAAGAAATCCAGGGGTAAGCATGAAAAGTGTGCATGTTGGATGTATTTGGGTTGGAGGGTGTTAAACAGGTATAGTAAGTATGTTATTGAAATTACAGCTTAGTTATTTTGTTTGTCACTAGTTAAAGCTACTTAGTTTCCATTTCACTATAGCCTGTTTTATTCTGTAGATGACTTCTTTAAAATTGCCTTGCAAATCAAATTAAAAAAAAGAAATCCTAGTATAAAAACACAGTCTAGTTCTCAATTTAAAATATCCCAGTGGATAAATTCTTTTGAAACATAGTTATTTTTAATCCCTTAAATTACCTGTTTGGAGAATACAGATTTTTATTTATCCAGTTTGCTTAAAGTACATGTTGTTGTTGTTGTTAGGTGCCATTGAGTTGGTACTGACTCATAGCGACCCTATGAACAACAGAACAAAACACTTCCCAGTCCTGGGCCAACCTCATAATTGTTGCCAAGCTTGAGCTCATTGATGCTGCCACTTTGCCAATCCATCTCACTGGGGGTATTCCTCTTATTCTCTGACCCTCCACCTTACCAAACATGATATCCATCTCCAGTAACTGGTCTCCCCTGACAATATGTCCAAAATATGAGAGACGAAGTTTGGCCATCTTGGCATCCAAGGAGTACTCTGGCTGCACTTTTTTCAACACAGATCTGTTCTTTTGGCAGCCCATGGCACTTCCAATATTTTCCTCCAACACCACAACTCAAAAGCATGAGTCAAAAAGGCTCCTGAAACCAAACTCACAAAGCTTAATTTCCTCAGTTGAACAACTCAAAATAGGGGGAAAACACACAAACATACCTCTTTCCCCAGTTCATTTGTAATTGCCAACCGTTCCAACTCATAGCGACCCTGAACAGGGTTTCTGAGGCTGTAAATCTTTATAGGAGCAGAAAGCCTCATCTTTCTCCCGCAGAGAAGCTGGTAGTTTCGAACTGCTGACCTTGAGTTCCGCAGCCCGATTCGTAACCACTACGTTAGTTACATGAAGGTTCCCTAGTTGCAGTGATGTCTTTTCCAGCCCCTCATTATTAAGCTTTTAAACTAGGTTAGGTACCAAGTTATTTGGATGATTTTTAGAAGAGAATATTTCTATAATAGAGTTTAGGTATACAAAATCTGGGATTCTATTCTTGGTTGTTATGCTTCTGATGACACTTTGTCCATGTCTCCTCAGAGCTCCTTGCCTCTTTTAAATCTAGTTTTGGCTAAGGCAATCCTATTAGCAATATACATCATGTGCCTCCGCCTTCCATCTGTGAAATGGAGGATGCAAGCTTGTTGAATGCTGCACTGTCTTCAGAAATCTGGCCTTCAAATTCTGTGCTTGCTCGTTCGGTCTAGTATCTCCTTGCCCAAGCTATGCTTTCAACCCAGGCTGACTTTCTTTTCTTATTCTGCCTCTGAAAGCTACCACCTTTCAAGGTCTGACTCTCTCATGACGCTTGATAACCCTGTATCAGTTATTTCTCCACTTCCCACCTCATGTTTGGAATTGAAGGCAAGTAACTGATTCACATTTGATTGCATTTGTCCATTTTGCCTCTCAAACTAGATTGTTAGCCATATAACATCTTACTGTGTTTTTGACTAGAATGACTTCAGTGTCACTTAAAAAAAAGATTTCTGAGTATTGATTATGTCATCCTAGAAAGGTTTATAAAAAGTATTATTTAAAAGTAGGAGAAGTGGCACCTGTCTCTGTTTCTTTTGGGCTCACACTATGTACGGCTTGTTAGCTAAAGAGGATTTCTCTAGTACTGGTCCTAGTGCCCCAGGGACTGTGTGACTTGGAGGAATGCTTTGGAGGCTAACTGAAAGCTTGGGGATTTGAACACATAGCCACTCTATAAGAACAAAGAGCTGGTGATTTGCTCCCAGCAATATTACAGCCTAGAAGTACTGTGAGACTAGTCAACTCTGTCTCATACGGTAGTTATGGGTCGGCATTGACTTGCAGTTTACAACAACAGTCATATCTGCCATGATAGACTATGACTTGCTTTTTAAAATTCATTTATTTTAAGTGAAATAATTTAAGGAATATGTTTCTATGACAGAAAACTTTTAAAGTGACAAAAGTCATGAAGTAAAAAGTTGCTTTCCTACCTCTGTTTCTTGGCCAAAACATTTTCTTCTCGTATAGAACATTCACATGTTCTTTAAATCTTCTCCCAAAGAAAGTCTGCTGCATACACAACCATATACACACACTACACTTGACACACACGGTGGTGTATCAGCATTCCAGCAGCACACTTGCATAGAGATGACAGGAGAAGAGCATAATAAAGGAACTATTTATAAAGGTCATTGTAGGGTCATTATTAGTTGGAGTCAACTCAACGGCAGTGGGTTTTAACAAAAATATGACAGGGTATGAAAAACCACAGGAATCGTGCAGTTCCCCAGGACTAGAGGTAGCTGACTTGACTTCCTAGGCCAAAAGGTCAAGGCGAGAGGAGAAGAGCGTCTACAACTGAGTGAAGCTGTGTTCTTCAATTGAAGACTCAGCCAGCTGGAGGAAACTCCACAGGGAGGGAGCCAGGGTAACATATAGCCCAAATACACTCTCTTCTGCCCCTCTGACATCCTGTTGCGTTTTCCCACTGGACAAACCTAATAGAAATTTAATGGCAACGGAGTCAGTTGACGTAGTCCATAAAGTTCATCCTCCTGGGGCAGAAGTAGGTGATCAAAGATGGAGAGGTTGTAGACAATATGCAGCTTAGGTCCCGGCTCTACCCCTTACTTTATGAATTGAATCCTATAACCTGGGCTCCAACTTTTATAAAGATATCTACATGGAGCTGCTTCCCATTTTAAAAATTTGTTTTATTTTACTCCTTTTTTCATATGTGCCCTAATATTCTTTAGTAGTCCTCTTCTGATGAACATTTAGATTTTTTGCTGTTCTTTGCTTTTATAAATAATATGACAATAAATCTATTAGTGAATAAATTCTTAGACTTGAAAGTGCTAGGTGAAAGCTATTTGTGTTTCTTGTTTTTGTAAATATCATTGACATATACACCAGAGACATGATATCAGTGTATACAGCCACAGTTTAAAACGCAGTTGTTTATCAGACTTGATTTTTTTTTCATTATGAGATACTTAAATAATGGTGTGTCGTTTTAATTTGCATTTCTCTTAATAACGATAGGTTGATATACATTGATTTTAAGCAGTCTTTATTCTCTAGTGGGATGAATGGGAACTAGTATTTAAAGCAGTGTTTTATTTTTGAACAACATTGTAGGGAACTTATGGGAGGCATCATTCATTTCAAACAGGCACTGATAATGATTTAAAATTCTTCTGACATTTATTGAGTACTTAACTATATACATTGCAGGAATTACTGTTGTTGTTGTTGTTGTTGTTGTTATGTGCCGTGGAGTTGGTTCCCGACTCATAGTGACCCTGTACAGGGTTTCCGAGGCTGTAAATCTTTACATGAGCAGAAAGCCTCATCTTTCTCCCACGGAACAGCTGGTAGTTTCGAACTGCTGACCATAAGATTAGCAGCCCGATTCATAACCACTATGCTACCAGAGCTCCTGCAGGAATTATAAGATAGTTATAATTGAATACCATTCTGCTCTCAAGTTATTTATAATTACTTAGGGAAATTTAGTCCAAACACATTTTTAAAATGAAAACAATGTTCTGCATCATAAGTTCTAAATATGCATTAGATGTTCAGAGAAATGAACTACTTGTAAAACAATCAGTATTATTTGACTCAATCATGGGGTTTTTTCTTGTTTGTTTTCAGTTGGCCAGAGTATTTGATGAGGGAAGCAATCACTTGGGAATGTCACGGAGGGAATCCTCCTAGGTTGCTTGATGTGCTTCTTTGTTCTGACTCAGAGGATGTGTGTAACAGGCCAATAGACTTACTTGTCCCACCTGGTTTCCAGGGCCTTCGGGTGTTTTCTGCCAACATCACAGACCTTGGTGGATGTCTGCCAGATGGTTGTCTCAGTGTCTGGCTCTGAAATGCCAACTGCAATTAAAGCCTTCTTTCAGAGAACAAGTCTTTCAATTCTAGACCCATATGGCTGGTGATCAGTGCCTCTGGGCCTGTGATTGTCTAAGATGACAAGCTCAAGAGAAATGCACATAGAGTGATGAGATGAGAGAAAGGTAAAAAGGTGAGGATCATGTATTGAATTTTGCTAGATCCAAAATGATTGGAGAAGGAAATAATGGCAAGTTAACACTGCATTCTCTAAAGCCATCCTATTCACCATGTAGTTAACCTGCAGAATTAGTATCACCTGTGACTGGACTCTGCATTCAAAATTGGGTTCTCCCAAACCTTTCTATTCACAGTGTGCTAGGCCTGTAATATTGGCATGCTTTGGAATCCACTTTACTACCTCAGACCTACCAGTTAACGATATTCCCAAAGGATTTGTGTGCGTATTAACATTTGAGAAGCACTGCTCTCAGGCATTGGTGGTTCTGATTATCAGTTGCCATAGACAATTCTTTGAACACTACTGTGTGCTAGGTATGGTGCCTAAGTTCTCACATATAATATCATGTGTATCAATTTTAGTAGTCCTGCTATGGCTATATAGAGCAGGAAGCAAGATATCCTCATGTGCTTATGTAATGAACGGATTCTTGTAGTGTTTTTAATGCCATCTAGTTGGTTCTGACTCATAGTAACCCTGTATAGGGTTTCTGAGGAATGGCTGATGAGTTTGAAATGCAGACTTTGTATTTCAAAATGAATTTTTAGATACCCCAAAGTACAGACGGCCAGAAAACAAAAGTAGATAATGCAAGGACATAAAGATATATGAGTTAATTTCTAGCAAAGAGTTTAGGATTATTTATGAAATCTTGAATGCTATTCCTTGGAACCCTATACAAGCACCTCACAACAACAATTGTTTACCTAAAAGTTCAGTTAATAGTAGACATCACTCCAAAGATAGGAACTAAGAATGTATATCCTAATTTCCTAATCTTTTTCTGGAATAACTTTAAAGCTTCTTTCAGTCTTCACCTTTGACCCGCAAACAAAGATAGTCATACTACTTCAGAAATAGACACAATTAAGCAGTTAATTCATATTCTCAAGATCTGGAACTGCTGTCTCTAGACAGTGAGTTTGGGGAAATGTGACAGAAAATGAGGAAGGCAGTATGATCTAGACTGAAGTTCTTGATATTACTCATGGGTTTGTTTGAAGAGAAGTGAAATATGATCAACCATGTGATACTATCACATGCTGAAAGAAGCTGCCCATGTACATGTGCTTTAGTGAATGACTTTCTAGGTGACAGGCATTCTCAATGGAACACCTTTCTGGAGAACATCATGGATAAGCAATTTGCCTCTTATGGGTGGAATATTCCCTAAGGATGGTCAGCTGCTCACAGAAGGTCTACCGACATTAAAATATACTTCTTTGAGAACATTTTGACTAAAGAAACTTAGGAAAATAATTTAACAATTGGAATTGGAAGTAATTTCAAAGTTAGATTAGAAGTTTGCTCTAGGCTTGTGTTGCTATTTAGAATCATCCTATCTGTTTCTAGCTATCCACATGCATTTACTTCCCTTTCATTGCTTTGGCCTCACAAATGCTAAGTATTAAACACCAAGGTGATGTTTGATACATGGGGCTATGCCTGCTGCTGTATTTCCTGAGGAGTGGAATGTGCAGGTGTGATTGTACAAGCAGTGAATGATCATCTTTCTACCTGCTCCCACTGGTCCTCCACACCACTCTGATTAGTACTGCACTGCTTAGCATGTTATCAGTGGCTCTGGAAAACTGTGGCATAGATCTGGGATACTTCACCTGGGCTTATCAGCCTTTAGACATCTGTGAACTCTTCGAAACTATGAGCAACATCTATATGTATGATGTCTTCAGGAATGAGTTCATAAAAGCTTTTATTACAGTAAGTAGAGAGAAGGCCCTAAAGAAGGTTTGGAGTCACTTTTTCCCCTGAACTTAACTCCCACCAAATCTCACCAATATACATATACCCACTTTGTGTAACAGAACGAGAAATAGACTTAAAGGAAGGGTTGGAAATGTTTATGTCGTCAGGAGTCAATGGGAATAGTTAAGAAGAGCAGTTAGCAGGTAGTGAATTATAATGACTATACGTTGTATAACCGACTCGAAGGCACTTAACAACAACAACAACAAATACGTTGTATAAACATTTTCAAGTTAAAAAAAAAAATGTTGGACAAACTAAATAAGTCTTAGCAGCGGTAACGTTTGCTGTAACAAGGAGAAAAATTTCACCTCTCTCTGTAACTATGATGATGTTATTTGAGATAACTTAGGCACTGTGCCTGGCACACAATGGTGTGCAGTAAATGTCTTTGTATACATCCCTGATGCCTCCAATTACTGAAGTGTGGGATACAACTGGAGTTTGCCTTTTTTTTCTTCCAAAATTCAATAGTTTTTTAAGTGTGTTTTTCATTAGTCCCCCTCATAAACCAGCACATATTGTGCATCTGTACACCTCCAGCAGCGTCATTTGCACAAACTACAATGTAAATGAGGCCCCCTAGAATGGGGCAGCATGGTAGCCCCCTTCTTCCTCTCTTTGGATTGTATTTCTTTTGTGTCTTCACTGTTGATTCTTTGTCATGTGGAAGCATCAGACCTAAACCACTTATTTTTGTCTACTCTTCTGTGGCCACCACTGCTGCCTCCAGCAACACTGTCATCTGTTTTTCTTTCTTTCTTGTTACCCATGACTCCTGTCACTTCGCTCACACGTCTGGCTTGTCTGGAAAAGCATTTCTTCCCATATGAGGTGTAAAACAGCTAATCTTTTGAGGGGCATGTTTTTCAGAAGGAAAATTCTTCTAGTTGTCTTGAGGGGCTGCCCCTCCATGTGAAGTAAGTGTGTTTGCCATATGTCTTGGCAGCAATGGTTGTCGTTTTTGTCTTATGTTGTGTTTTTTCAGGGTTCTCCTGGAGAACTTCTCATGATGCCCAGGGCATCCTCCAAAACAATCTGAATATAAGGAGATGAGACCCAGACTTCATGATTTTTTTAAGTTCCCCAGGTGATTCCAATGTGTGGCCACAGTTAAGCAATACTGATATATATCACAAACTAAAATGTCAAAAGTCTAATCATACTAAGTTATGGAGGTTTGATTTCATATTTAAAAACAAAGCTTCCTAACCAGCAAATAAATATTTGTCTGAAACATGTTGTTTACCATTGAGTCGATTCTGACTCATAGCAATCTCACAGTGGCTGGTGGATTTGAACTGCTGACCTTGTGGTTAGCAGTCCAGTGTTCATCCTACAAAGTCACAGCAGGACTAGTCTGAAACATACTACATACTAGGGAAACAAATACGTAAGTAATTTGTTTATATATAAAATTAACCAAAAATGGCCTAACTTCATTGTACTTTGGCAAATGCCTTATAGTCAAACCTATTGGGTTAAGATAGTTGTTTTGCAAATGGACCCAAATCTAACCACCATATAAGAAATATATTTTCATTTCATTATTGTTTTGGTCCCAAATTTATCACAATGTTCAGAGAACATTTCTGCCTGTATTTTTAGCTAAACATAGAGCTCTTGGCCTGGGAGACATTGAGAATTTCAAAATAGTTCGCTACCTAAAAATATACTTCCTGAAATGAACTTGAGGTCTGAGAGGGATGAATGGCTTTTTTTTTTTTTTTTCTTCTATATTTAATGCTGCCACAAGAAAGCAAATCTTAAGTTTATGTATGTTTATATTTTTAGAGACCCAGAAAACAGGTGCTATGCCCAAGTGGCAAAGACATGACATGGCAGAGTAAAGTATCAATGACAGAAATCTAAATTTCACAGGACAGGAAGCGACTGTGTAATACCAGTGAAACTGTTCCTTTGGCCTTAAGTAGGAGCACACTCAGTCATGGGGAGATGGAGTTTTTTTCATGCTTCTGCAATGGTTGTCCCTCAGGGAGGCACATTCCCTACCTCCTAATGGTCAGTGACTAATCTAGTGTTAAATGTGGCCTTGGTCCACAGTCTTTCTTAGTCTACCATATAATGCAGTCATTTAATTCATGTCTGTTGATTAATCCCTTGTAGCCTAAACTTGGAACCCTGGTGTGGCACTGTTGGATAAGCACTCAACTGCAAGGTCAGCGGTTCAAACCCATCAGCTGCTCTTCGGAAACCTTATGGTGGTGGTGGTGGTAGTGTGCAGTGGAATCAGTTCTGATGCATAGCAACCCTGCATAGGGTTTCCGAGGCTGTAAATCTTTACAGGATCAGAAAGCCTCATCTTTTTCCTGTGGAAGGGCTGGTAGTTTCAAACTACTGACCTTGAAGTTAGCAGCTCGATTCCTTAACCACTATGCTACTAGAGCTCCTTTTGGAAACCTTATACCAGGGTCACTATGAGTCTGAACAAACTCGATGGTGCTTAACAACGACAGCAAACCTTACCTTACTCCATTTGATTCTTACCCTTGATTATCATCATTACTAATATGAATAGATTTCATTGAGGAAAGGGATCTAAAGGACATGTTATACTTTTTAATCTTTGTTTCCTAGTGCCACCATAACAAATTACCATAAACTGAGTGGCTTGGGAGGATAAAAAAAGGAATTTATTTTCTCACAGTTATGTAGAAGTGTACATTTGTGGGTCTGTGCTCTTTCTCTGTCGAAGGCTGTGTCCTTGTCTCTTCCACCGTCATGGTGGTTGTTGTTGTTAGGTGCCTTGGATTCGTTTCTGACTCATAGTGTCCCAGTGCACAACAGAAAGAAACATTGCCTGGTCCTTTACCCTCCTCACAACCGTTGTTACATTTGTTGCTGCCACTGTGCCAGTCCTTCTAATTGGGGGTTTCCCTCTTTTTCACTGACGGTTTACCTTATCAAACATGATGTCCCTCTTCAGAGCTTGGACCCTCCTGATAAAATGTCCAAAGTATGAGAGATGAAGTCTTGGAGCATTTTGTCTGTACTTCTTCCAATACGAATCTCTTCTTCTTCTGGCAGACTGGGATATTTGTAATATTCTTCTCCAATACCATAATCATCTGAGCATTTCTCGGCATTCTTTGTCTTATAGATGGATCCATACATGGTGTCCTTCCCTGTGTGTGACGCTTTTAGTTTGTTTTCCCCCTGTTATAAGACACCACTCTGAAGGGCTTAGGAATAGAACCTAATCTACTTATGTCTGACTTGACCTTTTTTCCCCAACAAGGCCATATTTAATGCATAGGTATAGGGATTAGGATTTCCACATACATTTTGTGGGGACACAGTTCAATCCATTAACACTTTATAATAGTCTGTCAGTTGGCAATTAGTGTATTGCAAAGATTAGTCTATCTATTATTTTATTGAATGAATACAAATCATCACATAAATGATCATATTCCCCCCTCCCTTAATTTGAGGGAAGTTCTGTATTCCTTCCTGCAGTATAAAGGGTCAAATATATTTATTTTATCATTTCTTTTACCCATTCACTCATTCAACCAATATTTTTGATACCTTCCATTATGACAGACTCTTTTGGAGACTAGAGATATACTGTGTAAACAAGGCAGGTAAAGACTCATGGAGTTAATGTCACAGAGCTCACAGTTTGATGGATAGATTTTAATAAGCAAGTAATTGAGACAGTCTGTACAAAATCTTGTTCTATCATGTGGTAGATTAAGACAGTTTGTGCAGAGTCAGTTCTATAATGTGGTAATTACTGTGTGGCGCTGTAGGATTAGCACTGGACTGTGATCAGTAGTTCAAACCCACCAGCTGTTCCTTGATAATTCTATACAGGGTCGCTATGGGTCAGAACTGACTTGAGAGTACTTAGCAACAACAATTTTAGCATGAAGAGATGACATTTAACCAGAGATCATAAAGGCAAGAAGAAACCAGACAAAGGGAATAGATAATGAAAGGGTGTGAAGAAGGAAGGAAGTTGGCCCATTCTAGGAAAGGATCATATGTTCTAATATGTCATGAATATTGGATAAGAAGGTAAGAGGTGAGGTCACAGAAGTAGCAATAGGGAAGATCCTTATGGTGAGATTTAGACCTTCATTACCCGAGTGCCTTGGCAATGCTTGGTATTGAATCAAGAAGCACCCAGTAAGTGTTGATTAATCAACTGGTTTTCATCCAGGCAGCAGAAAGAAATGAGTAAAACCAATCCCAGGTCAAGAAGACCATTATAGCCCCTTTGGGTGCAGGTCAGGAAAAGAATGGCTGCACTAGTGGTTTCTCCTTACCATTTACTGACTGACTGTGTCTGTAATTCATGATTCTGCTTGGCTGTGACCTCCATCTGCCCATCTGAACCATGCCTCATATTATCTGTTCACCTAGATAAATTAATTTCCTTAAGGGTACTTTTCATTATGCTGTTAGCACCCCAAACTATACAATGAACCAATGTATGCTCCTTGATCGGATGGTAAAGATTTATGTAAAAGAGGGTTTTATGATAATCACTGATAAATGCAAGAAGTTAACTCATCTGTCTCCCCCCACAAATATACATACCTCCATACAATCAACGACTTCCATTACAAATTTCATATGTGAAAAAATTCTGTTCTGATATGAAGGAATTCTTTTGTTTTCTCTGTATACATTTTCATGACATCTATTTTATTTGAGACTGTATAGCATCATCAGTAATTCATTGGTAGGCTCCCTGACAGTTGAATAATGTTTTTAATGTATTTTCTCTTCACCCCAGTTAATGATGACATGATGGTCACGGACAGCAATGGTGCAATCAAGTTTCCGCAACTGTGTAAATTTTGTGACGAGAAACTTTCCACCTGTGACAACCAAAAGTCTTGCATGAGCAACTGTAGCATCACAGCCATCTGTGAGAAACCTTATGAAGTCTGTGTGGCTGTATGGTAAGATTGCCTTTTAAGAGATCTTTCTTCTTCCCTTCTTAAATGTGTGCTTTTAAGACGAAATCTATGTATCTCCATTCCCTCAGCACAAATACCTATCACATCTTTTTCTTCCCTTAGACTACCTCTTTTTGAATTACTAAATGTAACTTTCCAGGTATATTCATACACACACACCTATTTGTATGTATGTATATGTGTGTTTAGTCGGTTTGAACTACAAGATTGGTGGTTCAAGCTCACCAGTTGCTACTTGGAAACCCTCTAGAGGGTTGCTATGGGTCGGAACCAACTCAACGAAACTTAACAACAACATATGTGTGTATATGGCAGTATGTAAGATGATCTTATAATAGTTATAGGACGTTATTCTTCTTGGATCAACTCTCAACACTCGTGGAAGCAGCAGTCAAGATATCAGACGACGTATTGCATTGGGCAAATCTGCTGCACAGGAACTTTGAAAGTGTTGAAGAGCAGAGATGTAAGCTTGAGGACTAAGGTGCGCCTGACCCAGGCCATGGTATTTTCAATAACCTCATATGGATGCAAAAGCTGGACAGTGAATAAGGAAGATCATAGAAGCATTGATGCCTTTGAGTTGTGGTGTTGGAGGAGAATACTGAAAGTGCCATGGGCTGCCAAAAGAACCAATAGATCTGTGTTGGAAGAAGTGTAGCCAGAGTGCTCCTTGGAGGCCAGGATGGCTAAGATCCGTCTCTCATACTTTGGACATATTGTCAGGAGGGAACAGTTGCTGGAGAAGGATGTCATGCTGGGTAAGATGGAGGGTCAGAGAAAAAGAGGAAGACCTCCAACGAGATGGATCAGCCAGGTGGCATCATTGATGGTGTCAAGTGTGGCAGTGGTAGTGAGGTTGGCCCAGGATCGGACATTGTTTCATTCTGCTGTGCATGGGGTCGCTATGAGTCGGTTCTGACTCGATGGCACCTGACAACAACAACAACATAATAAATTTGGGGACCCTTCCCTGCAACTTACTGGCATTTACTGGCACCTGGTCAGTACCCTATAGTGACACTACCAATAACACAAAAGCCCCAACCCATTGCCTTCCACTTGATTCCAACTCATAACCATGTGGCAGAGTAAAAACGCCTTTTAGGATTTCCAAGGCTGTAAATCTTTATGGAAGTAGAGTGTCCCATCTGTCTCACTTGAAGCAGCACCATGGAGCTTTTTCTTCTGAGGCAATTTCAGTTCTCTCATGTGGAAGGAGAGATGAAAGGTGGCTTTTGGAAAAGGGAAGCATGGGCCACAAAAGGGAAGGCACTTGGGGAACCAGAAAACTAACTCGTTTCTTAGCCAGAAGTCATGGTTGTATATGACCTATATTACCACTGTCTCCTCTTTGAATGGATTCTCTTCTTTCTCTCTTTGATTTTCTAGTCTCCAATAGATAGACAGACAGACATGCACATGCACATATCTAATGTAGTTATTCATACATACTCAATGGGTATTCATGGATCATTTGATTAATACATAGTTATGACTTGGGTACTTGAGCAAAAGCTGAAAGAAAAATAGAGATCATTAATACTCCCAGTTTTACACAAATGTGTAAATTCATCTCTTTTGGCATATTAATAGGTTATAACATTTTATAGGGCTATTCTGATATTGTATTAATTTATCAGCTAAATTAACCTGTGTATCTCTTGTCCACTTGGCAAACAAGAATGTAAACCGAAATATTTTCCTACATTTTGGGGGAGGTGAGGAATGAGTCTTTTGAGACTTTCTCTAGACCACGCAGAGTTAGCCTTAATAATAGATCTGAGAACCTTGGAGATTTCTGTACATATCAGCAGATCAACTGGTTTCTTAAGAACTAAAGGAATGCTAACAACAAAGATCTGTCAGGACAGCTTGCTGTACCTGCCAACATCATTTATGTCCAGATCTGGCAATGCTTTTGAAGAAAAGATTTTGACAAAGTCGGTTCAGAGAAAAAAAAAAATCAGTGTGATTAGAGGTTTAGAAAACGTGCCCTTTGAGGGATGGCTGAGGCAATTAGACATGGTTAACCTAGTAAATAGAGGACATAAGTCCTGGTGAGAGACATTCGAAGGGCTTCAGGGGGAAAATATAATAAACTTGTGCTGTATAACACTGAAGGGTAGAAGCAGATTCATAAAATGTATACAGAGCAGACTTGTATTCAGTATAAGTCTGACATTTTTCATGATCATAGTTTCCCAGTCGTGGGGAGACTGTCATCTCTATAGGAGTCAGATAAGTTCAGTAGAGGCTGGATGACTTCTGTGACAGATAGTGCAGGAAAGATTGAGACTCAAGACAAGATGACCTCAATATTTCTTTCCATGGTTCTGGTCTTCAGTGATCAACATTACATAAGTATCCGATGTGGTATGAGAGCTTACTTCTGCTGCAGAAGAGAGGTTCTTATAATTAAGATATATTTCCATGACCCATAATGATAATCCAAATTATTCAGGGAATGTAAATCAAGTCTCTCTGGAATGAAGTCTCTGTGGGTCTTAAAAATTAAGTGAGTGTTTGGGAAAGAAGAAACTTCCCTGTCTCCACTATGTCCTACCTATAAAAAGTAAGTACAGTGGATATTCTTTTTGTGTGTTTTGGTGGAGGCAAGTCCTCCTTGGTAGTTGGAGTGTGTTGCTTAGTACCATCAAGTTGGTTCCAGCTCATATAGGATTTCTGAGGAGCAGCTGATGGATTTGACTCTCTTTACAAGGTACTCACTCCCCTAAGCTGTTGGGAATGTTGACTTCTATAACCTCACTCCTGAGTCCCTTCAGGAAATTCTCTTCTACTGAAGAGAGCTGCTTCATTCAAGTTTGCTCTCTCCTCGGGAGCAGCCAGGATCCCATGACTTATTGGGTAAGGCATACAAATGCCTGACAACTTTACCTCCAGTTAGTTTGAGTCTAAAGGGCCATCTCAGCTTCAGTGAGATCAGCTGAGCTCTTTTTTGCACCCTACATTGTGGTTCACCTGCATTGTGGTTCACCTCCTTCTGCACTATACTACTTCTTTTAATCCCACCTGGGTACATCCCCCCAAACTATCTGCACTGAAGTGACAAAACCTCAAGCTGAAAACTAAGACAGGAGGTTGTTTAAAACACATACTAGTGTGGAAACTGAAAGGCTCTAGCAAGATAGTAATTCCCATGACTTTACACTTTTAGTAACGTTTCATTCACTGATGCCATTCATTGAACTAATGTATGTTATGTATCCATTCCATGAGAAATGAAAGTTCTTTCCAAAGAAGGGGAATGTTTTCGAACTTAAATTAGTTTCATGACTTTGGTTCTTTGTCCACTGGATATTCAAAACCTCTTTAATGACTCAGAATAAATGCTGCAGGCCAAAAAAAAAAAAAAAATGTATACAGGCAAACCGTGGATTAGGAACAATATCCATTGCTAACTATGTCTTTAAATCTTTAACTGACATTTATAGGTGAGTTAGAACAAGTGTAGACAGTTCTTATTTAGCCTTACTTTAGTGAAAGAAAAGACCCTCAAAGCTTTTCCAATGATTTAAAAGCTGCATGTGAAGCAAGTGAAGGTGATTGTGCTGAAGGATTTGTTGCCAATAGGGGTTGGTTCAAGTCATTTCAAACTGAGGGTAGATTTACATAACATTAAAGGGTAGGCAAGAGTTGTCCTTAAGTTAGACGTTAATAACCTGAGAATGGCTCTATTAATTTCATTGCATCTTTAGTTCTTGTGCTCAGTATATCCAGAGATACTTTATCTGGTAAGGGACTTTATTGCAGGAGTGAGTGGAAAAAGCAGTTAAGGAACTTAACCCAGTTTCAGGAATTGTTGAGTTTCTTCTCAGCATATACCATTCCTTAGTCTCTAGAAGCTTCACAAGAAAGAGGCACCATTTTTCCCCCCTGGGAGCATAGAGGATTCAGCATGCCTTCATTTAGGTACTTAAAACAAAAAGTGACCATCCTACACACACACACACACACACACACACACAACCAGGGAAAGGAGAAAATATCCTTACACTATGACCATAGATTTGCCAACTAAGCACAGTAGCACTGTGGTTAAAAATGGATAGATTTTAAACTATACCTCATTGTTGTGTGATGGTGTCTATTTTACTTTCATTTAGTTCCCTGGTTGCTGCCTGATAGTTAGGCGTCTGATTGGCTGCCATTCTACCTTGAACAGTAGAGACCTGCCTTTTCATGGGCTATTTCCTCCTGAGCTGGTTGGAGTTTCCACTGACCCTTAACATTTGAGCTCCTTCATAAAGGAGTCTACTTGTCTCTGGGCTGGATGTCATAGCACCCACTTAATTCCTGTTGGGTTATTTCATCCTCACCCCACACCCACACCCATACCCACACCATTCTTCTTATCCCCTTATTGACATGTTGTCTTTAGTAGCCTTGAATTAGGCACTTAAAAGATGGGACTAGTTAAAATTGCCTTTTCTCACTTGAGTATGACCCAAAATTATATTTGGTTTTCCCTGAAGTAAGCTATGTGTATGTGTGGGGGATTGAGTGTGCAAGTATGCATGTGTGTTGGCTCATATGTGCTCTTATATATGTATGTACTCAGAATCCCTCCCATAAGAAGGTTCCACTATTAAAACTAATCAAAACAGACACATCATTTAAGGTCTAATTAGATCACAGCCTTCAGTATAGATTGCACCTCAGTGTAAAGAAAACAAAGAGCCTTACAATTGAACCAATAAATAACATAATGATAAATGGGGGAAAGATTGATGTTTGCCAAGACTGCATTTTGCTTGGATCCACAGTCAGTACTCAAGGAAGCAGCAGTCAGGACATCAAATGATATATTGCATTAGGCAAATCTGCTGCACAAGAACTCTTTAAAATGTTTAAGAGCAAAGATATCAGTCTGAGGACTAAGGCACCCCTAACCCAAGCCATGGTATTTTGAATAGCTTCATATGCATGTGAAAGTTGGACAATGAATAGGGAAGACCGTAGAATAATCTATACATTTTAATTATGGTATTGGAAAAGAATATTAAAAGTACCATGTACTGCCAGAAGAACAAATAAATCTATATTGGAAGAAGTACATCCAGAATGATCCTTAGGAGCCAGGATAGCAAGACCATCTCTCATACTTTGGACGGACCTGTTATTTGGAGAAGGACATCGTGCTTGGTAAAGTGGAAAGTCAGTGAAGTAGAGGAACACCTCAAGAAGATGACTTGACATAGTGGTAGCAGCAATCAGCTCAAGTGTAGCAGCAATACTGAGGATGGTGCAGGACCAGGGAGTATTTCGTTCAGTTGTGCAAGGTTTGCTATAAGTCATAACCAGCTTGAGGGTACCTGACAACAACAGTCCTTCCTTAGGATCCTCCTCAGGATATAAAGAATCTAATTCAAGACAACAGGACTTTGCATCTAGAAAAGATGGAGCTGAGATGGAAGGTGTCAGGCCATTTTTATCCAGGATGACAAGTTTTTGAGGAAAGCAGAAGAAAATTGGCAGAAAAGATACCAGATTTTCTGAGAATGCCAGAATTTTACTTGTGCTTTCTCAATTATATTAATTGAAAATCAATCGTATCATTTTAAAGCGTCACTGTACTATTAGACCCAACTGAGCATTTATTAGGGCCTGCCCTCTGGGGCAGTCCCATTCTGTTTTATAGGCTTACTGTGAATCTTGAGAGATTCTAGGAGTCGTTAGCTACGTTAGGCTCCAATGACAGTGTGAAGAGATAGTAAATATAAAATGTTTTACTGAATTATATATGAAGAACACCCTGCAATTTCTTCCCACGTGCTTTCTTTTTTTTTTTTTCTCAAGTGTTTGCATCAGGCATATGGGAAACTAACTCTTTATCTGTGAAGTTTCTTCCCTTTTTCTCAGACAGCCAACTGCTGACATGGAATATAACCCCCCACACAGTGCCCTGGGACCCAGCAAGCAAAAGCTGAGGAAACAAGACTTTCCCCGTTTATGCTTTTTAAGAAGAGGTTAGCTAGACATAAGGTTGAGTCTAGGGAGTCCTGGTGGTACAGTTACGTGATCACCTGTTGACCAGGTTAGCAGTTCAAATCCACCAGCATGAGATAGATATAGGAATCTGTTTCTATAAAGATTACAGCATTTGAAACCCTATGAGGCAATTTTGTTCTGTCCGATGGGTTGCAATGAGTCAAAATGAATGAGTCAGTGGGCTCTTGGTTTTGGGGAGCTGGGTTCTACCAAATAAACTAGGGATACAGTACATTCTGAATATTGTTAAGCACCGTTGGGTTGGTTCCGACTCATAACGACCCTGTATAGGGTTTCTGAGGAGCAGCTGGTAGGTTTGAACTGCTGACCTTGTGGGTCACAATCCAGTGCTCATCGTTTAGCAAGCACCACACCAGAAGTCCACATTCAGGATGGAAGGTTTAAAATAATCCTGAGTACCGAGGAATCTTCTGTTCTCCGATGCCCCTCTCCTTTAATGACTTTTTAAGACTTAATATGTACACTTCTCCATAAGGACAGTCCCCAGGGATAGCTCTCCTACTTATAATCATAAGTGAGGTCTGAGAATAAGTAAAAGGAAAACTGAAATGAATTTTCACAAGAGACTAGAGGGCAGCCTGCTCATGTTAGATCACTGGAACCAACTACCTTTGTCAAAATCAGCTTTATAAATGAAGTCGTATCCACTTATTCTTTTTCTTTCTCTTCCCTTCCCCTGTGACCCTTTGCACCCTAGGAGAAAAAATGATAAGAACATTACACTAGAGACAGTTTGCCATGACCCTCAACACGCATTCAAGGGAGTTAATCTAGAAGACTCTGCTTCTTCAAAGTGCCTTATGAAAGAGAAAAAAATGCAGGGTGAGACCTTCTTTATATGTTCCTGTAGTGCTGAAGAATGCAATGACCACATCATCTTCTCTGAAGGTGAGTTTTCTTCTCTCAGGGGTCCTGGGGCCTGTCTTTGTGTTGATTTCTGTTGATGTATCCTGGTGTGCATTTGCATAAAGTGCATCATGCTATGGCTGACGCTGAAGAGCTTGGGTACTGTAGATTAGAAACCTATTCTCCTAGTGAGCACAGCAAATAACCACAGTTGATTCTGGTCCTTATTGACTTGGGCTCACTAGGACCCATATTACTCATAAATGACTAGATTCCCTTACAGCAGTAGTTTTCAAAGCATCATGATCACCTAGGAACTTACTAAAAATGTGGATCCTCAGGGCCCTCCCCTCATCTACTGATTCAGAAATGGTGAGGTGTGTCCCATTCATCTATGCTTTTTAAAGTCCTCGAGAAGATTCTGGGTAGCTAATGTGTGGAAGGAGTCCTGGTGTGGCGCTGTGGGTTAATGCACCAGACTGCAAAGCCTTTTGAACTGCAAGGTCGGCAGTTCAAGCTCACCAGCTGCTCCTAGGAAACCCTATACAGGGTTGCTATGGGTTGGAACTGACTCGACAGCACTTCACAACAACAACAATGTGTGGGAACTGCTCCTCTAGAGATGTGAAGAAGTTTCTTTGATCCAAGGGAAACACTGTCTTTGAATTAACTCATTTCTTGCAAATATTCCTAGAAGGTAGACATTGGTCCCAATTGAGAGAACTGAGATGTAGGCCGTATAAGATAAGCCAAGTTTTACTCATCAAGCCATGGGAAGACTAGGTTAGAAATTCACTACCATCTTTGAAGCTCAACATTCAGTTAGCTTGAAGGGGGACACACACTACACTATAGTCTATTTTTTATGTTTTTGTTGTTTTTTTTAAAAACACAGTAAGTGTTAATCATAAAAATATTTATCCTTTTCAGAAAGTCACATGATCTAAGTGTGTACAAATTTTTAAATGAAAGTACATTTCCTTCCTCCCCTCACTTCCTACCCCATAGATAATACTGGTGGTTTGTTAGATGTACATTCATCTCTTAGTGATTCCTGTTTTTTATATCTTCCTCCTCTCTTTCCTCCCTTATTTAATTTTCCTCCCTCCCTCTCTCCCCCTCTTCTCTCCTTCCTTCCATCTTTCAATGCAAGCATTTGATCGTATCATAAACATTATTTTGCAATGTATTTCACTCAACCCCTTACACCTCCTAAGCAAGTCAGTCAGTACATAAAAATACACTGCATACCTTTTTATTGTTGTCTCGAAGTCCTGTATTACTATGTTGTTGTTGTTAGGTGCCATCAAGTTGGTGGTGACTTATAGCAAGCGACCTTATGCACAGCAGAATGAAACACTGCCCGATCCTGGGTCAACCTCACTACTGTTGCCACGCTTGAGTCCATTGATGCTACCACTTGGCCAATCCATCTCATTGGGGGGTCTTCCTCTTTCCCTCTGACCCTCCACCTTACCAAACATGTTATTCTTCTCCAGCGACTGGACCCTCCTGACAATATGTCCGAAGTATGAGAGACGAAGTTTGGCCATCTTGGCCTCCAAGGAGCACTCTGGCTGCACTTCTTCGAAAATGGATCTATTGGTTCTTTTGGCAGCCCGTGGCACTTTCAATATTCTCCTCCAACACCATAACTCAAAAGCATCAATTCTTCTAGGGTCTTCCTTATTCACTGTCCAGCTTTCGCATGTATATGAGGTTATTGAAAATCCCATGGCTTGGGTCAGGCGCACCTTAGTCTTCAATACTGTACATCCTTGTTTACAATTACTATACATCCTTGAGATACCAGTCCCTTGAGTTTTCAGTGCATTTTGACTTTGGTGATAATTATAGCTCTTCATTCCAATTTTCTTTCTTATTCATTATCAGACTCATAGTTTGTTCCTTAGAAGGTGAGCTAATCAGCTTAAAGGCAATTTCTCTTTGTATTCAGGAATCCCCACACCCCCGATGACTCAGCTGTCTGAGTGCTTTGCAGTCTTCTAAAACGCTTTTCTTTCTCTCTCTCTCTCTCTCTCTCTCTCTCTCTCTCTCTCTCTCACACACACACACACACACACAGCAACACAGATACAAGAAGCAACATTTTTGGGATTTGATACTTCTAAAAAATGAAAACTCATAAGGCAATTTTTATTTTTGCACTTCAAGTCTGCTAAGATGGCAAACACAAAAACTGTGGAATGCTTGACTCCATTTCATTTTTCTTATAGGATTCTATTCTCGTTACCAGATTTCTGATCAGCAAACACACAATGGATACTGATATGTACATCTTACACTTTTTTTTAAGTAATGAGAAAGAGATGAGATTTATTTTTTTTATAGATGTGGTGGTGGTGGTTTTTATGTGCTGTAGGGTCGGTTCTGATTCATAGTGACCCTGCATCGAGTTTCTGAGGCTGTGAATCTTTACTGATGCTGAAAGCCTCATCTTTCTCCAGCAGAACAGCTGGTAGTTTTGAACTGCTAACCTTGAGGTTAGCAGCCTGACTCATAACTACTATGCATCCAGAGCGCCTTTATTGATTGATTGATTGATTGATTGATTGATTGATTGATTGATTGAAAATAGATGTGGGTCTCTCATTTTTGTGCTAACATTAATGATAGGCAGCTGCTCCTCAGAAACCCTATACAGGATCCCTATAGGTTGGAACTAACTTGATGCACTTGAAAACAACAGCAACAGCATTCAGTGCTAAGATTGTTTTCCGTGGCACGGCTTTATTTCATCCTTATAGCCACACCTTGAGAGGAGCCCTATCAGTCTCCTCATATTATGAACAAGAAAATTAAGCTTAGAGACATTCCACAGTATGTCCAGGATCAAAGAGCTGGTGGATGGCAGGGCTAGGATTTATAAAGATCTAGCAATATGCTTCTATAAAGACTGTTGTTGTTAAGTACTGTGGAGTCAGTTCCAACTCACAGCAGCCCAATATAGGGTTTCTGAAGAGGGGCTGGTGGATTTGAACCACCGATCTTGTGGTTAGCAGTCCAGTGCTTAATCCTACAGAGTCACACGAAGAGATTACAGTCTAGTAAACCCTAGGAGTCCTGGTGTGGCACTGTGGGTAAATGCACCAGACTGCAAAGCCATTTGAATTGCAAGGTCGGCAGTTTAAGCTCACCAGTTGTTCCTCGGAAACCCTATACAGGGTCGCTATGGGTTGGAATTGACTCAACGGCACTTCACAAAACAACAACAAACCCCACGGGGAGTTTCTGCTCTGTCACATGGGGTCACTGTGAATCAAAGTAGACAATAGCAATAACAATAATATATATGACTCAAACCTATTCGAGTTTTCATGCCTTCCTCCCTCCCTCCCTCTTATTCTCTCTTTCCCTTTTTTTGATCCTCTCTTCTTAAGTCCTTTCTCTGTCATTCTCTCTCTCCACCTTTCTCTTTGTATTCATAAACAGAAAAAATTCATATGCTACTCCTGTACTCAGCAAAGTATAGATTCCATTAGAAGAGGGAAGATTTGCATTGGTCGTTGATGGTGTCTGGTGACAGCTGTCCATCAGAGAAGATCTGCCAGGTTGCAGGACTAATAGGAGCAAAAGATGTGAGGGGGAAAGAATCCAGAAGTAACAGAATTCACTGTTTACTTGTGAATGACATACTCACTTTCACCCTCAGGTCAGGATATTACAAATATAATATGTAATTGTTGATCTCTGGCTGAGCCTATAAGAATCCAACACGACCATTCTCAGTTGCATTCATTCCATAAATACTCTCCAAGTGCAGTAAATACACTTTTTGTTGCAGAGTACTGGACATGGGATGGGGAGATTGTCTGCTACTTTAGGCAAGAGAGAAAGAGTCTAGTGTAATGGTTAAGAGTAGGTGATAGATACAGGCAATGCGATTGGTGTCCACCCAGTGCAGTGACTCAGACTGTCAGCCCCCACCCCATGGCTCCTGCCTTTTCCCATTGTCCAAGGTAGAGGCCCTATTCTCCGCCCAGTGGTGGGTGCTATGGCCAGTCCACCTGCACTCGGACTGGTTGCTGGTGAGGGTGGTGGTAGTGACAAGTTACTGCACTGGTGACGGAGATACCAACTCTAGTCATGCAGCAGCATTGGCAGCCCCTCCCCAAGCACTCCTCCACAGCCACCTCAGACTCTGGGCCCATTTTGGTGTCAGGGGCACAATCTATACCCCTCCTGGGGATGCCAGTGATGATGCAACTGGGTTTCCTGGTCTTAAGGTTGAATCTCTACTTACTAGCTTTGCCAACTTGACCAGTTGGCTGACATCTACGTGCTCCGGTTTCCTAATATTATAAAATGAAAATTAGAAGTGGGGTTGTTATGATGATTCAATCAATTAATACACGTAAAGAGCTAAACAAATAATACTAACAGCTAACAATGACTTCTTACCACAGAGTAAGAAGTCATTGTTAGCTGTTATTATTATTTGAAAGTTTTATAGGTTTGAGGCATTAATATGTTGGAAGGCAGGAAGGGAAGTCCTTGGGATGTGAAAAGAGTTAAACATTTTAGACTACTAGCCAAAAAGTTGGATTTGCTTGTGAAAGGTTACAGTGTAGTAAACCTACAGAACAGTTCTCCTGTGCACACATGGGTTCCTATGAGTTGAAACAGACTTGATAACAACTCACAACTGTGAATAAGTCTTTTTTAACCCTTGTATCTCTTCCAGAATTGAGGATAGTTCCGTTTTAGCCATTTTGTGTGAGCAGAGCATTCAGACATCTTTTGGACTCACAAGATGTTTGGAGGGGGTTGTTTTGCTTTAATCTCTGCCTCACCCAGTTTTTCTTTTTCTCCACATGCCTTCACAGTGGAAAGGGTAGCATGCTGAGTCTAGGATTTCTAATCAAAGCTAACCACATCCCTGACATCGTTGGCTAATATTACAAATTAGCCATGTTGTTCCTGTTTTGACTCAGAATCACAGCAGGAGGCAGCTAAATAAAGCTAGAGTGACTCGAAAGTGCCTCTCAGATCAGTGATTAGGATAATCACAGCTCTGTTCTGGCCAAATGAATTAATTTCCTCTTCTGTTTTCCAGAGGAAAACTTACATTGGTTACATGGCCTTCAATTTGAATGGCTGAGCTTCTGTTGACCAACTGATGATGATAATGGTACCTATTGCTTAGGATTGTTGTAAGAATTAAAAGACATGATTGGGAAAGCCCACCACAGTAGCAGGCACATAGTACATGCCTCTTTTCTTATGCATTTTCCCCTTGGTTAAGGAGAACACTCTATGCAAAAGAACATAACCTTTATGAATGAGATTCTCAAATCAAAGTGCCCATACATCATCAGCATCAGGAAGTTGTTAAAAATGCAGAATCTTAGGACCCCATGAGACTTATTACATCCTCATCTTACATTGCAGCATGGTTCTCAGTGATTTGTTTGCACAGTTAAGTATGAGAATCACTGGTGTAAACTACCTCAGATAGGATTGGAACTTCTTGCTATTGACTAGCTGAGTTAGTCAAATGGACTTTAAACCTGGTCTTAAAATGAGATGTTATTGTTAGGTACCATCGAGTCAGTTCCAACTTATAGTGACCTTATGCACAACAGAACTAAATACTGCCTAGTCCTGCCCCATCCACACAATTGTTATTACTCTTGAGCCCACTGCTGCAGCCACTGTGTCAGTCCATTTCCTTGGGGGTCTTCTTCTTTACTTCTTCCTCTCTACCAAGAATGATGTCCTTTTCCAGGGACTGGTCTCTCCTGATAGCGTTTCTGAAGTGTGAGAGATGAAATTTCACCATTCTGACTTCTAAGAAGCATTCTGACTGTACTTCTTCCAACACAGATTCGTTTGTTCTTCTGACAGTGCATGGTACTTTTAATATTCTTCTCGAGCACCATAATTCAAATTCATTGATTCTTCTATGGTCTTCCTTATTCATTGTCCAATTTCCACATGCATATGAAGCTATTGGAAAATATCATGGCTTGGGTCAGGGGTACCTTAGTCCTCAAACTGATATGTTGCTCTTGAACACTTTGAAGAGTTCTTGTGCAGCAGATTTGCCTATTGCAATGTGTCCTTTGATTTCTCAACTGTTACTTTCATGAGTGTTGATTGCGGATCCAATCAAAATGAAGTATTTGACAACTTTTCTCTGTTTATTATGATGCTTTAAAATGAGATAAATATACTTTTTTAAAGGAATCCTGGTGACACGGTGGTTAAGTGCTTGTCAACTCTAGAAAGGTCGGTGGTTGGAACTGACAAGGTGCTTCATGAGAGAAAGATGTGACAGTCTACTTCTGTAAAGGTATATAGCCTTGGAAGCCCTATGGGATAGCTCTTACAAGGTCACTATGAGTTGGAATTAACTTAACGGCAATAGGTTTGATTTAGTCTAATATCATTTTCAGTTCATTCATGTAACAGAACTCCTCAGTGAAATGTATTTTTCAGTATTTTTTATATATTCCCCAAACTGTATTCTCATGTGGATCAGAGTATGGAGAAGGTTAGGCACATTTTCATTAAACCTCTTTGTTTTCAACTATAATGCTCTTGTTAGTTATCTGAGGGATTGTCCTTTAATATTTCCCAAAGCTAAAAGATATTGCAGAATGTTTTCAAGATGCATTTTTAAATTGTTCTGAATTGGATCTATAAATATACTGTTTTGAACCCTGGAGGTGCATCATTAAAAACGAGTTGTCCTGAATGAATCTATTTCTCTATTGTTAGTTATGATTATCTACCGGAATTGAGTATAAGGAGGGCAAGAAGTTGACTCAGAAGAGAGCAGGGGATGTGTGCTCACAGATGAGCATCACTGGCCACCTTTCCTGCTCTCCTAACTTAGACTTTAGCTGTTTATTCTAGAAACTGAGAGTCATCATGTCCTAGCAGGAAAGCAAAATGGATGGTATTGGACTAGGCTCAGACTTTGAAATATTAGGTTGCAAGACCAGAGACTCATGTTCTTCCTTAACTGAAAAGTTGGCAAAGTGGCCCAGGCTGTGGGAACTCCTAGGACAATACCCACCCATTGTTGTTGAGTCCATTCTGACTTATAGCAACCCTATAGGACAGACTAGATCTGCCGTATAGGATTTTTGAGGTTGTAAGTCTTTGCATGAGCAGGCAGTGCAATCTTTCTCTTGCAGACCAGCTGGTGAATTTGAACCTGCAGTTAGTCCCAACACTTAACCCACTGTGGCACCAGGGCTCCGTCCTAGGACAATAGCAGTGCTAATTGCTGCCCTGTATTGAGTTGTGGATGTGTGGACTTATGCTAACTACTTTCAGATGTTTCCTATTTCAGAGTCATAGAATTTGTTACGTGCCATCAAGTTGGTTCCGACCCATACTGACCCTGAACAAGGTTTCCGAGTCTGTAAATCTTTAGGGGAGCAGAAAGCCTCATTTTTCTCCCGCTCAATAGCTGGTAGTTTCGAACTGCTGACCTTGCAGTTCACAGCCCCATTCGTAACCACTACGCTACCAGAGCTCCTTATGCCAGAATAAAACCCATGAAATTAACTCATTCAACTTTCTGTTTTATAAAGAAATGGGGCTCCAGAGATTGGCATGAATTTCACATTTGTCTTGATATCCCAGCTCCTATTTTAATTTTATTTCATTCTCTATGTCTATAGGTTGGAGTCCTGGTATGGTTGGATAAGCATTGGACTGATGTCAGTCTCAAAGTCAGCAGTTCAAACCCACTAGCTGCTCCTTGGAAAACCTTGTTCTGGGTGGCTATGAGTTGGAACTGACTCAGTGGCATATAACAACAACAAATCTATAAGCTGCATTAGATCTTTGCTGGCTGGGTAGGGGGAGAATGACAGGCAAGAACTACAGGTAAATGCATCTGTTCTATCTAGTTAGCTTAGAAACTAGGACTCTAGAAACCACTTTTTACTCACAGTTCAACATGTGTGGTTAAGTAGGAGAGCGTCATATGCAGGCTGTCACCCACAGTGCGTTCATTGCTGAGCTGAAAGCTCTGTGCAGGCGGAAGCTGGTAACATGAAGACATGTGCTTTCTAACCTGAGAAGAGAGGAGAAGGGAAGAGAAGACTTTTAACAGCCACAGTTTCATTCCTTCTTCTTTCATTGTTGTAGAATATCTTTTAAATGAAAACAGCTTCTCTGGTTTGCATGCCTAACTCTGGCAGGAAGACAAATTATTTTTTTCCAGTATCAGACATGCGGTTTCCTGTCTGTGTTTAACTTGCTAGCAGAACATCTCAGCCAGCTGGTTCCCCTTGCAACCGACTGTGGCCTCCAGAATGCTGCTCCATGCCATTCAGCAAACCCACTCTGTGCATTGACCACATGCCTTGCATGCTTTATTGACTTGTATTGGTTTCTGAGACAGGGAAGATGTCGAAATTCGGTCCCCTTTCTTCCAGATCTCCTTTTGTGTCTGGTTTTCTGCAACATCAGGTAGCTGATTTCCTGGGGAATAGTTCTAGCATATGAGAAATGAGAAGAATGAGTGCTGCTCTGGCAGCCCTGGGGCATTTTGGGTTTGTTACATTTTTGTGGCACTGTGGGTTAATGTGTGGACTGCAAAGTTGGTTTGAACTGCAAGGTCAGTGGTTCAAGATAACCAATCGCTCCATGGAAACCCTGTGCAGTGTTGCTATGGATCGGAACCAACTTGATTGCATGTAACAACAACAACAAACCTTTGTCTTGCTCCTTGGAAACCCTATACAGGGTCACTGTGAGTCAGAACTGACTCGACAGCACTTAACAACAACAACCACCTTTGTCCTGTGCACTTGGTCCTCAAAATAACCATCTCACCAGCTGTGTGTTCTTTTAGAGAATCAAACCAGATTTACTTTTTGGTTTAAATTTAGAGGGAAAAAAGGTGTGGAAATGAGGTGGAGAAAAGTTGTTAGAAGAGGAAGACAATTATGGATTTAAGTCACTGCTTTCATTCCCAAGGAAAGAAATCAGTTATTTGAGGTGATGACTCAGAGCTGAAGCAGTCTTTAGCTATGAACAATTTAGCTTAGAAAACAAACTCTCAATCCATGAATCTGGCCCCGTGTCTGGCCAAGGAAATAATAAAGATTGTGCATGCCAGAGGGCATTGTGACTCAGTCAAGCGATGCTTAGAATATATTTGAAGTGAGTTAAAGCCACGCAACTCGCTTTTGTAGATACTCCCTCTTAAGCAGCAAAGTAAACAAAGATGCTGGTAGCATATATTTATATTCTGGAACCACATTCTGATGTGAATCACAGTATAGTGGAATATAGCTGGACACAAATTGTCCCAAACTCTATCCACTAGATGTACATTATCAGCACATCTAGTAAGGCATCTAGTAAAAGTGGCATTGGGGGAGAGTCTGGTGGATCCATGAGTTGCCCTACTCCTTCATGCCTACTCCTTGCCTTCTCCAGATATATGTGAGTGGATGATGATGTAAAGGGGCCACAGAAACTCTCTTTGGGCTACTTTGCTAGTATCCCAGGCCTCTCCAGTGGAAAAACTTGCAGGGAGCTGGCTAACCACTGTGAAATGACTTTCATTTCCAGCCATACCCAGCTTCAGGGGCTGTGTTTACCACCAATTGAACATCTGGCTGACATGCTTTTGGGAAACCTTTCAGATCTCAGATCACTCCTGCCTGTTGCTAATTATGTAAAGTTTCAAATTTAACTAGTATTTATGCCTAGTTAAAAAAAAA
>NW_006408548.1:6741693-6786640 GCF_000296735.1 Chrysochloris asiatica | reverse complement strand
GAACCACTGGTAGTTTTGAACTGCTGAATGTGAGATTAGCAGCCCAACTTGTAACCACTATGCTATTAGAGCTTCTTCACCTTAGGATATGTTGTTGTTGTTGTTAAGTGCCTTCGAGTCGGAATAGCTGGTTCTAATGTCAAGGAGTCCTGGTGTGGCACTGTGGGTTATTATGCTGGACTGAAAATTTGGTTTAAACTGCCAGGGTCGGTGGTTCAAGCTCACCAGCCGCTTGGAAACCCTACACAGGGTGGATATGGGTCGGAACCCGATCCAACCAACTGCACTTAACAACAACAACAACATCAAGAAACACTTGATCTTAAATTGAGTCATTAAAATTCCTTTTCTTCTCGAGGCCCCACCCTATTCAAAGTACCCATTTCTCTAACAAGGTTGAAGTAGTAGTAGTTCTGACTCATAGCAACCCTGTATAGGATTTCCAAGGCTGTAAATATTTACAGGAGCAGAAAGCCTCATCTTTCTTCTGCAGAGTGACTAGTAGATTTGAACTATTAACCTTGCAGTTAGCAGCCCAGTTTGTAACCCACTATGCTATCAGGAGTCAGGCAGAAGTAGTGATTCGCAACCTTGACTGCACATTGGAAACACCTGAGGACTTTAAAAGACTCATAACTGGGTCTTACCCCTGCAGTTTCTGATTTAATTGGTCTGGAACCTGGTTATCAGAATTCTTCCCCTCTCCCCAAGATATGTCCATATGCAGCCAATGCTAGGAACCACTTGATTCAAGACAGGTTGCTCTGCCAAACTTTTTATTTTTCTTCGCGTTTCTCGTATAACCTGAGAAGGGACAGTAACAATTACAGAATAGCAACAACCACAGGAAGTAGTTGAAATTCAGCCTCCTGTGGTTAGAGAAGAAAAACACATAAAACACCTATATTACCTCATCCCTGAGGAATAATAGGATTCTTTAATAGGAGTCAGTCTTGTGCTTTTTCCACAATTTACAAGCATTTACTGCACAATGAAACAAAAGACCTTCATTGGGAATAGGCATCTTAATTCTTAGGACTGATGAACTGATACACTGCAGAAACACATGGTGTTGTTGTTAAGTACCGTGGAGTCGGTTCCGACTCATAGTGACCCTGCACAGGGTTTCCGAGGCTGTAAATAGTTGAACCTTAATGTGTGACTGAAAAAAGGTTGGGTGGTAAAGTGTGGGTGCAAATCTAAGAAATAGTACTGCCTTAGTAAAACCAAGTGAGAGAGGAAGCAGGCTGTGCATTTTAGGAGATAGAGATTAGATATCAGATGGCGTGGAACTTCCAGGAGATACGGGTTCATTGTGAAAGGCAGGAGAAAAAAGGATGGATTTCAGTAACCTGATAGGAGTTGACAGTGTCAAAAATTCATATGCTTTTCCAAAGCAATATTGTGCTTTCCAATTTCCTGAGAACATAAAAGGTTCTGATTTGGTGCTATAGAATAAGCACTGGACTCCTAACCACAAGCTTAACTGCAAGGTCGGCAGCTCAGACCCACCAACTGCTTCTCAGAAACCCTATACAGGGTCCCTCTGCATCGGAACCCACTCGGTGGTACTTAATAACAACAACAACAACAGACAAAGTAAAGTCCTGGTGTGACGCTGTAGGATAAGAAGTGGACTGGTAACCGTGAGGTTGACAGTTCAAGTCCACCAGCCATGCCTTGGAAGCACTATATATGAGTCGCTATGAGTCGACACTGATTCAACAGCACTTACAACAATAACAGCAAAGTAGAAGGACCCTTGGTGGCACAGTGCTTAAGTGCTCAGTCTCTAATAGAAAGGTCAGCAGTTCTAATCTACCAGCCACTCTCAGGGAGAAAGATGCAGCAGTCTTCTTTGAAGACTGTTGGTTGTTGTTTAGTGCCGTTGAGTCGGTTCCAACCCTGTATAGAGTTTCCGAGGAGTAGCTGGTGAGCTTGAACTGCTGACGTTGCAGTTCAAACGGCTTTGCAGTCTGGTGCATTAACCCACAGTGCCACACCCGGACTATAGCCTAGAATACCCCATGGAGCAGATCTGTTCTGTCCTTTAGGATCTCTGAGTTAGAATCAAATTGATTACAACAGGTTTGGTTTAGAGAGTAGAAGATGCAGTTTATGGAAAATGAAGTTAAAAGATCATTTTTCCACAAACTTTTTTAGATGTGCCATCATTTCTCGTACAATGTCTGACACATTGTAGGCACTTGGTGAATGTTGATTTCTTTCCTTCTGAAGTCACAGCAACAGAAGCAGCAATAAATATATGTCCCAAAGAGGAACATGAAGGGTGCCTAACACATTAAAGACAGAGCCAGGTATTCAATTGCCTGAAATGAACAGCAATCTGAAACTTAACAGATAAAAGTAATGTCAGGCATATCGGTTCAAACACTGATTACAGAGAAGCTGCTTATCACAAAGCCGGCTTGGCACCTGTTCATGTGATTAAGACCTAGGGGGTTAGAGTTAAGGTTATTCTGAAATCAGTGTGATTTATCTGAATCAAAGGAAATCTATAGTACAACAAACAAGCACTCGTTTAAACTGCACTTGTAGGAGGAGAAAGTGATAATCTTGCTGTCATTGTTGCCACACAGATTACAGGCCAAGTACTGAAGTATGTTGAATAGTAAAAATGGTTTCAGAAAACAAATCAATTTTTGTTCTGCTTTATGCTGAGCAGGCATATTTTAGAGTCTGATAAATATATCAGGTTTTAGGATCTGAAAAATATCTTTTGAAGAGTGATTGAATGAACTAGGAGATGCTCAACTTGACAAAGAAATGACTTAGGGAGACAAGTTCAATGTCTAACAGGATTTAAGATCATTACAAAAAGGGATCCATTTCTTGTCTTTTTCTTTAGAGAGTAGCTTGTTGTTGTTGTTAAGTGCCATCGAGTCGGTACTGACTCATAGTGACCCTATGCACAACAAAATGAAACACAGGCTAATCCTGGGCCAACCAGAGTACCAAAAACTAGAAGTTACAGAGAGGCTGTGTTTCACTAAATACAGAGACTAATTTTTTTTTTTTTTTTAATGCCCTGTGGTTTAGATTGTATTTCAGTAGCTGAAGTGAGATATATTGAGATGAGATTGTGGAGTGGATTGATTTATAGAATGAGAGAGATCCCTGTATTATAACATTTTAGTCACAGGTGGTATCTCTGAAAGATTCCACAAGAGGCTGTCATACAAGATTAGGTGGTATGAGTGTGTACGGCTCTTTTGTTGGAAAGAGAAGTGAGAAGGAAATAATGCAAACGGAGCTGTGGAATGTAGTAGGAGAGGTGGAGAAATAGCTTGGCTTTGATTTATGTGCAAGTGGAATAAAACAATTTACATGGATTGGAGAGAAGACATTTTTTGCATCATTTTTGAAAAAAGTATTGTCAAGTGTGTCCAATATGTTGAATAATATCACCAATATGCTAGAAGTCAAATGAAACCCTGCATGCCCAGTGAACTCACTGTCCTTCTGTTATTTTAAATGACTTTTTATTCTTTCCCTGGATTTAATTGTTTGCTTTCTATTGAGATGATGGATGGGGAGTTATATCTCATTCTATACTCCCCTCTTAGTTAATGGACGGGAAAATTTTCATGGACCAATATTTCATTGGCTAGCACTAAATACAAATTTTACAGGACTTTGTAAACAATTCTTCCAAGAATTTTCTTTGTAAGAATGAAACCTCACTTTGGTAGGGTATCAAGAACATACTCCATTTCCAAAGCAGTGCTTCTCAAACTTTAATGTGTGCATGAATCACTTGAAGAACTTTTTAAAATGCAGATTCTGATTCAACAAGTTTAGGAGAGGGCTGAGATGCTGCATTTCCCATAACTTCCTATGTGATACTGATGCTGGTGTTCTAGAGAACATATTTTGAAGGGTGAGTAGTAAGGTCCTTTATTCATCATGCCACCAAAATTTTTGAAGATGCATAAAGTAGTGACAATGACTTTACTCAGGAAAAAAGCAGATTTTATAAATATGTAAAATGCAATATGATGGGGACTTTTTGCATGTGATAAGGGAAGAGAATGGAAGGAAGACTAAGAAGGTTATGGAAGGCAATCGAATGTGTTGTTATGGGCCATCGAGTAGGTTCAGACTTATAGCAGCCCTGTATGTGGTTTCTGAGGAGCAGCTAGTGGGTTTGAACTGCTGACCTTGTGGTTAGCAGTCCAGTGCTTATCCTACAGTGCCACACGATTGCTGCTGTTGTTGTTAAGTGCTACCAAGTTGGTTTTGACTCATAGTGACCCTATGTAGGGTTTCTGAGAAATGGCTAGTGGGTTTAAACCTCCAACCTTGTGGTTAGCAGTCCAGAGTTTTTCCTACAGCACCACACCAGAACACCTTCCACACTGTAAGACACTTTATTTTGTTATTGCTGTTGTTAGGTGTTCTTGAGTCAATTCTGATTTATTGCAACCCCATATAACCAACTCCACGGCACATAACCACCACCATAACAGTAGAAGTGCACCATAGGGTTTTCTAAGCTAAATTTTTACAGGAGTCAATTACCAGATCTTTCTTTGGCACCAACTTTCAATTAGCAGCAGAGAACTTAATGATTTTCACCAACAATCTGTTTTTTTTCTGTATGAAATCTGTGATCTCCTCTCTAGTGATTACATAGTGTCTGGCTGCACCTGGTGCAGTGCCGCAACTCAGTAACTTTATATTTTGGATCAACTTGTTTGGCATATACTCAGTGAATGTTTAGGTGATAGTAGTACCCTTTTTTTTTTCCCACTTTTATCTTCTTTATTGAAACTGCTGCCAGCTTTCCAAGACATGTAGCTCAACTGAGTTATACAACTGAATTATGCCTCTGGAGAAACAAAGAACAAACCTCAACCATCCAACAACTTTTCTTTAGTTAGTGCGTCATACTGACCATCTCATAACCTCCTAATGTATTGCTGCTTTTCACTTCAAACCCTTCAATATGCTATCTTAAATTTATATCTGACAAGGATGTATTACTTCACTTTTCTAAGAAAGAGAATGTTGCAGCTCAGATAGTCATGGAGCAAAATGTTTGTTTGTTTGTTTGTTTGTTTGTTTTAAAGTATTATCTGCCTGTGTGGTTGCCTTCATGAATAATTTCCTCCTTTACCCTGAGACCAAAAGAACTGGATAATGCCTGTCTACCATTACTTAACATTTTGATCAAAAAAGGGGACAATGAGGAACAGAATTTCAGATTTTCAGTGGAATACAAACTTTCTGGAGCCATTGAGGTTGGATGAGCCTATGAAACTATTACCCTGATAATAAAAATAAAAGTAAGGGAAAAAAAAAAAAAAAAAGCTAACATTCTCATGTGACATGCTGCAAAAAGAAGCAAAACAAAACTGATTAAATAGAATTAGGTCATTTACTTAGATATTGTAATAATTCTTTAAAAAGCTAGAGATATTTTTGCTAATTTAGAAATGTTTGAAATATGTTATTAATGAAATATGTCTTTTGTTAAGCTATTTTATTTGTAATGAAAACCAATGTATTCAACACTTTGTATCTTCTAGGTGTAATACTTGATATCGTATACATATTACATTTTGTAATCCTTACAACAACCCAGTGAGACACTTCTCTGTAGTCTTCATTATGCAAATGAAGAAACTGAGACCCAGAATCACCTAGTCAGGAAATATTAAAGCTATACCTAATATCAGAATCCCAGATACTGAAACGACAACAAGAAATTATGCTTCCCCTAAATATATGAAATGATATCTGTAATATTTTTAATTTCAGGATCTACTTTGATTATTCTTTGAGCTTTATGCTATCTAAAAATATATTATTACTTGAGTCTGGAGCTATTTTTTTTTCCTCAGTTTGTCAGGAAAAGCCATATGAAAGCGTGCCTTGAGAAAATCATAAAATTAGATCTCAAGTCACTGTCATGACAGGAAATATCATGGTTTGAATGTGAGGTAACATGAGATACAGAACATCATTCAATGCACTGCTATCTTAGAATACTGAAGCAAAGTCTCCTTTCAAAAGCAATAGGAACTTCAGAATTTTAGCTGGAGTTGCTTTTGCAGAATGTCTTGCTAAACAGCTTAAGAGCGGTAACCACATCAAATCTACTACCACTGAGTCATTTCTCACTCATAGCAACCCTGGTAAAACCCAACTGCCTTCAAGTCGATTCTGACCAACAGTGATCCTGTAGGGCAAAGTAGAACTGCTCCGTAGCATTTCTGACACTGTAAATCTTTACAGGAGCGAGAGCTTCATAGTTCTCCTGCAAAGTGACTAGTGGGTTTGAACCACCAACTTTGTGGCTAGTAGTCCAACACTTAGCTCACTATTCCACAAGGGTTCCCTAAAGGAGGTAAAAGTCAGTAACCTTTAATATCAGGCAGCAAACACAGCATGACAAAGAGAGATGATTCTGAGAGATCTAGGAAAATTAGGATAAAAATCCTCAATGTAGGACTAGAGTGGAGAGTGAAGCATCCAGCTGATAAGAAGAGAGGGCATATGCACAAGAATACCCACACTTGCAGATAATACCTACTTGACCTGGCTTCAATGACTGGATGATCAGAGCTCAACTAGAAGAAAAAAGAAGAGGAAAAAAGAGTAATCTGATACAATTTGATGAACTTGACCTACACCTATGGATGCAGTAGCTTAAAAGAAGGAACAAATCTTTACAGCAAGGATCATTCCTACGCCCTCCACACACAGAGCAGATTGGGATGGGCAACTTGGACATTGGCTACCCAAAATGGGGGAGCTACAAAGGCAAGAAGTGACTGGCTTACAAGCTTTCAAGAGGGAGCTTAGATCCAGAGGGCACGGAGGAAGGTAGAATCTCCACTGAGTAGTATCCAATCTGTCTAGGCAGGGCTGATGAAATGAAATGAGGATAGGTCTCTTGTGATACAATAGTGAATAATTGTTATCAGGACTGATTGTGAGGGCTGGAAATATAAAGGTAGATGTTTTGTAGCAAGGAGGGGAGTAATTAACTTTTCAGTCTGGGAGCAGAGGTCCCTGGGACCATCAGGGGAGAAGAGCAGAGAGCGGGACCCTACCCAGAGAAGCAGTGATGCCTGAGATGGAGGCAGAGACCATGGCGTGGGGAGATAGAGAGCAGCTGAGAACTTTAGACCCAGAGAAGGAGAGGGGCTGTGTGCTGACGGCCGGGAGGCAGGCTTGTAGTATATACCCTTTCGTTGGTTGATGATGCATGGAGAGGATTGTAACCATGGCAATGAAATGATATACGATAGGATGAATGTAAAACTAATGTTCTCCAATGTAAACTTATCACATAATTCACAATAAAACAAAACAAAACAAAAATCCTCAATGTAAATTGTTTTAACCAAATGTACATTATTTTAATCTGTTTGGAAATAATAGTTGCTGACTCAAAAGTACCTCTCATTCGTCTATGTAACTAAGTACTCTCTTAAATATAAATTGTCATCAGAAAATACGTCTGTATGAGTCAATCTGGTCATACAGTTCAAGTAGCACATTGTCATCTAGAGACTAAAAATCACTGAGAACAAGTTTCTAAGATGCAGGCCAGACGAAATGGAAGTAGATTTTGTATATAACCTTGAAACTGCAAAGGAAGAAACAACACTAGGACTTTTTGGTGAATATAATGAGCTTTAGTACTTAAAAGAGAATTCAGTTCCTCAAAATCACTAGCTTCAAACACTGCAAGTTGAATGAATGTACATTTCTTGTCTGGGCTATTGTTTAAAATGCTGCATGATGGAATAATATGCTTTACCTTTTCAAAAGTGAAATTAAATTTAAATTGACTATAAAATTCATTTTTAATTATTTTTCCCAGGGTACCTGACTGTGGTAAAAACGTAACATAATGCACAATTTTAACTTTTTCTTTATTTTCTAGTTTTAATGTATTAGAAATAGACATAGAAGGAGCTCTGGTAGCGTAGTAGTTATGAATCAGGCTGCTAATCTCACCATCAGCAGTTCGAAACTACCAGCTGTTCCATGGGAGAAGGATGAGGCCTTCTGCTCCTGTAAAGATTTACAGCCTCGGAAACCCTGTACAGGGTCTCTAGGATTCAGAACAGACTCCACGGCACATAACAACAACAAAGATTATATGTGATATCTGTTAAAATATACTAAAGAGTATATGAAATGCATATGTGTGTGTAAAATGCTATTTCATTGTGCTCTTCTTTTGTGTTTTCCTAGGTGTGAGTAAAGTTGAGCATCTTTTTATGTCTCTTTCACATTGTGTAGATTCTGTTTTGAAATGTGCGTTGCCCCATTTTCTTCTGGGTTGTTTATTTTTTCTTATTGGTTTGTTAAGAATTCTTTATGTATTCCTTGTCTATTATAGGCATTTTAAATCTCATTTGTTTTATAACATGTCTTTTCATTTTATGGTACTTTTGACAAATTCTTAATTTTTGTAATCAAATTTATCAATTTCATCTGCTATAGTTAACACTTTCCTTATCTTAAGAACCTCCTTAAAAAATGTCAAAATGATGTTATACTTGACTTTCTCTAGAGATTTTAAAGTGTTCACCTTTTATATTTAAATCCTTAATCCATCTATAAGCAATGTGTTACAATTTGTTTGTCCTTGCACCAGTGCCACATTGTCATAATTACTATAGATTTATAAAAGTTCTTATCGTGTAAGTCAGATTGCTCCACTTTGTCCTACTGTGCTGTTCAGGACCGCTAGCTCATATTGAAAATAAATTGCTACAGTTGGCAAAGGCATCCTGTTCCTGTTTTAAAAGGACTGCATGGAACATTCTCCCATTAGAATAATATTTGTTGAAGATTCCTCATGTATATGTCTTTTTATGATACTTAACTTTATCGTATACATTCTCTGCATCCATTAGATTGATTATATAGTTTTTCTTCTTTAAACTAATGTGAGGAATGGCATTGGTAGTTTCGTTGTTTTTTCCTAACTCTTGTTTTCCTGATCATTTGGTCTTGATGTCCGTGTTATTCTGCTTAATACTTTGCTGAATTCAGCTTGTTATTACTTTATTTCTATTTTCTTTTTTAATCATGGTACATAAATGAAATTTTTCTGTAACTTCTTAATCTGGTTATCATTGTCCTATCTTAATGGAATGAATTGGGCCAAAATATACTTTCACTATTCTCTGGAAGAATTCATAAGAAATTTCTTCAAATAGTCTTTGAAAAAACTCTAAACCTTCAGAAAAGTTGAAAGAATGGTCCATTGAAGCCCAGTATACCCTTTCTCTAGATATACCATGTGTTTACACTTTCTGCATTCTCATTCTCTATGTCTGTTTGTCCATCTGTCTATTTACCTAATATTGTCCATTTGCAAATTTCTCCAAAGCCAGGGGTTTACTGTTGATATAATTGTTGTCACCCAAACTCAGGATCCAGTCAAGGACTACAGTAGTATTTGGTTGTTTAGTCTTCTTAGTTGTACATGGTTTTTGTTGTTGTTGTTTTAATTTTTTCCATGACTTTGACTTTGAATAGGACAGGCCATTTATTTTAAGCTATTTGTTCAACTTCCTTAAGACTGGTAAGATTATTAGGTTTTATAATTCTTCTTGGATCAATATTGGTAAGTTAATATCATTTTAAGACTTTGTCCATTGTTGTCTAGAATTTCAAATTTATTAGCCAGAAATTTTCAAGTGACTTTCTTACTTTTTCCATCTTTGCTGTGTCTGTAATTGTATCTCATCTGTTTTTTGCTCTTTACCCCACTGATAGTCTCACCAAAGGTCTGAATGTTAGTCTTTATGCAGGACCAACTTGGGTCGTTGTTGATTTTCCCTCTTGTATGTTTGATGTCTGTTTCACTGATTACAACTATAATCTATACTATCTCCATCCCTCTCCTTTTTTTAGCACATGTTCAGTCCTATGTTGCTTGAGCTCCTGATAACTTCCCTGAGTAACTCTCCACAGTGAAGCTCTGCTCCTTGAACTACCCACCACTCACTTCCACATACAACTCTGTGCATTGACCCCAGTTTATTTTATGTCTACTTTTTTCATTTCCTTTTCAATAAAATGAAAATAATAATGCAAGGTGAGTAGTTCAAAACTACCAGCTGTTCCGCTGGAGAAAGACTAGGCTTTCTGCCCTTGTAAAGATTTACAGCCTCAGAAACCCTGTACAGGGTCGCTATGAGTCGGAACTGACTCCACGGCATATAACCACCACCACCACCACCATCTGGTAGTAAGGCTTCAAAGATTCAAAATAATCTAGTGTGAAATGTATTGCTTGGCATTTAGTAGGTGTTCAATAAATGAATACTATTTTTAACATTATAATTAACATATTGACTGAAGTCAGGAAATTCTCTCTCTCCCCACAACCTCATATCTCTCTGTAGCACAGTTTCCTTCTTTGGACCTTGGCCAGTTGCATATATATCCTGTTGCTTTAGATGAACATGTTGCGTGTGAAAATCTTTGTGGTTAGAGAGTCACTGCCAACTTTACAAAAGCCTGTCTGTTATGTGATGTTTGTTAGTATACTGATACACCAAGATATGACAAAAGCGATCATCTGGACCCATTTCTATTGCTCAGATTAATTAATATCTTGGTAAATTTTTACCCACAAAATTGCTTTACTGAGTGAAGGATTTGCCAGACTCCCTCAATTATTAAAATAGGAGCCCAATCCTCAATTAATTTATACTGATTTGTTTTTATATTCCTTGCTTTATTATTTTCACTTAGAATTGTGAATTCCAGAAGTTCAGTTTTAAGTTCTTTTGAGAAACCAGTGTTGGTATGGAGCATGCTGAAGGATTTGAAAGTGGCTGGAAGCAACCTATGTTTTTAGTAAATGTGTGTGTGTGTTTGTGTGTGTGTGTTATAAGACAACTTGTTTACTTTTCAGTCCCTCCAAATTAACGTATACTATGGGATTTCCTCTTGAGTTTTTCTGCTAGTTTGTGTGTTGTTGTTTTTTTTTTTTTTTTTTAATGGCATACTAACATATATCTTTGGGAGACAAAAAAAAAAAAAAAAAGAATTTGGTATTTGTCTTTAAAACAATATTTATGTATTAGGACACTAACATTTGAAAATGGCTCCTTATTTGTAAGTAAGATTGGTTTCTCTATGTGAGACATATGGATGGAAAATTTTAGAATTATTAAACAAACTTTGGGGTTCAATGCTAGAGAGAGAACTTGGTGGCATGGCTCCAGAACCACTCAGACCTGGGTAAAACATGGACTCCACTTCTGGGTGTCTTTGAGTGGGTCATCTATGCCTTTGAATGGACTGCAAAGTTGGTTTCAACAGCAAGGTCGGTGGTTTAAGCTCGATGGCAGTTAGCAGCAACAACAACAAAATGTAACTAAGGAACGTGCCACCATGTTCCATACAGTAAGCACTGGACTATGAACCACAAGGTTAGTGGTTCCAGCCCACCAGTCACTCATTGGGAGAAAGATAAAGTTTCTGTTCCTGTGAAGATTTAAACCTCAGAAACCCTGTACAGGGTTGTAGAAGCTGAGATCTGGTTAGGCTTCCTGGAGCTGGGTCAGCCAGAAGGCCACAGGTAGGCATCGCTGCCCCTTGTGCCCACTATATTGAACACTGGGAAAATGTCCCCTAGTCTAGGACTCCTCACACTCTGATGTGCATAACTCTCCTGGGGATCTTATTAAAATGAGTTAGTGGGTCTGAGACTCTTGGAGCAAAACACAGGGCCAGGCTGTTTTGTTCATTGTTCATATTTGAAAGGCAGATCTTGAGCATCATGTGTGATTAAATATTTGAAGTTCCTAACACATAGCATATGCTCAAAAGAGAAAAACAAACAAACAAATGTGTGTTCCCTTTCAATTTTCCTTTTCTCCAGGAGTTTTTGCAATAATATACCTAGCCAGGAGCAATAAATACATGGCCTCCTAAATCATTATTCTGATTTTTTCCCCTTTTCTTTAAAATGTTTAAATTCTGAAATAAAATACAGATACAGAAAATAACACAATCAGACTTATAGCTAGTTACAACTCTTGCCCTTATAACCACTTCCCGGGTCAAAAAATAGAGCTTTGCCAGCCACTGTTTCATTCTGCTTTGCATAGGGTTGCTATGAGTCAGTACCAACTCCATGGTACCTAGCAACATAACAACAAACGCACAGCCAGGTACACGGTATGATCAGTCTGAGTTTCTGTGAAATTGGGATTGGCAAAAAGCAACTTGCCCTTCTGGTCTCTGAGTAAAGGAGATGCTGGAAGCCACTTCACACAGCTAGAACATGCAGCTGGTAGGTTTTAGAGTGGCAGCCCAAGGGTTAATATTGTGAGAGGGCGTGGATGGCTTGTATTTAGATAAAACCACATCCCAAAGCTTCCTTTCAGCCAGTTTGCTATTGTTACAGTTTTTTTTCTTCGCCTCTTTGAAGTTTCAAGATTGACAGATGTTTTTCAGTAATTTCCCTTCAAAAAATTTACATGTAAGTTTTCAAAAAGAAGTCACAGGAAACTTTAGGGGAAAGTGAAACTTTGGTTTCTGATATTAAACTGGGGATTTCTATAGTTCTTCTTCAGTCAATCCTCATATAAACTTTAGGGTGTTTCTGTTTTTGCATTCCCCTTATCCAGAACAGAAATAGAAATTAGCATGGAAGACCTTTTCAAATAGGATCAGTAATTATAAAATAATTATAAGTGATACTTGAAGCTTATTGGATGTGTTGCACTCTTAAGAGTTGGAGAGTCAGCTAAGTAATTATGCACTTAATATTCAACATTCATTTTATATCCATATGTGAAAAAAAGAAATATCCATGCCAGACCAGAATAGTCTCTCAAAGTGTTTCCAATTTATTAACAAATTTTAAAAATCATACTTATAGAACAGAGTTCAGGACACTTTCTATAAAGAGGCGGATAGAAAATATTGTAGATTTTATGGGCCAGATACAATCTCTGTTGAATGTTGTTGATGTTAAGTGTTGTTGATTCAGTTCTGACTCACAGCGACCCTGTATAGGGTTTCCAAGGAGTGGCTGATGGGTTTGAACCACTGATTTTTCAGTTCAAACCAACCTTGTGTTTCAGTGCTTATCTTACAGTGCCACACCAGAACTCCTTGGTTTTTAACCACTTTTTTTAATGTAAAAAAGTTTAATTCTGAACACTGAGAGCTGTACAAAAATAAACCAAGGACCCTTGAGTCATACTTTGCCAATCCCTTCTAAAAATCAAAACTATACACACTGTCATGGAGTTGTTTCTGACTCATGGTGCCCTATATAGGGTTTCCAAGTCTTACATATTTTTACAGAGCAGACAACTTCATCTTTCTTCAGTGGAGCCGTTGATGGATTTGAACCATCAACCTTGCAGTTAGTAGCACAATGTCTAACCCACAGTGCTATGAGGATTCTTTAATCCCTGCTAGGAATCCTGGTGTGGCGCTGCATGCTAATGCTCTGGACTGCAAGGTTGGGTGGGAACCCACTCAATAGCACTTAATTGCAACAACAAAGGAACATCCATTGAAGTGTGAAGAAAATTTTCCCACAAAAGTCAGTCATTCAGTCACATTCTACAACCAGAAGGTCTTGGCGTGCCCTGTCTTGTCACAGATGCTGGGTCTATCCCAAGACACTTGGCCTTTCCATGCACAGAGTTTACCTTCTTATGAGAGAAACAATGAGAGAATCAAGCAGATTTATGATTACGAGGAATCTCATGTAATGAGAGACATGGAGCATCGAAGCAAAAGCATTCATAGCGATACTTCAGAGAATGGAGATGACATTTCAGGAAGTGTGGTCTGCTGTTTCACCAGAATATTATTTCATCTGCCCTGTTAATGTTGCTTTCTAGGTTCATTTTTGCTGGACAACAGAGACAAGTCCATAATTCTCTGCCCTAGCCTCCCTGCCCACCTTTTTCAGTCCTCATTCTTTCTCTAATTGCTCTGTTTCACCTCCACTTCCATTCCTAAGTCCCATTTCTCCATTTTCCCTTTGTCCACAGCCAAATCTTCCATTATGAGCAAGAATTTGGATTTTTGAGTCAGTCACCAAGTTTAATCTCTTTTTAAAATTCATTTTGGTGCATTTCTTTATCTTTCCCCAAAATGATGATGTTTTCCTGTTAGTTTGTGAAATACTAATGTTTTGGCATTACTTTTCCAGTTTTTATTGGCAATATGTAGACTTAAGACCTAAAATTTTCATCTAGAATACATATATATAGCTTGTGTTTCTCACTCAGAACCTACTTTAAGAACAATCAAATCATTAAATCTAAACCCTCTAAATGGCTTAGTACTTACCTAGCTTTATTTCGCAGTATGACTTTAAGTGATGATATTACATACAATTTAAGTAAATGTTTCCCTTTGAGGGATTATGGTATCCTTATTCCACCAAGTCTGTCTTCTCAACCTTTAAATATTAGTTTGTGTTTTTTGCCAAAAAGTCTGTAGTGTATACAATTTACTAACTGGATAATTCCAAATTCTTCTTTTGAATTTCAGTCTGGTACTATACTGCTTACCCAATCTTTTTTTCTCTTTCTGTTCCCCTGTGCAAAGCAGTCAGTTTGGGAGAATTGGTCTCTGCACAGATCATACTTTCTTACTTCTATACATTCATTTATAACATTCCTCTGACTCATTAACCTTTTTTCATCTGTCAGAGACCACTTCAAAGGCAGTCCTTACCACTGTGCCTTTCATTTTCTTCTAAGCTTTCCCCCCACTCCACCAATACATACAAAGGGGCTTCAAAAAGTACATTGAAAAATGAAATTAAAAGATAATGGAATTATCCCATGAACTTTTTGAAGCCACATTGTACATTACACCCCAGTTAGCTCCCATCTTAGTCTACCATATACATGCTCTAACTCATCTACTGAACTATAACCACTTTAAAGACAGTGGTTATAATCCAGTGACACTATAATTTATAGCTGTTGTTATATGCCATAGAGTCAGTTACAACTCATAGAGACCCTGTATAGGGTTTCTGAGGAACAGCTGGTGGACTTGAACCACTGACCTTAAAACTCAAACAGATCTTGCAGTCCAGCACATTAACCTGCAGCACTGCACTGAGACTGCATACAATAATGATATGTTTGAGGAACAAATCTAGCATTTGACCAGAGGCCTGTTTGCTAGTCGGTACCTTTGAGGGAGGATAAAGGACATATCAAACAATAGAATTTTGATATTTTTGCCTCATGAAGGCAGCCTAGCACATGGCTCTCATTGACTGTAACTGCCCACCTAGTTCCTAGTTGCCTCCTGCATGCCCTTCTTCCCAAGAGGAAGTCAGTACCAACCAAAGGCACCACATGATCCAGTGTTTGACATACAAGATCACATAGTTTGATGGCTAGGGCTAAGGATTCCTTTCATCAACCCACAGGAGTACTTAAAAAAAAACCCCACAAAAAACACAACTTTGCTCATTTGTAGAAGTGTTTACATTGTTGCAATGAAATGTATCTATTCTAAGAAACTGCAAGTTGCATGTACACTGAAAAGAAGTAATATTGGGTAGGTATAAGGGTAATAGACTTCTAAACAGATCCTTCCTACAAATTTCTCTCCACACCACCATAGGCCCAGAGCTGATGTCTAAGAGAAGCCTGGTTGTTGATCTAACCAGGGAAAGTTGACTCGGAAAAACACAGCCTTTGGCAAAAACATGACAGTCTCTGTACTTTCACAAACAACATTTTTGGTATCATTTGGAAGTGGAAACAATATCATTCTTTCTCTATTTCCAAAGTTCCTATTAGACTTTGAACTTAGTGGTTAATAATAAATGCTTTGTGCATGCATTCAAAACATACTTACTGAAAACCTCCTATGTGCTATGTGCTGTATAAAGTAATGAAGAAGACAAATATCCTCCCTGACAATATTGAGTTCCCAGCCAGCTGGGAATAAGAAGAGTAGAGAGAAGTAGATACGAAACCAGAAAGTGGAATCATAGTTGTTATTTAATTGAAAGTATAAGCTTCTGTAAGAATGTATAAGATGCTCTTCTAATTCTGCCTAGGCTTCCTTTAAGGAGTGACATTTAAGTTGAAGTTTAGGGAAAGAATATAAGACATTAAGTGGAGAGCCAGAGGCAGGGACGACCAGACTAGGGCACGCTGTCATTGTTGTTACACGCCCTTCATGTCAGCTCCAACTCTTAGCAACCCCGTATAGAGTTTCTGAGAAGTGACTAGTGGGTTTGAACTTCCATACTTGTGGTTGACAGGCTAGTGCTTATCCTACAGTCAGGACCCCAGGACAAGTAGCATCCCTGGAATAAAAATAATCTGTAAAAACTATGCGGGTGCTAAATGCTCTAAATGTCTAAGGTGTAGACCCAGTTCCTGACACTGTATACATACTGAACCTAATTCCTCCTCTCTCTTGTTTTGTTTCCACATCTGAAGAGAACACCAGCAGCCCTGATTTGTTTTTGGTCATTGTCCAAGTGACAGGCATCAGCCTCTTACCACCATTGGGAATCGCCATAGCAGTAATCATCACCTTCTATTGCTACCGCGTTCACCGGCAGCAGAAGCTGAGTACATCCTGGGATACCAACAAGCCACGGAAGCTCATGGAGTTCAATGAGCATTATGCCATCATTCTGGAGGATGACCGCTCAGACATCAGCTCTACTTGCGCCAACAACATCAACCACAACACCGAGCTGCTGCCCATTGAACTGGACACCCTGGTAGGGAAGGGCCGCTTCGCTGAGGTCTACAAAGCCAAGCTGAAACAGAACACTTCAGAGCAGTTTGAGACCGTGGCAGTCAAGATCTTCCCTTATGAGGAGTACGCTTCCTGGAAGACAGAGAAAGACATCTTTTCGGACATCAACCTGAAGCATGAGAACATACTGCAGTTCTTGACTGCTGAGGAGCGGAAGACAGAACTGGGGAAGCAGTACTGGCTGATCACTGCCTTCCATGCCAAGGGTAACCTCCAGGAGTATCTTACTCGGCATGTCATCAGCTGGGAGGACCTGCGTAAGCTGGGCAGCTCTCTTGCCCGGGGCATTGCTCACCTGCACAGTGATCACACCCCATGTGGAAGGCCCAAGATGCCCATTGTGCACAGGGACCTTAAGAGCTCTAACATCCTTGTGAAGAATGACCTGACCTGCTGTCTGTGTGATTTTGGGCTTTCCCTGCGCCTGGACCCCACTTTGTCTGTGGATGACCTGGCAAACAGTGGGCAGGTGAGTTAGAATAGATGCCTAGATCTCCCTTACCTTCTTTTTGTCCCCACCATACCTTTTTATCTATATCGTATGCCTCTAACCTCAAACAACCCCACACCCTGGACATGCATGTCTCGGGAGTCTGGCCAAAACAGGGAGTTTTGTCCCCACTCTCCTACCAGGGTACATTTGCTAATGGACAGCATTTCATCATTTTTTTTCAAATCTTTCCCAACCCAGAGCAAATGTGCTTGTCCCTGAGTCAATCTTCACTGCTTTTTGATTGGCCAATGATTTCTCTTTGTTTCATGTGTGGTATACTTTCCCCTTTCTACTCTGCACAGTTGATGTCTGTGTTTCTTTTTACTCTTCTAGAAGGCAAGCTCCTTGAAGTTTAAATGCACGTCCATTTGGTTATCTCTCTAGCACAATGCTTTCATCAATTAAAGTGGCTAATATGTCTTTGCTGAGTGAATGATGGAATGAATGAATGGACAATTCTATTCTTGAAACACTTTCATGGTTATGAGGTAACCTTTGTTTGACTATGGAGCTATTGAAAAGTGAAATGAAGTTTTAAAGACATCCTTTCTGAATGGCAAGGTCCTATACACATTGAAAGACTGGCTGCAGATTAGAGTGGAGTCAATAAAGAGTTCCATCATTTTCTCTAAACAGATTTGGGCATGGTGAGGGTGGGATATAGCTTCAGAAGTGTTCAGTTACTATGCAGTCATCCCTCTGTGTCCATGGCAGTACTTGCAATGTTAAGGTAAACACATTAATGAGCATGGACAGATTAATATGTCAGGGTAGTGAATTATAGAATGACTTGAGAAAAAAAAATCTTGATACATTTCAATAAGAAATGATGATCCTTAGAATGTCAGCTTACTTATCATTCCCAGGGAAGAGAGGACTTCATTGCATGTGTAGTTGTCTGTGTTACAAGATCATGCTTTAAATGACAATAATATCACAATAAGAAACATTTGAGGGACTGATTCCTCAGAACCAATGGATCCCATGTTTGTATTTGACAGTCATTGAGAATAGCGTGAGCTTATTAGAGTAAAACTATACAACAGGTCCACAAAAATTACAAGGTAATCCAAATGTCTCCTACTATGGAAATACTTTCATAGAATTTGCTTATGGAACAAGCGAAGATTAAGAAACAGCCCATATATGATCAAAACAGGTGGTGGTCTTCATTGTTATTTTCACCATAAGTCTTTGAGTTTCAAGAATGAAAAAATATTAAATTTGCAAAATCAAAAATAAACATGCAAAATGTCACAGCTGTTGTTTCCCAGGTCGTCTGTCAGGATGTTATTGAAGAATGTGATGACATGTATCATGGGGCTAGAAAGCTAGCTCTGGAGTTTGGCATTTCCTTATTTTGGCATTCTTAGTGCATAGCCTTTAAAAGACTTTCACGGAAAGAACACTTATTTTTAAAAATAATCACATACACTGTACCTTTCTCTGTTGGTCTCATTATTTACAACAGCACTGTGACTTTTTTTTACTTTTTTTTTAAGAGCACCTGCACATACAGAGTACAAACATCCGCTAGAGTTTCAGAATAAAAATGGAGCTGGAATTAAGTGACCTCAATCCCTGGTTTTGCTTTAGGTGGGAACTGCAAGATACATGGCCCCAGAAGTCCTGGAGTCCAGGATGAATTTGGAGAATGTTGAGTCCTTCAAGCAGACGGATGTCTACTCCATGGCTCTGGTCCTCTGGGAAATGACATCTCGCTGTAATGCAGTGGGAGGTATGTCTGAACCACCATCATCATGCTGTAGCGGACACCCCTTCAAAATGTTATCATGTTCTTTCTTCAATCCTGATTCAGAGGATCCCAAAACAGTTAACTCCACAATGAGAGCTAGTTGAAATCTGGTTTCAGACAGAAATTCCTGAACTATTTGTAATCATGCTAAACATACCTAGGTTTTTCATCTGAAAGCTATACTTGGAGCATAAAGCTTTGCTTCTCTATTTTGGAAGCATAAATAACTTTTTTTAAAATACATATCCCTCCACAGATATCTAAGCATTTGTCAAGAGATTGATGCTAATACTACCTATAAGAATCATTTTGTTTATCAGAGGGATAATATTATTCAAATAAGTGTCTGATCTTAAATATGATAGTTCTGTATGATAAATATTTACTCTTACAGGTGTGGCATTATAGAGTAAGCACTGCACTGCTAACCACAAGGTTGGCAGTTCATAGCCACCAGCCACACCTTGGACAGAAATTCTGGACATGATCATTGAATCGGAACTACCACAGCAGCACTTAACAACAACTCTTAAAGACATATTTTCTTTTTCTGGCTAAACCAAGAAAAATGGTTCACTATATTTATTTAGGTTTTGAAAGATTTAGACACAAGAAGTCATTGGGGAATGCCTTGCTCTCACTGGTTACACCTCTATTACAGATTTGGAGACCGACATTTCTTCTGAAAACCCAAGGTGGTGCCTTGTTCTCTCTTTCCCAAGTGTAGTCCCCTACTTTCCTGTTCTTGTTTAGGATCAGTTCTCACTAAACAGACCACAAAATAGAACATGAGTTCTCCAGATTCCCTCTGTGGTTTCCTATCTACAAGGAGCACCTTTTCATTGTTAGAAGCTATTACTGCTGGTGACTAAGAAAATACAGAGAAGGATGGGCAAAAGTGCAAGAGGGAAATTGATTTTTTAGAGAATATTATCCCCTAATATTCTCAATTGCTGGGGTATACATTATTATATGCATATTCTTTTCTGACTTTCTTCTCAAGGTCTTAGTTATTACCCTGGAAATGTATGCATCCTAACCTAGTCTTGACAGCTTGCTGATTCAAACCAAGCTAACCCCAATTGTATTTTAACTTTTTGTTTTGTAATAATTTAAGATTTATAGAATTGTTGCCAAAACTATACAGAGAGTTCCCATAGATCCTTCACCAAGCTTTCTCTAGTATTAATGTCAGACCTAATCATAGTACAACTATGATTAGCTGGAAACAAAAACATTGGCATAACACTTTAACTCATCTGTAGATTTTATTTTAATTTCCAAGCCCTCAGTAATGTCTTTTTCTAACAGGAGTAATGCTCTTTTCTAACAGAATCCTATTTAAGATTGTGTTGAGGGTTCATGCCTCCTTAAATGTTAAAGTCACTGCTGTCACTCGATTCCACCTCACAGTGACTCTATTGGACAGAAACCACTCCCTAGGGTTTCTGAGATTGTCAGTCTTTTTGGAAGCAGACTGCCTCACCTTTCTTCCATAGATTGGCTGGTGGATTCTAACTGCCAACTTCTCAGTTAGAAAACCAACACCTTGTTGTTGTTGTCAGGTGCCATCAAGTCGGAACAGTCTCATAGCAACCCCATGCACAGCAGAATGAAACAATGTCTGATCCTGGGCGCCACCACACTCGATGCCATCAATGATGCCACCTGGCCGATCCATCTCATTGGGGGTCTTCCTCTTTTTCTCTGACCCTCCATCTTACCCAGCATGACATCCTTTTCCAGAAACTGTTCCCTCCTGACAATATGTCCAAAGTATGAGAGACGAAGCTTAGCCATCCTGGCCTCCAAGGAGCCCTCTGGCTGCACTTCTTCCAAAACAGATCTATTGGTTCCTTTGGCAGTCCATGCACTTTTAGTATTCTCCTCCAACACTTTACCCACTGTGAAACCAGGTCTTCTCCATGCCTCCTTGTCGGTGTTTGTTGTTAAGAGTCACCAAGTAGGTTCCAACTCGTAGCGACCCCGTAGAGTTTCCTAGGAGCGCTGGTCTGTTTGAAACACCGACCTTGTGCTTCAAACTGACTTTGTGGTCAAGTGCTTAGTCTGCAGTGCCACACTAGCACTCTGCATGCTTCCTTGCTGTTGTTGTTAAGTGCTATGGAGTCGAGTCAGTTCTGACTCATAGCAACCCTGTATAGAGTTTCTAAGGAACAGCTGGTAGGTTTCATCTGTCGACATTGTGGTTTGCAGTCCAGTGCTGATCCTACAGCACCACACCAGGAGTCATGCGTCTTTTGTTGTTGTTGTTATTAAGTGCTGTGGAGTTGATTCCAACTCAAAGCAACCCTGTATAGGTTTTCTGAGGAGTGGCTGGTGAGCTTGATAGGCCTACCATGCAGTCCAGCACATGAACCCACCGTATGTTTGTCTTTGGTCTGCTTTAATTTCTAACAGTCCCTTACTTTGGCCTTATCTTTTTTTTTTTTTTTTTTTTTAATGTTTTATTGTGAATTATGTGATAGTTTACATGGGAGAACATTAGCTTTACATTCATCCTATTGAATATTGTTTCATTGCCATGGTTACAATCCCCTCCATGCATCATCAACCAACCAAAGGGTATACCCTGCTAGCCTGCCCCCCTCCCCCTGGTTGTCAGCACACAGCCCTTATCCCTCTCTGGGTCTAAAATCCCCGGCCACTCCATCCCTCCACATCATCGTCTCTGCCTCCATCTCTGGCATCACTGCTTTTCTGGGTAGGGTCTCACACTCCACTCTTCTCCCTTGATGGTTCCAGGGACCTCGGCTCATGGACTGCAAAGTCAATCACTCCCCTTCTTTTGCTACAAAACATCCACCTTTACATTTCCAACCTTCACAGTCAGTCCTGGTAACAGTTATTCACCATTGTACCACAAGGAACCTATCCCCATCTCCTTTCATTAGCCACGCCCAGACAGATTGGATACTACTCAGTGAAGACTGTACCTTCCTCCTTGCCCTCTGGATCTAGGTTCCGTCTTGAAAGCTTGTAAGCCAGTCACTGCTTGCCTTTGTAGCACCCCCATTTTGGGTAGCCAATGTCCAAGTTGCCCATCCCTGTCTACACTGTGTATGGAGAGGGTGGGAATGATCCTCGCTGTAAAGATCTGTTCTCTCTTTTGAGCTACTGCATCCATAGGTGTAGGTCAAGTTCATCAAATTGTATCCGATTACTCTTTTTTCCCTCTTCTTTCTTCTTCTAGTTGAGTTCTGATCTTCCAGCCTTTGAAGCCAGGTCAAGTGGGTATTATCTACAAGTGTTGGTGTTCTTGTGCATCTCCCCTCACTTCTTATCAGCTGGATGCCTCACTCTCCACTCTAGTCCCCTGTGGCCATGTCACTGACTCTGGGCCCAGGAGTCCCCGGATCTTGCCACACTGCTAGACAACCAGGTCTTCACCTGGGTTCACAGGAGTCTACTGAATGTTGTAAGGCTTAGCTCACAGCTTCATTGCTGTTTTTCCCTCACTTCCCCTTATCGGTGATGAACGTGGTCACCTATTAGAGTGCATGTCTGCTAGTGTATTGGCCTCATCTTTTATGATTTGACATTTTGAAGAAGTTTAGATCAGTTAATATGTAGATTGTCCCTCATGTCTCTGCTGTTTCTCTCATGAATAGATTGAAATTTCCCATATTGTGCTAGTATAGCACAGAATTGATGTACTTTTTGTAATACCTCATATCAGGGTCGCATGAAAGCCATGTGTCATGTTATTGGATCACTTAATTGAAGGTGATGTCTGCCAGGTTATAATACTGTAGGGATTCATTGTAATTCATACATATCTTGTGGGAAGATATTTTGACCACTTTCTAAAAAATACTATCAGTAATGATGCTAGATGTGGTCACCCACTAATTTTTGTTTGATCAGTAGTTCTTGCATGTAACAAATATTACTACAATATTTGCCTAGTAGTGATTTTCTATATTTTATTATTCCTTCTACATTTACTAATTGGTATTCTACCAATTAATAGAAAGCTCTGTGACTTCTCTCCCCAAATCCTTACAATTTATTCATTTAGATGTATTTATTTATATATAAGCAAGAATTCTAGAATCATTATTTTATAAGTTATGATCCAATGCGATCATCATTTATTTTTGGCTCAAATTGCCCAGGTTGGGTTACTGGCGTACATCAAGCAACAAAATAATGATAGTACTGGATTATAATCTATAACAACAACAACAACAAATAAGAATCTAAAACTATTGTCATTGCTAAGTCCCTAGGTGGTATAAACAGTTAATATGCTCAGCTGCTAGTTGGAGATTCAGGTCCACACAGAAGCACCTCAAAAGAAAGACCTGGCATTTTGTTTCTGAAAAATCAGCCATTGAAAACACACTGGTTCTGATAATTCATCTCTTTTCGAGCATGTTTACCCAACTACCAGGGTGGATCCAGGTCACCCCCTCCAACTGTGCACCTTGCTGAACCAACTTCCTGGGGCTCTGGATAGGGATGGAACTTCCGTTCTGACTGACACTGTTATTTTCCTGTTTCCTGCTTGAGATTTATTCCCCCACAGCAGTTCCAAAAGTAACTTGGTTTTTCCTTGCACAGTGAAATTTCTTTAACCAAGTTTCAGCCACTGAGAATAATTTTCTGCTTGAAAACTTTGACAGTTCCAAAATGAATCCTTAGACCAGTATGAGCTGTGTCAGAGACGATGCTGTTGTCACTGTCAGAATAAATTTACCTAGATTTTGGTATCTTTTCCTATCCTTTCAAACCCGTTATTCTATAAACATGAGCTAGAGATTGTGTCTCTGACGTTCCTTCTGTCAGTGCAGCAAGCTTATTAAGCCTGTTGTGAGCTCCCTGCTTTCATTGTTATCAATGACTAAAGCTCTTTCCTGTTGATATTTGCTGAGTGTGGAAGAATTTGGGCTAATAGGGAAGAACTAAGTTCACCAACTTTTACGAGGTCTAAAAACAGATATAGTATAAACAAATTTTCCCCAGGAAGGAACAGGATCTCGTTTGTTCAGCTAGACTCAAAAAACCTTTCATAGCCTCTAGGATGAGAACAGAGAGCATTTTGGGGGAGCAGGAAGGCCATCCTGGTTCTCTTTTTGATTGATCTTAAGCCCACAGTTTCTCCCAACTCTACTCCAGCTGCAAAGGCCCATCTTATATATCTATCCTTGGTGTGGTCCTAACAGAGTGTTTCACTTGATTGTGTGAACAGATGTAATAAGTGCGTGCTTTTACTTTGGCCTCTTATTACACACACACACACACACACACACACACACACACATATATATATATATATATTCCTGTTATTGAGAATATGTACAGCAGAACACTCACCAATTCATCAATTTCTACCTATACAATTCAGTGGCATAGATTGCATCCTTCAAATGACACAGCCTTTCTCCCACTCCTTCTCTGAGTTGTTCCCTATGCATAAACTCAGTTTCCCCTCAGATTCATATCTCATCTTTCAAGTTGTTGTTATTTGAGCCCATAAAAATAGTTCTTAAAAAAGTGCACTGTACTGACAGCAGACGTTTTGCACTAGAAGTATTCAATTTTTTCTTTCTCTTCTTCTTTTTGTAGATCTTAGAAACCTTAGAGACAAATTTTTAGCCTAGTCTTATTTTGAAAGACTTTTCATTTGTAAAGAATTCTTTGGAAAGTACACAAAGTCTAAAGATAAGTGTGGTCCCTTGAATCCATGCTTATTTGTGTTGTCATTATGGTAATGTGAGTGGACGTATGATTAGAAAGACCCTTCCTTATTCTCAAGATGCTTGTCCTCTACTGACAAAGCAAATGTTTATTTCTCAATAATTTATACATGTAGATATTTTTCTTTTCTTACAAATAAAATAGATAATGACTCCCACTAATAGATTGTTCTCATGGTGGAGTGCTATAGGATCAGCATTGTACTGCTAACTCGAAGGCTGACAACCCAAACTCACCAATCCCTCCTTGGAAACCTTATACAGAGTTGCTGTGAATGGGAGCTGACTAGCTAGCACTTAACAACAACGGATGTAAGTCGTTAAGTTACAAAGTCTAAGACAGGTGGGAATGGAAAAGGATTTTCTTTTATATTTTTTGTGACTTGAAATACGACATATGTAATTACTATTTTTCATTGATGGTCTCATTTCAAAAAAGGAAATGTGGAATATGCTTTCATTAGTATGATGAATGATAGCTCAATCTCTTATTTTAGAATACAGTCAAATCATTCTATCCAATTTATTCTGAGGAACAGAGCATCTAGCTAAATGAAGTAGATGCTTTGGACTAATGCACTGGACTACAAAGTTGTTTGAAGCACAAAGTCGGTGGTTCAAGTTCATCAGCCACTCCTTGGAAGCCCTATACAGGGTCACTATGGGTCAGAACAAACTCCACGACACTTAACAACAACAACAATAACTAAGCATTAGGAGACAGTCTACCAGGAGAAGGTGAACATTAAGTAACTTCATTCCATACTTACCCCTAATGGCAGTGTCTGTTTTGACATCTAAGGTCATTTCCACTTGGTGCTCTCATTCTCACCAGTAAAATTAAGCTAATAGTAATATATACTTCAAAGAGTTCTCAGTAGATTAAATGAAGTAACCCGTAAAGCAAGTACTCAAACAATGGCTGCTACTATTCCTCGAGAAAGTTGTAGTTAGAAGTCAAAGTGACCTGACTGATTCCACAGCCCATGGTCCCTAGCCATCATCATACAGTGCTGGCCAACCACTGGAGAACATGTTTAGTAAACAGCAGCTGCGATTATCATTATTAGACGGCACACGACACACACACACTCTGGGCACCCTGGGTTTTGACTCAAATCAAAGCCATTCAAGAAGTACCTGGTGTGACAATCACACACTTGAGCATATTCAGTCATGGCCTCACTTTGAAGCCTCCCTTTACTGAAGCCTCCTTGGCTCCTCTGGATAAATCCCTGCTAACTAGACTCAGTCACAGCATCAGTGCCTTAACATCTGAAATAACTCTCTTATTTCACCAAAGATACCTTCATTCATTGAGTCGGTCAATTCTTCACTCATGTTTATTAAGTACCTATAAATATTTATATATATTTTTAAGCACTCAATAAGGTATGGCAGGCCTTGTTCAAAATGATAATGGTAAAGCAGTGAACCAAAACAGTTCCTGCTTCCAAGGAACAGAAGTCCAGCGAGGAACTAATCTAAAAATTCAAGTAATGAAAATTGATAAATAATGTCATATGTTTTTAGATATATAATAGGTGATGATTTTGGAAAGAAAAATAAAAACTGGGTTAAAACCAGTTGCCATTGAGTCAACTTGGATTCATGACCTCTTCTGTGTGCCATAGAGTTGGATGGCTAATTTCTCAGGAGTATATTACAGTGTCTTTCTAGGGAGATGATGTTGAGTGGACTTGAATCTCTGACCTTTTGCTTAGCAGTTGAACCTGGTAATGCCCATGGACTCCAATGCAAGTATTGTTGTTTTAAGTGCTGTCGAGTCAGTTTCAATTTGTATAGGGGTTCTGAGGAATATCTGATGGGTCTGAACCATTGACTTTGTGATTAGCAGTCCAGTATGTATCTTACAATGCCATAAGGGAATAGGTTATGACAGGAGATATTTTTCAGACACTTTGATGATCTAAAGAGCCAAGGAAACAGGTTTTCTTGAGTGGTTTTAAGAGGGAACAAGCAAGAAGGACATGATTGGTATGTTACTGTCGTATAAAAAAGCAGAGAAAGTGAAGAAATGACCGCTCAGTAAGGACAGGCCCAGAGGTGGGATCTCTTTTACAAAGAAATCTCTGTCCCCAGGTATTTGATCTGGTCAGTGTTCGTGCAAGTGTTCATGTGCTGTGTGGGAGGCGGATGAAGGCAGTCCCTCTCAGGGCCCCCTTGAGCAAACAGAGCAGGCACAATATTCGTGTCATCCCTAGCCAAAACTGGTTCACAAGCAAACCAATGCCGAAATCCCTCACCATGTAGACCTCTGACTACAGACTGACACTGAGCGGCCAACAGAGCCAGTATTTAACAGGAGAAGGAGTAACAGAACTCCTTAGTTAACTGTCAGCTTACTACATTCTTGTGTGACAGACAAAAAGTGCAACTGAATCAGAAAGATAGAAGAAAGAAAATGAGAGGGAGAGTTGAAAATAAGTAAAAGTGAGCGAGAAGGCCTAAGGAGAGAGCAGAAGCGAAGCACTATGTTTTCCTAGATTTCAGGGGAGTATAATCTGGAAGAAGGATATAAAAACTCAGGGGTACTGCTTTGGGGAAAACTATCAAACAACTTTGCTGCACTGTTAAGTTGGAACTATAATCAAAACAACAGCTGTGTACCAGATGCTGACTTCCAGAGGAGTGGCGTTGCTGTCCCAGTGACTTGCTCTCTGAGCGTGGCAGAACTAGGAAGAGAAAGAGGCAAGCGTATTTTCTCTGAAGAGCCTCAGGAGAGAAATTAGAAGAAACTGCTAGGACGTGGAGTTGTCGGTACTTCCTTCAGTGTGAAGACTGCAGGGAAGTGGGGGAAATGAGGGGAGTTGGGAGGAAGAAAAAGTTGCTCTCAAGCAGTACAATGAAGACGTTTCTGATAAAAGATCTTATGTGAGACACTCAAGTAAATAGGTATTCAGTCTGAGGGTGGTTTAGGAAGTCATCTGAAGGCGAGACAGGGACTTGGTTGAATTAAATAACTGCTGTGTGGGCATCTGCCTTGGGGTGGGTGCCCAAGACCCAGGAACAAGAATTTGAGTGTAAGTAGTTTACTTGGAGTCCTGGTGTGGCTGTGGGCTAATGCATCAGACTGCAAAGGCGTTTGAACTGCAAGGTTGGTGGTTCAAGCTTACCAGCTGCTCCTCGGAAACCCTATACAGGATTGCTATGGGTCAGAATTGACTCGACGGCACTTTACAACAACAAGTTTACTTGGAAAGAGATACTAGAAAATGCCAATAAGAGAGTGGGGAAGTGAATCAGGAAATGGAAGGAAGTCAGTAAGTGATGTGTTATCCAGCAGGTTACCATTGTGTGAAACTGAACAAAGCATGACGCTGCTGGGGAACTCTAGATGCTCCAGTGGAGAACACAGATCACTCATAGAACTCTCACCTCAACATCCATACCATACCCACAGGGAAATGGGGGTCTTTGGTTAAGGGTTGTTCTAGGAAACAAGTTGGGAGGGTTAATTCCAGACACTCCCAGCCTTCTCCACCTGCAGTTGGACCACTGTGCTTGGAAAGTGCAAATGCTCAGGGATGTGTTGTTGGTAAGTACCATTAAGTCAGTTCCAACTCATAGCGACCCTGCATAGCGTTTCCAAGGAGTGGCTGGTGAGTTTGAACCATGGACCTTGGAAAGACAGAACCTGTGGGACCTATTGGGTATTATGGTTGAGTTCTTACCTATAGCACCACACCAGGATTATAATGGTGGTAGTGGTGTGCCGTGGAGTCAGTTCCAACTCAGAGCGACCCTGTACAGGGTTTCTGAGACTGTAAATCTTTACGGGAGCAGAAAGCCTCATCTTTCTCCCAAGGAACAGCTGGTAGTTTTGAACTGCTGACCTTGCAGTTCACAGCCCGATTCATAACCACTACGCTACCAGAGCTCCTTACACCAGGATTATTGTGATTACAGTATGATGCTGAGTAATGGGGGAAGGCAGATGTGAGTTTTATTTTTATAGATAGGAAACTGAGGCATGAAGTAATTACGTGTTGTTGTTTTCCCCCCCAATCTTCTTACCTAATTCATGGTGGAGCTGGGGTAGAGCATTACTAGCAACACTCCCACTTCTGATGCATATTTTAGTACTTTTTTTTCTTTAAGTACTAAACATAATCTGACTCTGAGCTCTTTGCTTTTGTCTAAGAAGCAGTTCTAAAATTTTACAACTGTGGCACTGGACTTAAAAGTTGGTTTGAACTACAAGGTCGGTGGTTCAAGCTCACCAGCTGCTCCCTGGAAACCCTATACAGGGTCTCCATGAGTCGGAACCAACTCGACAGTACTTAACAACAACAATAGTATACATTAGCCAGGTATAGCATTTTACCGGGATTCTGCCTGGGTTACTTTTACTCTGAACTTGCTTTTACTCTACTTCTTCCATTTCAGACCCACCAGCTGCTCCTCGGAAACACTATAAGGGGTCACTGTAAACAGACTCTATGTCATTTAACAATAACAACAACAATTCTCAGAAAGGAGGCCTGAGGCTAATTGTTATTTGATCAACCAAACAAAGGAGAACTCTAGAGAACACTGCCTGACCTCTACTGCCACCTTGGCTGAGTCTGAGAGATTCTCTTCTGTCCCCAACTCACCACCATCATTCCCACCTTCTTTCTCAAACTCCAGAAGGAATCAAGTATTTGGGCTTCTTGTGGGTAACTAATAGCATTTAAGGAGAGATCACTGTAACTGTTCTTCATAATGAATTAGTGTTTCATTTTTTTTAATTGTTCACTGAGAAACTACAAACCATAACATCCAATCGGCCCACAGGTTCTCTGTTTCCTGGGTCATAAGGTGTGGAGAATCTAGCCAAGGCAGGAAGGGACATGTCTGATTACACAAGTCCCATGACAGTAATGTTTGCACTGGGGATGATGGGGTGCTCCAGTTGTTTTTATTCTGGTTGGGAAAGAATAAACTCACAGAAATGCTTAGTGCAGAGGAGAAGGGTGAAAGCCTCCTAAAAAGGCAAAATGGCTTCTTCAGCGTCAGAGTGATGCGTGGTGCCGTTCTGAATGCTCTTCCCGGAATCCAGAGCACTCTCTGGACCTTGGCTTTCTCAACTATAAAATGAGCTTGTTGAATCACTTCACTGAGGATTTCTCTTTCAACATTCTCTGTCTGACTAATTCTAAACCCTTAAAATATGTTTAATAATTTGTATTCTTTGTCCTCTGTCAAAATGCACTTCATGTTCTTGGCAAAACACTTAGAACAGTGTTCCTTAAAGTGTGGTCTGTACATCTGTACTGGTCCTCAAACTCTGTGGTCCAGGATTGTGCTACAATACACAGAAACTGAGCGTACATGTGTTTAGAAACGTCATAGCAGGTTGACATGCAACAGCACCCAAGTGGGATTTCATTTTTCTTGTACCTCATTTCCCCTGTGTTTTACCAGAGACTCAATCCCTGGTGGGTTAAGGGGAGAAAAAACAAAAAAACGCAAAACAAAATTTGTTTTATAAAAAGGTAGGCTGAGAAACACTTGATAAGAGGAAATTTTAAATTATCTGTAATCCTACTGTTCCACCTAAGCCACTTTTGTGCAAGAAAGCAAAGCTACGGTTGGGGGTTGATTTGCTCTGGTGTGGTGTTGTAGGTTAATGCACTGGACTACAAAGTCGGTTTGAATAGCAAGGTTGGCAGTTCAAGCTCACCAGCTGCTCCTTGGAAACCCTATACAGGGTCACTATGAGTCAAAACCGACTTGACAGCACTTAACAACAACATAAATTAAATTTAGGGATTCCTGGTATGAAACTGTAGGCTAAGCACTGGACTACAAATTGAAAGGTCTGAAGTTCAAGCCCAACAACCGCTTCTGGGGAATCCTATACAGAGTCCCTATAAATCAGAACCAACTTGATGACACTTAACAACAAAATTAAATTTAGGCGATTTGGTGGTGTGGTGGGTTAATCGTTGGGCTGTTTTCTGAAATGTCAGTAGTTTGAACCCAGTAGAGAGATAAGGCAGTCTGCCTGCTTAAAAACCCACAGCCTCGGAAACTGTACAGAGCAGTTCTGCTCTGTGTCAGGATTGCTACGTGTCTGAATAGATTGGGCAGCTGTGGGGCATATACATTTACTTTGCAATTTCATGTTTTAAATCACGCACGTTTTATAAAATGAAGTAATTTTAAGTGCCTCCATGAAAAATAAATAGAAGGGAATAAATACACTTTGTACCAAACAATTTTGCTTAAATGCTGTAGACATCTCAGTCTCCAGATTTCTAAAACCAGCCCAACTCCCTAATTGTTAGGGTTTAGATGCCTAAGGTCTCATCCTGAAAAGGATCATTCACATCCACCTAGCTGGCTGGGTACTTCTTACCTCCTCACCTGTTCTTCCAGGCCCAGGCACCACCCAATGTATGAGCCACCTCCTCCTACTGAGTCCAAGCAAATGTGCACTGAGGGACTCCTAGAAGAGCCGAGGAACACTTAGGAAATGACCTTCAGTAGGGAGTAGTTTCCAGTATGCTGATTATAAATGATCACCCTCTGAACACTTAGGAAATGACCTTCAGTAGGGAATAGTTTCCAGTATGCTGATTATAAATGATCACCCTCTGAGTCCTGATGGAGACCTAGAAAATTTATCTTCTTTAATGGCCAAGAGGAGTTTTTTTTTTAAAAGGCATTCTAGCCTGTGGTTGGTGTTTTATTTTTTACTATCAAATATCATAGCTGAAACTCAGATGCTGCTGAGAGGACAATGGGCAGCCTGCCAAACATTAACTCATCTTGTACATGTTAAAAACAAGAAAACTAATTGCTGTCAGAGTCAATTATGACTCGTAACAATCCTGTATGTGCTGAGTAGAACGGCTCCATAGGGGTTTTCAGACTGTGACGTTTCAGAAACAGATTGCCAGGCCTATCTTCCTAGGCACCTCTGGGTGGATTCGAATCTCTAACCATTGGGTTAGTAGTCTAGCATTTAACTATTTGCACCACCCAGAGACTTCTTTATACACAATGCAAGGTATGAATTAAAAGATAACGAATAGAAGTGGTGGTGTGCCGTGGAGTCGGTTCCGAATCATAGTGACCCTGTATAGGTTTTCCGAGGCTATAAATCGTTACGGGAGCAGAAAGCCTCGTCTTTCTCTCATGGAACCAGTTTCAAACCACTGACCTTGAGGTTAGCAACCCAGGTCATAACTACTATACTACTAGAGCTAGGAGTAGGTTGTTCAAAGTGAACAAGTACAAAGAAGGAAAAAGGATGAGCTCTACTTTAAAAAATGCAGAAGTATATTCAGACTGCCTCCTAGAAACAAAATACAATGTTGTATAAATATAACATTTCCCAAGAATTGAAGACAGATCAATTTAAAGCATGCATCCACTCCAAATCCCTATCCCCACTCCTAATCTGAAAGGCTAATACTGAAGCATGATCATTTAGGGATTAGAGCTTGACAGTTTGGGCCTCATAAGTATTATTCAAGTCTTGTCAACTTTAAACCTAGAAGGATTCTTCCCTTGTGATTCAGGGAATCAGTCCCTTTACCACCTGTTTTCAGACTACCCTTGTCCTCCCTTCCAGATGAAATCTATCCTTAATAAAAGTCAGAAGCAGGCCTCATATACCTTGAGCATATTTGTTGTTGTTAACTGCCATCAAGTCAGTTGCAACACATAACAACCCTGTATAGGGTTTCCGAGGAGCAACTGGTGGGTTTGAACTGCCAACCTTTTGGTTTGCTGTCCAGTGCGGATCTACAGCACCACACCAGAAGTCCTTGAGAATATTGGGAATCTCATAATTTCCCAAGGTTTTAGAAAAAGCAGGCAGTATCCCAGTTAGGATACTTACTCAGGAGTGAGGATGTTTCATGATTAAAGACCCAGCAACATAGACTCTTGTGGAAGACAAGATGATGACTATAATCCTTCCCAGTTCTTTGCCCAATTCTCCCTCCCTTGACACCTATCTCCCTTTCCCCATGGAAATCTCTTTGGGTCCACACAGAAAATTTTTAATTAAAGTAAATGCTGTGTATTAGATAATTTTGAAGATTAGGACTTGAATGAAATAAATTGGGTCTGGGTTGTAATTTCAACTAGAGACTTTTCCTTTGTTCTTAAGAAAGATCAGCAGTGAGATAGATCCCTGGGCTAGATTCTGATCCCAGTATTGGTTATACTTAAAATAAATTTTTTTCTCCCTCAGCCTGAGCATTTTATTAGCTGATAGTTTACTTTTAGCTTTTCAAGAAGGGATTACCTCAAGGCCTCAGAGTGTCTTTGCAACCAAGGTCAGATGGTCCCATTTAGCTGAGAGAGAGACCTGGAATGAAAGGAGAAAGCACTTAGTTGGCTACTGTCTCAGCACTAAGAAGCATAAGCTGTAACAAGGCACCCTGGAGTGTGAACTCTACCACAGAGTGATCCCACCCAGAAGTAAAGGGGCTGGGCTGTAAAACTTCACATTGATCAGTCATTGGCTACAGGCTACCATGGTCAAGTTCACATCGGCCAAGGATAATCCTCCTGAGAAGGATGAAGTTGTGAGCCCTTTGTATTCAACATCTGCAGTATCAGGGACTGGTGCACTTGCCTCAGTAAAGGGGATCGAAATAGGGCATCAACTACAACTGTTTCTGTAAGCAAAAGTTTGGAAATCAGCAGCCAGTGCAATGATATGTTAGTGAAGGAGCACTTTATATTATATGGATTTTCTCTAGTTTATATTATACATACCTCAAGACATGTCACAATAAGGGCATAATATTTGATTCAATTCAGTTCTTTTATTTTATAGAAGAGAAAATGTAGGTCAGAGTCATCTAATACTGGGAACCAACTCTGGTTCCCAGTTCTCTGATTTCCCTTGAATTCTACCCAACTCATTTTTCTTGAATATTTATTATATGTATAAAGTACAGTTTTAGTCATTTGAATAGGGAGTTGAAAGGTATAAACTTTAGCATCTCCCTCAGGCCTTTAGGACCTTACAATCTGGTAAAAGATAAGGAAATGAAGAAAGAAATACAACATATAAATAGTATGCAAATCAACATATCTTTCCACATGAAAATATGGATTAAAGTACCAAGGGCATTTAAAGACAAAGTGAACACTAAAAAGGACAGTTTGTCTCAAGGCAACAGGAGGTCTTTAGCCCAAATATTCCTATATTTAAAACTATAAATAAAGAATTCAGAAAACCTATTTCAGCAAGACTAAATAAGATAAATTATGCAAATAGGATTGTAAGAAAGAAGCAAACATTCACACAAGGATAAGCTATTTAATTTGGAAATCTTCTTCAATTTTTAGTCCTCAAAGGGCAGATTATTAAAAGTTTTACTTATTCAACAAGATTATTTTAAAACAAATGATCAAAGCTGTTACTTATATTAGAATTAAGGACTGAATCCAACCCCCTCTTCTCTTTCTTGCTCACACATATTTTGGTGCTTGAGAGTTTTCTGTCTTTTATACTGTCCTGTGCTACATTAACCCATATATTTATTGTCCACCTACTCAGTTATGTGTATTTTAATATTCTTACAGAATCTGAACACCATTGAAGAGTCACTCATTGACTTTTCATTCATACATTCAACAATGAATAACAAGTGGCCTTGTTAGAAGTGCTGGGAATACAGAAATGCAAAAGGGACTCTGCTTGTATCCTCATGTACTCCGTGTATTTAGATGAGATTACAAAAAAAAAGGAAATTATATTTTTAAATGATAAGTGCAAAACTAGTGTTTTCCCATCCCTAAACATTGAATCATGAATGACTCTGGGAAAATTCAAGAGAGTTTCTATGGAGCTCTAGCCTCTGAGTTAAGACCTAAGGCCCTAATGAAGGGTTACGTCATTCTCCATTTCTTTCTTTATAATAGATATCATTGAAGGAAAATGATCTTTTAAACATTTTATTTATTGATGTTACAATTAATTTGTTCCCTCTGTCATTTCACTAAAATAGTGTTCTTTAAGATTCTTCTATCCTAATGAGCCATTTCCATCCTAAGGAGCCACAGTTGCATAGTGGGTTGTGCATTAAACTGCTAACCATAAAGTCAACAGTTCAAATATACCAGCTGCTCTGCAGGGAAAAGAGCAGGCTTTCAACTCCCAACAAGATTTACAGCCTCAGAAACCCTACACAGTGTAGCTATGAGTCAGAATCAACTCAGTGGCAGTGGGCTTGGTTTATTTGTGTTAATGCCTTTGGAGATGCTTTTTGACTTAATTGCCCTCTCTCAGTGAAGTTTTCATACCACATATTAAATCTGTTTCTGTTGTGTGGCCATGTGTTGTTGTTAAGTGCCATTGAGTTGGTTCCAACCCATAGCGACACTGTATAGGGTTTCTGAGGAGTGGCTGGTGAGCTTGAACTGCCGACCTTGTGGTTCAAACCAACTTTGCAGTCCAACGCATTAACCCACAGCACAACACCAGGACTCCATGTGGCCACGTGGATGGCCAGAAATATTCTGATATCTAAAAGCTGTTTATGCTTCACCCAAACCAATGTTTGCTCTCCTGGGGACGGATCATTCCCATTAACAATGTATGCATTAACACATAAGCTCGGCACCCTTGTCCATCGTCTATCCTCTGTCCTCACCTGTTAGTACACTACCTAGTACATATAAGCACTCATTTATTGAATACTGCCTAAGCTCTTTCCATAACATCTTCCTTCTCTTTTTAGTTGACCGTTATTAAAAATTGCTCTTGGAGTCACCATAGATGTATTTTACACTCAGTACCTCATACCTCCCTACCTGCCATTTCACCTTGAGCACACACCATTCTCAATGGTACTATGTTTGTTTGCTTTCTTAACAGAAGTAAAAGATTACGAGCCTCCATTTGGTTCCAAGGTGCGGGAGCATCCCTGTGTTGAAAGCATGAAGGACAATGTGTTGCGAGATCGAGGACGGCCAGAAATTCCCAACTCCTGGCTCAACCACCAGGTATGGAGTGACTGCTTTGTCAAAAAATAAAATCCATCTGAAACAGTCTTTTAGATAGCGCAGGCTTCTAGGACATCAGCTTAACTGTGAGGGCAGGTTCCTATATATTTTGTGGCCTTATTAAATTTTGTTTTAAAAAAGAATGTTAATAAACTTGGATGACCCTGATAAAATTTACAACCAACAGGTATATACAATATTCAAAGAGGGTTATAGAGCATCCATTGAAAAGCATTTGTCATGTCTTCCAAGCCACCTTGGTACTGGTTTGACGTAGTTATATGCAGTCTGTGCAATTGACCCACCTGCTTTTACATCAAGAATTTATGTTTCATTCCCTTTTGGACTCCAAGTGCCTAATTCTGGGAATCTCCAGCCCTGGAAGGAAATACTTAGCAGATTGGGAAATAAGCAGGGTTTGTCATGCAGCTGGGCTGATAGTGTCTGCAGGATGCACAGACCACTAGAGGGATAGGTAGGTCTTGTCCACAAACTGGAGAAGTCTGTATTAGCACGCATGGGAAAGAGACGTCAGCTCACTGCTTTGGAATAAGGGAAAGCAAAGGGCAAGTGGGAAATGCAAGCGAGCAATTTGGAAACCTGTCCATTGAGAACAATTAAGAACACTTTGAACATTTATTCTTCATTGCCATTGAGTTGACTGCAGCACATGGTGAATAGAAAGAAAACTCGCCTGGTACTGTGTCTTCATTATGATTCTTGGTATTCTTGAGTCCACTGTTTATTTTGGGTGACTTCCAGCCTAGGGATTCATGTTTCAGCATTCTATCAGACAACATTCTGTTGTGTTCCGTAAGGTTTTCATTGGCTAATTTGGGGAAGTAGATCACCAGCCCATTCTTTGAAGTCTTGTCTGGAAGCCCCCTAAAACCTGTCCACCATGGGTAATCCTGATGGTATTTGAAACATCGGTGGCATAGTTTCGAGCATCATAGTGACATACAAATCATCTCAGTATGCCAAACTGATAGAAAGATGGTGGGGAACTGTCGAATGGCTTCTTTTTTCTTCTTTTCAGGAAATGATAGCCAAGGTGTCCATAGCAGGGCAGTAGTTCAGGACTTGCAGGGTGGCCTACAAAATTCTTTATTTTAGGAGCATTTTGATGACTGTGCTGGTTAGAGATAAAGGAGAAAACTGTAGTCTGGAAGTATATGCATGTATGTCTGTCACACCCAGCAGAGAGCCATCCAAATGTGCCCCCTTTCTTACTGACAGAATTTTTTATTTCCTCTTTTGGATGAATTCTCTCATACAGTTAAGGCTGGGACTAAGTCATAGGACAGAGAAACTTCAGATAAGAAACAGAAACAACAGATCAGGCATGATTGGAAAGACAGATGGAGCAGGAAGCCTGGATTTTAGCCAATCATGTCTGAGAATCACCACAGTGGACAGATCCAAGTACAGTCAGGGGAGAGCGTGAACCAGGCGGCAGGGGTCAGGGGCTTCCCCAGGGTGTTGGGCAAAGCCCCTTTGAATCTGAGAATATTAGGCTGTTTTGCATTAACTGAAATCAGAAGCTGCTAGTGTTATGTTTCTCACTGACTCTGTTGCCTCCTCTGCTGTACAGTTCTTGTAATGAAGTCATTATTCATGATGATAAAATTCTGGAAAGAATTTACATAATACATTTTTTCTCTTAATGAGATTTGTTGCCCTATTGATTTCAAGTTAATGCTTAATATTTAATTTAATTTACTGCCTGTAATTACAGTGCCAGAATAAAATAAATGTTACTTGTGTTCCAACAATAACACTCCTCTCTTAACAGGGCCATCAATCAATACCGTCAATTAGGTGAATTATACAATTAATTCAACATCCTGAACTCAAGGGGTGGGGAGGAAGAGACAGGCTTAGGCATGTCGGGAAATTTAATGGCATTAGTTGGCAAATAGGGGAAGTACCAGTTTTGCAAGATGGTGTGGAATTTATCTGCCCCACTTGGGCTGCCCAGTATGAAGGATCACCTTGTTGGTCCTCTAATTGGCAGAAGCACACTCTCATTCTGTCAGTTGATCTCTTGATTTAACCCGACTCCCAAAAAGGACTTGAAATGGCTAACAAACATTGTAAATGAAAAATTAAGGCGCAAAGGGAGGACTTTTGTCCCCCTTATTGAATGGGACCTTTATGGCAACCCTGTGTGTTCCAGAGAAGAACAGCTCCATAGGGTTTTCTTGATCATAATCTTTATGCGTACAGATCACCAGACCTTTCCACTGCAACACCACTGGCTGGCTTTGTACTGCACATTTTAAAGTTAGCAGCCAATCGTAGACTGCTTGTGACATGCTAGACTGAACCCTATGATACTGCCTAGAATCAAACACGTCTAACCTGTGAAGCTCATCCTGATGTTGGACAGTAATGGGGCATAGCCAAGATCCTCTTGGGCAGCCATGGAAACTTCTACTGAATTACTCCCCAGAAGATGTGTAAACTTTATAAAATGATACCAGGTTAATACCCATACACCACTCTGACTGGAGTATTCATCCCTGTTAAAATAGAAAGATGTGAAGATGATATTAGGGGCTACCGAATGGGAACTGTTCCGGTATTGGGGATGTTGCTATGCCCTAGAAACGTAATGAGAGGCCCTGGACTCTTTCTCTATTTCACCATCCGATGGCACTAGAGCACACAGGCACAGTAGGTCTCCATGGCAGCACAACGCTGCTTCCCACGTATATCAGGCTGACTCCCCCTTCCCCCCCCACACACACACACACCCCTAGTGGGCATTCAGTAGGTTTGTTACTGTGCAAGTTCTCTCACACCTGGCCTATATGGCAGGAACAAGGTCCAGCAAGCCAACAGCCTCCTATGGAGCCTTCTAATTCACGCTGCCCTTTGGGCTTCTTTCCCATTGCAGGGTATCCAGATGGTATGTGAGACCCTGACCGAGTGCTGGGACCATGACCCTGAGGCCCGTCTCACGGCGCAGTGCGTGGCAGAGCGCTTCAGTGAGCTGGAGCACCTGGACAGACTCTCGGGGAGGAGCTGCTCTGAGGAGAAGATTCCCGAAGACGGCACCCTGAACACTACCAAATAGTTTGCCCTGGTCAGGCTCTACCAAGTCCAAAGAGGGCACTTCTTTCACCAAAGAACAGAGGCATCAGGAAGCTGCCCCTGGACTGATGCTTCCTGGAAAACCAAGGGGTCACCTCCATCCCTGTAAGCTGTGGGGATGTCTGAAGCAACTACAGCAGGGAGTGGGTGACATAAATCGTTCTATGCCTTTGACGTTGTCATAGGATAAGCTGTATTAGCACTGCCTCAGGAAATGAGATCGATTTTTGCAATGTCCAATAACATTTGCACTTTATTAATGCCTGTATATAAATATGGAATAGCTATGTTTTATATATATATACATATATATATGTGTGTGTATATATATATATATGTTTATATCTATCTATACAGCCATACTCTGAAAGGAGACAAGGAAAAAGATAAAGTATTCCCAGGAAATTGGTTTTATTGGAAAACTCCAAAACTGAGCAGAGACGGAAACGGCCTATGATAGCATTAGCACTTGACAATCCCATATGTGATGGCTCTCTGATGCTATGGGGGAGGGGGCTGTGCATTAGAGAGAGTGGCTCCCAGTCTCACAGCATGCTCTTGCCATGTTGCACTCGTTTTTGCAAAATCCTAATTCCCCACAAGTGGGTTCTCTTCTAGCCATGGAGTGAGATACTGTTGCACTGTCTGGGGACTAGTGTTCTTGGGGCTCCTGTGTGCAGTTGTTTCTCATGAACTTTCACTTGAGTTTCACAACTGGTGTGTGAACCAATCTAGCTCCCTCAATCTAGCTCAGAAACTCTGCCATAAACTATCTCTAATAGTTTAAACATTTTGAGGCCCACATTTTACCTTCACAGGCTGAGAAAAATTAGAAGTATAAATTCCCCAGTCCATGAAATTAGAAGGCAGTCTTCTATTTGCCTTACCTTCTACTAATGAGAAATTGTTCTCTGTTTTTCCATTTCCCCAGTACCTATATAACTCTTCTCCATTCCCCTCCCTTCACTCTTTCTTTAAAGGAGACAAATTCCCTCTCTGAGATTCATTCGCCATGTTTCATTTTCAGCACACTTGGTTCTAGTCTCTAGCTTTCTGGGCAAAGATGAGTAGGCTCCTGAACACTTACTTGAGCCTAGTGGAAAGGATTGGAGTGACACAACACTGCCACATTCAGGACAATTTCTCTAGGCACTTTGAACATATGTTTTATTTGGCCAGAATAGCACTTAAGAAAAAAATTAAGCCACTATTTAGAAGTTGCAGACTTTGCAAAAAAACAAGACCAAAAAATCCATAAGGGAAGCAGATGGCAAAACAAAACAAAATCCAGTTTTTTCTAGGCCAGCGCAGGTGTGTGTATACACTTAAAACAGCTTTACTGCTCTCTGTAAGTATTTGCCACTGCCACGATCGGGCAGTGTTTTGTTCTGCTGTGCATAGGGTCACTATGAGTCAGTACCGACTCGATGGCACCTAACAACAACAACAACTTTCATCCTGGAGTCCTGGTGTGGTGCTGTGGGCTAATGCGTCAGACTACAAAGTCATTTGAACTGGAAGGTTGGTGGTTCAGGCTCACCAGCTGCTCCTTGGAAACCCTATACAAGGTCACTATGGGTCGGAACTGATTCAACAGCACTTAACAACAACGACTTTCATCCTGGCATCCTGGTATGGCATTGCGGGTTAATGCGCTGGACTGCAGAGTCAGTTTGAAGCACAAGGTTGGCAGTTCAGGCTCACCAGCCGCTCTTCAGAAACCCTATACAGGGTCGCTATGGGTGGAACCAACTCGACGGCACACAACAATAACAAAATTCATCCCAGTCTGGCAATTAACCTGACCCTCCTGGTGTGGCGCTGTGGGTTAATGCGCTGGACTACAAGGTCGGTGTGAATCACAAGGGTGGCAGTTTCCACTCCTCAGACTCCTATACAGGGTCGTTATGGGTCAGAACCAACTCGATAGCACTTAACAATGACAACCAAGGTTCTAGTGTAGCACTATAGGATAAGCACTGTACTGCTAAATACAAGGTCGGTGGTTCAAAACCACCAGCCATTCCTTGGTAATGTATACAGAGCTGCTATGAGTTGGAACTGACTCAGTGGCACTTAACAACAATAGCAACCTAACAACAAAAACAATCAAGGCCACTTTTAAGAAATGTGCATTCAAGCAGTCTTTGGGTATGTAAGATGATGTTGATTCCCTTCCTCTTACTGGATCTAAATTTAATATTTGAAGTTGGCCTGTTAGTGGACTAAAGAGGTCCTACTCTGTGTGACCCTGATGAACCCCAAGTCTCTTTTGTTCATATGCTAAGAATTTTTAAATTGATCTTTACTCCAAGAAACTTTTGTCATTGTTACCAGTCTGTCCATGATGGTAGTCTTCCCATCTTTTGCAGAATTTGCTAGCCAGGACTTGAAAGTGAGAGACAAGAGCCCAATTTGCAGTTTAAGTAATTGTTCCCATGGACAAGAAGAATGAGCTTAAATACTTCATAGGATACTTGTTAATCCATAAACAAGTATTAATGTTGCAAGTAACAATCTCTTTTAAGAATGTTTTTGAGCTACTTCTTTTCAGTAAAATAGGAATATGAGAGAGGGCTTGACAGTGCGTAAATCAGCACAGCTATTTAGATTTTTGGAAGTCCTCATCTCATTAGGGTTGTAGGAGACACCCTGAAGTTTGACATTAAGTGTGACTATCTAGTGCCCTGTTCAGTCAGGCTAGCCTGAAAGAAGTAAAGGCAGTTGGGCTGCAATACCATGGAAGCACTGGGAAAATCTGTGTGCACCATAGGGCTTGCTGATGCTGTCCCAATAGCTGTTGCTCATTGACCTCTAGTGGTGAGTTTCTAGAATAGTTGTCCATTGATGGGCTCTACGAGATTCTCTATTGCTTCCAAGTCATCATTAGCATAAACTGGAATGTAATGTCAGATGATACTGTGGCCTGCTTTATTATTTTTATTCATTTCTTATTCAAGATAAAAGACCAAGGAATAACATTCTGTAGTTCCTAAAAATACTGACTTTTTTTTTTAACTACTACACATAAAGGCAAAGTTTTATTCTTTTATAAAAACACTTCATGTATTAAAATAGGAATGTGAATGCGGTATACTCTTTTTATTGTCTCAAGCACTTATTTTCATTCTATGCAGTGTTTGTCTTTTATATAAATAAAATGTTTATTAGATTGAATAAAGCAAACATACTCAGGTCAGTTCTTTGGCTCGTGTCTGTATTCATGGTACCTAAGCCCATATGTCTCACTGGGTTATTTAGCAATTTATGCAGAAAGAATCACAAGACAAATCCTCTCAGACTTATCAATGTTTAGTTCTTCTTTAACTGAAAAGTCTCAAGTCTCTTTTAAAAACAAACAGTCAAGCACTAACAGAGGTGCAAGAATATGAGCTGAAGCAGATGCTGTAGGTGGTCTAACCTTTATCCCTACGTCCCTGGTGTGCAGTCTCTCTGAATAACCATATGGCTTCCATCTTGGCCTCTCCCCATGGTCACAGGGGCTGCCTCTGTCTCCATGATTGCTTCTTCCAGGAATTGTCACAGTCAAGACTACTAATAGCTTATACTGTTATTTTTAGTCACTGTCAAGTTGGCCTCTGACCCCATTCTCCATGGACCAAAATGAAGTCTAATCCTCTATCTAATCAGTTTTTGATTCAGACTACTGTGGTTCATAGGCCTCTCATTGACTGATTTTCACAAGTAGAGTGTTAGGCCTTCCTCCCCAGTCCATCTTAATCTGGAAGCTTCTCTGACACCTGTCCAGCATCATGCCAACACACAAGTCTCACTAACAATCAGGTGGTGGTTGGACATGGGGTGCATTTTCCAAGGAACGTAACCCAGATTTCCCACATGGAAGGCAAGAATTCTACCAGTGTACCATCACCACCCCTTATACCTGCCTTTGATCCCTCGCCCTAAGAGATTATGAGCTGTCTTTTTGATTCTTGTTATGTGTCATGCTTCTTCACTATTCATTTCCACTCCAGCCACCCCATCCCATTTGGTGCTTTAAATCACCCTATCTGTGTTGCCAGATGAATGTGCCTTAGGAAGTTGTTTCCAGATCATTGCTTAAAGGGCTCCTTTGACAAAGTATATTATGAAATTCTCTGCCTAAACCTTGAGCTATTTTGGGATCTCAGAGATTTTTGTGGCTTTTTTTGAGTTATCAGCTGAGTTCTATGTAGTTACCATCCTCTTGTAAGTGCCCGCATTAGGGTTTCTCAACACCAACACTATTGACATTTTGGGTCAGATTATTCTTTGTTGTGGACGACTGTTTTGTAAATTGCAGGATGTTTAGCATCATCCCTAGCCTCCTCTCTAGTTATTAGCAGAACCCAGCCCACAGCTATAGCAACGAAAAATGTCTCCAGACATCACTAAATATCCTTTGGGAGACAAAATTGACCCCACTTGAGAATCACTGAGTTGATGATGTGGACCTATAATACTGTGGGCATTTGTTATGACCCAACTTACCTGATAGCTTGACAATTTTAGAAGTTACTAATGATGTTGTCGCTAAGTGCTATTGAGTCAGTTCTGACTCATAGTGCCCTTGTATAGGGTTTTCAAGGAGTGGCTAGTAGATGTGAACTGCCAAGCTTGCAGTTAGCACTCCACTGCTTATTACAGTGTGCCACACCAGGCTACCTTACTAACAGCAATGGTTACCACTGGATAACCTGCGTGATCTCTGTGCCTCAGTTTATTCATATATATGAAAGGATTTTACAGGGATGGCACCTAACAATAACAACAATATATAAGATCCTAGGGTCCTGGTGTGGTGTTGTAGGAGAATGCACTGGATTGAAAGGTCTGTTTGAACTGCAAGGTTGGCAGTTCTAACTCACCAGCCATTCCTTGGAAACTATATACAGGGTCGCTATGAGTCAGAACCAACTTGACAGCATTTACCAACAATGTAAGATATCCCTGGGATACGGCATTCATACAAGGCTTTTGGAATTATGTCTTGAACTTGGAAAACTTTCAATGCATGTTGGTAAATAATAAGCAGGTATAATATTTCTCAAAAAGGCAGATTTTGAGATACATCCTAGCGAGCATTAATAACACAGAGCAGAATGCCTAAGTATATGATATAGGCCTGTGGGACAGGAAAGTGCCTTGTGTGAGTATTGATAATCTGAGAAACCATTCATTGAGTGACTGCTGGAACATGAGACTTAATTTTTCCACCAGCTACATGAGGTGGATACTATGTCCATTTGGTAGATGAGAAACCAATGTTCAGAGACCTCAAGTAAAAAACCCTGATTATCACAGAAGGCAGAACCTGAGTACAAAATCAACTTAGGAGAGAACAAACAAGATGGTGGGCTGCGTAGGAGTGCATTAAGGAGTTCCATCAGCAACAACACAAAATACAGGACCAAGCAGGCTCAGGGGATGGTCCCAAAACTCTGAACCACATATAAAGGAATATTTAGAAGATTGGAAGGCTTACAGCTATGGGAATTTTTAGCAGAAGCAAGAAATCCCTTGCTTCCCAATTCAAGATGCTCAGCTGCTCCAGGAGCCGCCATCTTGGGTGAGACCAAGCGGGGAAGGATCAGAGCAACCGCGGATGCCTGACAGAACCACAGAGATAAAGGTGTAGACATTCTTTCCTTTTAGTATCTGATCATTGGCCCCTTGCTGTCTATGCACCTCCATTCTAGTGACTATAGGGATGCATGAGCTAGTGGACACGCCAGCCCCACCTTCGGAGGATTCTACTACGCATGCGCACAGATCTCCTCAAAATTTAAAGAGATACTTTCCACTTAAAACCAAACGGCCACAGCCGGCCCTGAACTGTTTATAACTAGAAAAAAGGCCAGAATGGTGAATGTAGAGCAGAATAGACAGAAAGAAAAAGGAAATAGGCCGAAAATTAAATCCTAAATTATGTCAACAATGACCAACAGTGGTATCTTGAAATTTCTCAGGAAGAAGAGTGAAAAGGGAAGCCCATTTCCTGATCACATCTACCTGGAGGCAATCAGAAATCATAAAAAAATACCAAAATACATACCCATCTAAGTATTAAGGCCACAGATAACCCCTGAAGATGCCCAAAAAACAGAAGCA
>NW_006408548.1:6731432-6740224 GCF_000296735.1 Chrysochloris asiatica | reverse complement strand
ATAGAAAGGAATGTTGGGAAACATGATTAGAGAAAACTTGTAAGCCTGCATTCAACCTATAACTGATTGGAATACCTAAAAGGGGTTCTCGAACTTGCCCAGTGGAATAGGCCTTGTGCAAAGCCTTTGCAGAGTATAGGACCTTAGGTGGAATCCTGAGTCCCATCCAGAACCTTATGATGTGGGACATTCCCACTAGAAAGGACAAACGGACTGAAACAGCCACAGTGACAGCAGATACATTTTCAAAAAGAAAGAGCATCAGGAAAAAGCCAAAACAAAAATGTCAGCATGACTGTCTACTACAAGAATAAGCAAGCTGTTCGCCAGGAAGACATCAAGGTCTTCAATCAAGTGCCTTCAGGACAAACTCCCCTCTAAGACTGAAACTCAACAGGAACACACAAACAAGCATGTAAGCCTGCTGGTGACCACATTGGTCTACTGGTGATTGGAAGAGGTAGAAAGGCATCAATGAAGAAATGCACTGAGTCAAATCCCACTCCATTGAATCCCATTGACCTGGAGACGAGAGAGAGAAGAGGAAGAGCTGGTTGGTCCAAAGTGTGGTGAGACCTGAGGACACTTGAGCCCATGGACAAGGACTTAGCCAGAGAGGGCTAGAGCTAGAGTGAATCATCCAGCAGATATGAAGTAAGTGGAGATGCACAAGAACACCCAAACTTGCATACAGTACCCTTTTGACCTAGCCCCAATGGCTCAATAATCAGAACTCGAGTAGAGAAAGATTGGAAAATAGGTGTTTAAAAATTTTTTTTTGGATAAAGGAAACAAGGGTAAATTGCTTCAACTTGATGAACCTGACCTATACTCAGAGCAGAAGTTACTCTAAATAACAACAGAGAGGGAAAGAGTCTTCACATCAAGTATCAATGGGTCTGGTGACAAGAGATGGGATACGGTTTGTAAGATTCAATAGTGAATAACTGTTACCATGACTAATAGTGACTGTCACAATTGTAAAGGTAGAAGTTTTGTAACAAAAACAGGGGAGTGGTTAATCTTACAGTCCAGAAACAGAGAACCCTAGGACCATCAAGAGAGGAACACACAAGCAGAATATGAGACCTTATCCAGAGATGCAGCAGTGCCAGAGATGGAGGCAGAGATGGGGGCATGGAGAGGGGGAGCATCTGAGGACTCTAGATTCATGGACTAAGAAGAGAGGGACTAAGAGCTGGTGGCCAGGAGGCAGACTTGCAGAATGTGCCCTTTGGAGATGTAAATTATTTTATATGCCTGAGTGGTTTTTTTGTTTATTTTTTAAAAAGCTAAAGTGGATAGAGAGAAATACTGTTAACCATGGAGGGGATTACAATCATTGTAATGAAACAAGGTGTATGATTTGTTGAATATAAAACTGATAATATGCCCTGTAAACTTTCACTCAATCCACAATAAAAACCTTAAATTAAAACAAAACAAAACAAAACAAAACAAAAAATCCCAAGTTGGACTGGAATTTAGAATGACTGATCTGGGTGAACAGCCAAGTTGGACTGGAACTGGAATTTGGAACGACCGAGATGTTTGGTGGTTTTCTTCATGCTGTCTCCTGAAGAACTGCCCTGCCCAGCAGGATGAGTAAATAACAAAATGAACAGTCCTACCACTCCATATACATGACATGATGCTTGTTCTCAGTTTTCTTGCCTATCCTCTGTTTGCTCTATGGGGGCAGGGAAGATGTCTTTGCAGCTCTATTGCCCCAAGTCATTCTCCATTAGCAGATAAGTTGTCTAGATGAGAGAACTCAGGAAGATGAGTGAATGTGTGTGGGCAGTGTTTCCTAATATGTAAAATGCGCACTGATACCTGAAATGGTTTTAGATATGTGAATCATTTACAAATATATTTTATTGTGTCTTTTCTATTTTTTAACATGTATTAGCAGAGATAATACTTGAAGCCTGGAGTTTCACAAACACTGCCTAAAATATGGCCAAGTGGAAAGAAAATGATAAGATCTTTAAAATACATTTAAGTAGATTATGTCAGCTTCAACAGATGTTATATGAATAATTGAAGTTCGAGAACACCTCTTGAGGAAACAAATCGGTATAAATCACCAGAATGTATTGTTGTTAAGTGCCATCAAGTTGGTTCCAACTCAGAGTGATTCTGCATTGGATTTTGGAGTTTTTAAATCTTCTCAGGAGCAGAAAACCTCATCTTTCTCTCATAGAGCAGCTGGTGGGCTCAGACCACCAAAATATTTCTTGAGCAGTTAATAACATAACCATACAGTGTTCTCTGAGTTTTAACTTATTTGTCTTCATGACAAGCCTTATCAAATTGTTGTTGTTAAGTGCCATCGAGTCAGTTCCGACTCATAGTGACCCTGTATAGGGTTTCCAAGGAGCAGCTGGTAAGCTTGAACCACCGACCTTACAGTTCAAATGACTTTGCAGTCTGGCGCTTTAACCCACCCACAGCGCCACACCAGGACTCCAAATAGTGCTGCCTATTTATTGTAGGTCAAGGAGCTCTGGTAGCATAGTGGTTACGAATCGGGCTACTAACCTAACAGTCAGCAGTTTGAAACTACCAGCTGCTCCGTGGGAGAAAGATGAGGCTTTCTGCTCCTGTAAAGATTTACAGCCTCGGAAACCCTGTACAGGGTTGCTATGAGTTGGAAGCGACTCCACAGCACATAACAACAACATTCATTTATTGTAGGTGAGAAAACTGAGGCCCAGAGAGGTCTTCCTGAGAGTCACACAGCTAGCAAGTGTTAGCACCATGAACTGAATTCAAGCAGTGGAATCCAAGAGCACACACTCCTATTCTGAATACTAGAGATGAAGGTAGTATTGGAAGAGTGAGGTGGGCTCAAAGGTCTGATTTGCTGGTCTAAAATCTGGAGAAGTAAGATGTAGTTAAGGAGCTGTTCTGCGGGAGAAAGATGAGGCCTTCTGCTCCTGTAAAGATTTACAACCCCAGAAACCCTGTACAGGATTGCTAGGAGTTGGAACCCACTCCATGGCACATAACAACAACAACAACAACAAGATGTAGTTAGAACTGGAAGAAAAGGGGTGGTAATCAAGGGGCTCAAGGAAAGTCATTCCTCAAAAGCACTTGGAATCTGGACTCCTGCCTAAGAATTTCAGCCAAAACAGGAGCCAAGGCCTTCTGACCCCCTCATATTTCCAGAATCTGTTTTGCTGGGGTTATTTCAGTTCCTGCTCCTACAAGGTTAGGGATGTTCCCAGTAGACAAGGAACCTCCCAATGCCCCCAGCAGTGACTAAGTGCTTTGCGCTAGTCAGCAGCTTTTGAATGTAGCCTTTCTTTGTGCCCAGGCATTTCCACTTGGTGCTGGTTATTTTTATTTTATGGTCTCTATGCAAATGAAAGGCTAATGGACTCATCCTGAGGGAAATCCTTTCCCTAGATGACAGACAGGGAGAGAACTTTTCATTTTAACGAATGTGCCCATCTTTTTTTCACAGAAAGCCACCACAGTTGGCATCTGCTTATTTTATTCCTTTTCCTACTGAAAGAGGCTGCCTAATCGCTGCTGATCACATTTCCAATTACTTTTTTTTTCCTAACTTGAATCATTATAGCTCCACACTCAATGGGTTCGGAGACATGGATCTCAGGCCTGCTTTGCAAAATGTGCTGATAAAGGCAAGATTGTGAACTTTCCCACATGACAAGACTTGCCAATCAGCCTCGCACAGTGTAATCTAATTCTAATACACCTCCTGATCTTCAGTGCATTTAGAATAACTTGTAAATAGTCTCTCTATTCTAATTAAGCTAAAATTGCACACATTGTGACATGCTGCTCTCTCTCCATCTCTGTATACACACATACAAACACACATTATTCATCATTAAAAATCACCTTTATATGTAGTCTATAAATTATGTTGTTGTTGTAAGGTGCCTTAAGTCAGTTTCAACTCATAGTGACTCTGTATAGGGTTTCCAAAACTGTAAATCTTTAGAGGATCAGAAAGCCTCATCTTTCTCCCACAGAGTGATTGGTGGCTTTAAAAGGACAATCCTGTCATTACCAGTCTGCTGCTTATCCTACAATGCTTCCAGAACTCTTCAATGCAGCACAATGCGTCTGAAATTATCCTCAGTCTTCCCCCACCCATCCTCACCATGGCAAACAGCAGAATAACTGTAGTCCCAGTGTCCAGCTAAGGTGATACAATTTTCTTTGAAATCTCATGTTTTCTTTAAATATTAATAGCAAAGAGATATAAAAGAATGGGACTTCTAGAGCCAAATCCCCATGGCAAAAATCGCAACTCTGACACTAAGTAGCTGTGTGACCTTGTGCAATTTGTTGCCTGAGTGTGTTCCTTTGGTTTTTTAATGTGTAAAATGAGGATAATGGTAAGCCTCATTTCGGGGAAAGGTTGTAAGAATTAAGCAAGTTAGTACTTTTAAAGTGGCACATATAAACATCTGTTATTATTACTATAAAGTATTTTGTAGTCTCCTTAAAATGGTGCTGTACTGTTGCATTTTAAAGAAAATGTTGAGTAAAATTGACTCTTGAAGAAGATGAGTCGTGTTTTTACTGTAAGTGGTGTGAGCAGGCTACCCTTTGCCTTCTAGGCCTGCTTAACCCAGTGTGAATGGCATGGCTGTGGTGGAGAACTCAGGGCCTGTGAAGTGGTAAATTTTGGGTTGAGTACAGCTACAGCATCCAGCACCCCATTCTTCCATGACTTTGTCTCTTTTGCTCATCTCAGCAACCTTTCTGGCCCTGATTGCAGAAAAATCAAATGATGTAATAAATGTGAAAATACATGAAAAAAGAGCTAAATTGTACTAACATGGGGCCTCATTTTTTATTAGTTTATTTTGTTTTACAGTAAGAAACCTCCTTGGAATATTAAATCTTTATTCATTATGAAATAATGATTGCCAACATACAGCACATAGTACAGAGCAAAGTATATAACAAACACTGAACAAATATTTTTTGATTGAGCAAATGAAGGCATCTATTCTTTAGAAGTTCACAATGTAGCTGAGGAGACCCATACATGTGATTGTTGTTATTAAGTGCTTTTGAGTGAAATCTGACTCAGTGATTCTGTATAGAGTTTCCAAGGAGTTACTGAAGGATTTGAACCATAGATCCTTGTGGTTCACAGTCTCCTGCTTATCCTACAACACCACACCAGGACTCCGTGCATGTAATTAGGATAATCACTGGACTGCAAAGTCAATTTGAACTGAGAAGTTGGCAGTTCAAACTCACATGCCAATCCTCGGCAACTCTGTACAGGATCACTGTGAGTCAGACTGACTAGATGGCACTTAGCAACAACAACAATCGATAATGCCTCTTGGAGTGAAACCAACTGAGGCTAAAATGCCTGTTTCTGTTTTGTTTCGCTTGTGTTTTGTGGAGAAACTCCTAATGTGAGCCTGACTCCACCATATTGCCCTTGTGAACATAAATGGGTTAGCCACCAACATTAGTACTGAGAGAATGGCTTGCTCCCACAATTCTCTTACCTTTCTCTATCAAGGAGTGTGTTTGTGTGTTTTTCCCTAGGGATGCCCTAACAAAGTACCAAAAACAAGTAGCTATAAACAACCGAAATATGTTCTCTCCCAGTTCTGGAAGCCAAAAATCAGAAATGGAGGTAATTTCAGGCCCACATTCCTTTTAAAGTCTCCCACAGGCTGGATGCTTCCTATCCCTGCTCTAGGGTGAGTGTTCCTTGAGGATCAGGCAGAAACTCTGTGGAGTCTTTGATGTGGTTGTGGAAATCACATAGCATCACTTCTTCCATATCCTATAGGATCAAGCAGCTGTAAGTTACCCAAATTCAAAGCAAGAGGATATACTCCTCATCTTTCAATGGAAGAAGTCACAAAGAATTTGGGAACAATGTTGCAGAAACACCAAAGGTACATTACATATGTAGGTCTCAGTTCTCTCATTTGTAAAATGGGTTACATTAGCTTTAACTTCCTCTTGTGTTAAAAGTAGTGGATTACGTTCCTTTAATTGTCTAACTGATTAGTAATCGATATTCATATTCCATTTCTTTCATATTATCACAGTAGTGTCTCAAATAATTACCAAAAAAGGTTCAATTTTAAAACCCTTACAATTCTTTGTATCTGGATTATTTCAGAGCTGTTCTCTCTGTGTGTAATGTTTGTATGTCTCAGTGTAAGTGAATGTATACCATTTTGAATGTACCACCAGCACACCATTTTGAAATCTTTTACTTAGACTTAAACAAGCCAGAAAGCAATTTAAGAATTTTGTTTTCAAGAGCACTTAGTTTCCATTATAACTAAATATACTATGTACCAGTAAACGTGAATATTCTATTAAATATAAAATGTGACACCATTCCTCTTCAATTTGTCATTCCCGGCATAGTAAACCATATGATTATCAGAGTCAAAATGGCCAATACCAGTTAGTTTCAGCTTATTAATGCCTAAGATATCGATGTTTATATGTTTCACTTCAGTTTTGAAAATTTCCTATTTTCCTAGATTCATACTTTGTACCTTCCATGCTGTGATTATTAATGGATGTTTACAGCTCTTTCTCTTCATTTTGAGTTGTGTCCCATCAGCAAATGAAGGTCCTGAAGCTTTTAGTCCATTCACAACATCATGGTCAGCTCTACTTTGAGGAGGCAGCTCTCTCCCCTTTGTTTTTTGCGTGCCTTCCAACCTGACCGACTCATTTTCAGGCACTATCTCTGACAATATTCTGGTGCTCTTAATCATGTTTCAGCAGTCAATATTCTGGTGCTATCTGCATCCACTACTATTCATAAAGTTTTCAGTGACTAAATAATCAGAAGTAGTCCGTATCTCCTTCTTCATAGTCTGTCTTTGTCTGGGCACTCATCTGAAACCTGTCCTCCATAGTTGACCCTGCTGGTATTTAAAATATGGTGGCATAGCTTTCAGAATCACAGCAGCATGCAAGCCAGCTCAGCATAACAAACTGACAGATGCGTGGTGGTGTGTGGACCTAGAACTTTTCAATTAGCAACCAGGTGAGTTAATTATTTATCCCAGTCAGAAACTTTGCCTTGCTAGGATACTGGTAATTTTCTCTCGAGAGCCTGAGAGTCACATGTCTACACAGTGTCCCTGGGTCCTACTTGGAAACAGTAGGTTGGAGCCCTCTGTTCCTGAGACCACCACAATGTTCACTCCCTCAGTTCCTAAGGAATCGCCTACCCTCCAGCTTCTCCTTGGCCCAGGCTCTGCTCTTGCTCTTTTCTCAGTAGATTTTAATAGCTTATCAACTCAGAGCCTGGGTCATTAGCAACCAAATAACTAGTTCATTTAATCTTCAGATCTTCCCTAGAGAAGGAAATATTTGCATTTCATCTTTCTAGTGCTTCCAGGAAAGGTAAGAAAACCAAAAGATTCTTTTTCCATAATAAGAATGAATGTTCACATTCTGCCACAATAGAATCCATCAGGCTTATTCATATGCATTGCATATCCCATGGTCTAATAAAAGGAATCACACTTTCATCTGATAGTTTTCTTGAGTCTGTGTTCAGCTACTGCCCAAATCTCCTGGGTCTGATAAAAGACTAGCATCTTTTATAACTGAGAGCACTGAAGAAATGCTAAAAAGAGAACACAATGGCAGATTTAATGCTTATTATTGAGGTGACATAACACAGATCCATAATCCCTTACTTCTATTTCAAATCTCAATGCTCTAAAAACCTATATCAATTTTCTGACTCTTTTGGCTTCTAAACAGGCCCTAAAATGATATGAGGCTATGCATAGTCTTATCTCATTCCATTAAGGACAAATATGTACATTTGTTGTTGCTGTTAGTTGACATCCAGTTGATTCTGACACATGACAACCCTGTGTATGCAAAGTAGAACTGCTTCATAGGGTTTTCAAAGCCATGCCTTTTGGGAAGCAGATCACCAGGACTGTCTGCCAAGTCACCTCTGTGTGGGTTCACACTGACAACTTTTTAACACAGCCATTTGTGCCACTCAGGGACTTTATATTACGTCTTAGAAATATTAATGTGCTTGATTAAGTCCAGAAATATTCTAGATTTCCAGACCTATCTGGCTCAAAGGATTTGGGAGAGTTTAGGATCTAGAAAGAGTCCTGGTGTGGTGCTATAGGATAAGCACTGAACTGCCAACTGCAAAATCAGAGAAGTTCAAAGCCGATGCTTAGAAATACTATGCAGGCTTGCTATGATGAGTAGAAACCAACTTGACATCACTTAACAACAACAATACAATCTATAAAGGTGCCCTTGTGACTCAGTGAATAAAGCACTCAGCTGGTAACCAAAAAGTGGAAAGTTGGAACCCATTAGCCACTGTGCAGGAAAAAGACATACCATTCTACTTCTATAAAGATTTATAGCGTTGGAAACCCTGTTAGACAGTTCTACTCTGTCCTATGAGTCAGAATTGATTTGACCTTGATGGCAGTGGGTTTTGTTTTGTTTGGTGTTAAGGATCTATAAATATTAACTGGTAATTTTTTATTCATGATATTTCTTCTTATGTCCATTCCTGCTAGATACTGGGGCATCAACTGCTTCTTGGTAGGGTGGTTAAAGCAAAAATGCAGAAAGCTTGTTTAGACTTTCCAAAGCTTATATTTCACCAAAGGAGTAAAAGAGAGTCTAAAGACTGGAAAAAATATTTTTGCAATGACAAATCAGACAAGGGAATAATCTCTAAAATTTAAGGAAAATAACAATAGTCCTCTAAGAAAAAGACAAATAATCCAAATAAAAAGTGGCCACAGGAT
>NW_006408548.1:6725781-6726803 GCF_000296735.1 Chrysochloris asiatica | reverse complement strand
GGACCATCAACATAACTTCAAGGAAGTTCCAAGTCTCTTTCCTTTAGATGTTCACACTTTATTTTGCACTTCAGACAAAAGCAACAATATTCTAGATATGGGGATGCAGTCATTTTATGTTGTATTTAGTATCTAACAACTATTTATGTTCTGAATTATTACCTAGACACTGGTTCAGAAGCAAGTCCATATTACCATTCTTAAGGATCTAAACTTTTATGCTAGCAAGATTCTGTTAATGTGAAGATATAGAGGATCTTCACAAAATTTCTAGGCTGTTCGCATATCTTAAACACCAGTAGTTTCAACAATCAGCATACATTTGTACATCTGTTATGACAATTGACAAAATCTCTGTTTGCTAAGAGATAAAGGCACCTGAAATTCTTGTAATTACAGTCTATGGAGTGTGATCTTGACATACATCCCTGCAATATTTGACTTTGAGGCAGCCATCCAACATAGGATTTATATGAAATCTATTATATACACATATAAGGAACCCTGATGGTGCAGTGAGTTAAGCATTTGACTGCTAACTTTAAGGTTGATGGTTCAAACCTACCAGCCACTCTATAGGAGAAAGATGATGCCATTGGATCCTGAAAAAAATGTGCAGACTACACAATTCTAAGGAGCAGCTCTGACCTATAGGATCATTATATGTTAGAATTGATTCGATGGCAATGGGTATACACACATCTGAGTATTTGTCAAATTCATATGCTAAAGTATTTTAAAGTAAAATACTGACCACAATGCACTATGTGAGCTCCTATGCAGGTAACCCCTTTTCAATTTCCCAGGGTTCATATAAACACTCAAGTGGAAGGCTGGAGCACGGGATACTTAGAAGGCTTATGACAGTTTGGGTATTTAGCTGAAATCCCCTCAGCCTTCCCCTATCATACTTAGACTTCTTTTGGACTGAATGGAATCAGCTGAATATTCATCCACAAATAAAGGAAGCACTATGGTTTCTCTGGTAGCGTAGTGGTTACGAATCGGGCTGTGAAACGCAA
>NW_006408548.1:6722417-6723911 GCF_000296735.1 Chrysochloris asiatica | reverse complement strand
CTCTGGAAGTTCTCTGTCAATGTATGATTGTAGCCGTTTCTGTATTACTTTTAGCAAAACTTTACTCGCTTGAGATATCAAAGAGATTGTCTGATGAAATAGTAACTATAAAATATTAAATTTATTTTCTTAAAATGCTAATGGATGAGTTTCAATTAAAGTACTGAATATTCAAAATTTTGCTAGTCAATAATACAGAAGTGATTGAGTAAATTACAGTTAGTGGAAAATCATAGAAATTATGTAGAGTGCTGTATATGGCATGTTAAGTTAAAAAGAAATATGGAAAATATACCATATTTTATTATATAAAAATTGTATCATACACATGTACCTATTTGCATTAAATTATCACTTCTGCATTGTTTTATGTTTGATGGCTTCTCATTTTTCAGAATCATATATAATGTAAAATTGCTATCTTCATGTCAGTAAGCCATTACTTGTATATCTTTGTTTTTTTTCCTTAAGATGGACTACAAGAGATATGAATAATTCATGGTTCTTATAATCTTAGCTGAATTATTTCGTAAAAGCATTGTGTCTATTTTTATTCCATCAAAAATACATTCACTGCTTATCTGTCAGTTTGTTGTACTTTGGGGCTTGTGTGTTGCTGTAATGTTGGCAGTTATGCCATGGTTATTTAAAACACCAGCAGGGTCCCTCATGATGGGCAGCTCTCAGTAGACTTTCTAGACAAAGACAGAGTAGGAAAAGAGACCAGCAGACTACTTCTGAGTGGTTAAGCACTGAAAACCTTATGAATAGCAGCAGAACATTGCCTGATATAGTGCTCAAAGATTAACCCCTCAGGTTGAAAGAGCTGCCTCCTCAAATTAGAGTTGACCTGAATGGCATGGATGGAGTAAAATTTTTTAGGTCTTCATTTACTGATGGAGCACAACTCAAAATGAAAAGGAACCATGACAAACATCCATTAATAATCAGAATGTGGAATGTACAGAGTAGGAGTCTAAGAAAATTGGGAGTTGTCAAAACTGAAATGGAATGTGCATAAAGATTGATGTCCTAGGTATTACTGAGCTGAAATGGATGAGTATTAGCTAATGTGAATAAGACAATCATATAGCTTACCATGCCAGGAATGACAGATTGAAGTATTCCATCATCAAAAAGAACATTTCAAGATGTATCTTGAAGTGCAATGCTGTTTGTGGTAGGACAATATCCATATGCCTACAAGGAAGAGCAGTTAATACCACTATTATTCACAGTCATACACTATCCACTAAAGCCAATTTATTAAGTCTGTAATTGATCAAATATATAATAAAAATGCACTGATAGTTACTGGTGATTTGAATATGAAAGATGAAAACAAAGAGAAAGATCATAAAGGATCATAAGGCCTTAGTGCTAGAAACAACAGATCATTTGATAGAATTTTGCAAGATGAAAAATTTACTCATTACAAATACCTTTTTTCAAAAACATAAAAGGCCATTATGCACATGGACCTCACCAAATGTA
>NW_006408548.1:6700175-6708623 GCF_000296735.1 Chrysochloris asiatica | reverse complement strand
TATTAACTGGGCTTCCCTGTAGGCGCATGGATATTATCCTATCACTTATAGCATTGTACCTCATGACTGATTGGAACATGGAATGCTTCTCCAATACCATAACTCAAATGCATTAATTATTCTATGGCCTTCCTTATTCATTGTCCAACTTTCACATGTATAGGATATTAATGAAAATATCATGGCTTGGGTCAGGCACAACTTAGTCCTCAAATGACATATTTGCTTTTGAACACTTTAAAGAGGTCCTCTGCAGCTTATCACCTAATATAATACATCATCTGATTTTTGATTGTTGCTTCCATGAGTGTTGATGGCTGCTCCAAGAAAAATTAAGTCTTTGACAACTTCAATCTTTTCTCCATTGATAAGAATGTTGTTTATTGGTCTAGTGGTGAGGATTTTTGTTTTCTTTACATTGAAATGCAGTCCATACTAAAGTCTGTGGTCTTTGATGTTGATCAGTATGTATTTCAAGTCCTCTTCACGTTTATCAAGCAGGTTGTATCTTCTGCATATAGTAGGCTGCTAATGAGTATTCCTCCAATCCTGATACAACGTTCTTCTTTATATAATCCAGTTTCTCAAATTATGTGCTTGGCATACAGAATGAATAAGTACAGTGAAATGATACAACCCTGATGCACACCTTTCCTGATTTAAAACTATTCAGTATCCCCCTGTTCTGTTCAATCAACTACCTCTGGGTCTATGTACAGATTCCTCATTGACACGATTGAGTCTTCTGGAATAGCCGTTCTTTGGCATAACTTGTCCTGATTCACACAGTTGAAGGCCTCTGTATAGTTGATAAAGCACTGGTAAATATCTTTCCGATACTCTCTGCTTTCAGCTAAGATCCACTTGATGTCAGCAATGATAATACTTATTCTGTGTATTCATCTAAATCTTCAGCAAAATTTTACATGCATGTGATACTAACGATATGCTATGGCAATTTCCACATTCTGTTTGGTCATTTCTCTTTGGAAGGTGCAAATAAATTTGGATCTCTTCCAAATTTATTGGCATAGATGAGTGAACATCTCCAGTGATTTCAATTTGCATTCCATCAATTCCCAGAGCCTTGTTCTTTGCCAATACTTTCTTCCTTCAGCACCATTGGCTGTTGATCATATGCTACCTATTGAAATGGATGAACATCATTCATGTCTTTTAATACAGTAACTGTCAAAAGACATTGTCTTTTGATGCTTTCTGTAGTATTCAATATTTTGTTCATAGAATCCTTCAATATTTAAAATCAAGGCTTGAATTTTTTCTTTGGTTCTTTCAGTTTGAGGACACACAAAAATATCTTCTAACTCTGTCTTCTGAGCTCTTCTATATACAGTGACACACTGATTATACCAAGCACATTTCACATTTCAAAATTGGTTTCCAAATGATTTATAAATGTCATTCTCCAACAAAAGGAACCAAGGATTCTTTGAGACATGGGGATAGGCATGGTGAAGAAGTCTCTCAAGGCTGAAGGCTAGAGCCACCAGTGGGGTTGCTTCATTTGTTCCTATTTCTCGTGCCTTTTAATTGCCTGATGGTCAGTGTCCAGAACGTTACTGTATTTTTGTCCAGTTTTTTTATTGTTTCACATGGAAGAGTAAATCTGGTCCCTGTTTCTCCATCTTCAATGGAAGTGAAAGATTTCTCTTAATTCTTTAATTCTTATCTATCATTTTATAATCCAAATTCTCTCTTTGTTAGTTTATTTCACATATGGCAGTTTTCTTATGTCAACTTTACAGTTTATTATCAACATATCAAAGTATCATAGCTAGTATCTACTGTTTCTATTGCTAAGTTAAATTGTAGAAACATAATTCATGTATGAAATTATAAGAATCAATGGGTAAAATAATACCTCCTTTTAGGATTATTATAAAATTTAAATAATAGTATCTGGGTAAGTATCTACCAATAGACTTCTGGTGTGGCACTGTACAATCAGCATAGGTCGGCTGTTCAAATCCACTAGACAATCTTTGGAAACTCTATACAGGGTCACTGTGAGTCAGAACCGACTCTATGGCACTTAACAAAAACAATAACATCTAGCATTGGAACAAAAAAAAACAAACAAAAAAAATCTAGCATTGGAACATGTTTATAACAATAACAATTTATATTACTCAACCAAATAACACCAAATTCTACCCCCTCTAATTTTATTTTTTAAGTTTTTCACTGATTCCTGATCATATTATTAGCCTTTTCTTCATAACAAGTTGAGGACAGTTCTCATTTATTGACCATCATATTATCACCTTAAAATTTCTATCATTCTGTTGTTAAGTGCTATTAAGTGTGTTCCTATTCAGAGCAACCCTGTATTGAGTTTCCAAAGAGTGGCTGGTCAGTTTGAATCACTGACCTTGAGATTCTAATGGACCTTGCAGTCCAGTGCTTATCCTATAGCACTATACCAGGACTCCCAAGTCCCTATGGAATCCAGAATAAAGTTGTTGTTATGGGTTGTCAAGTTGATTCCAACTGATAAAGATCCTGTAGGACAGCACAGAAATTCCCCATAGTACTTTTAAGCTGTGATTTTTACAGAAGCAGATTGCAAGGTCTTTTCTCCCACAGGGTACCTAATGGGTTTGAACCTGTGACATTAAGGTTAGCAACCAAGTTCTTAGTCACCAGGACTTCTTCATAGTAAGTTGTTATTGTTGCAACCAATAGTGACTTTAAACAAAACAGAATGAAACACCGCCCATTTCTGAACCATCCTCATAATTGTTATGTTTAAGTTCACTGTTGTTGCTGTGGTGTGAATCCATCTTTTGGAGGTTCTTCCTTTTTTTCACCAACAATCCATTTTATCAAGCATAATGCCTTTCTCCAGGACTGGTCACTCCTGATAACATGCCTGAGGGATGAGAGATGCTGTACCACCATCTTGGCTCTAAGTACCCTTCTGGCTGTATTACTTCTTCCCACACGGATTTGTTTGTTCTTCTGGAAGTCCATGATACGTTCAATATTCTCCTATACCATAACTCAAATGCATCAATTCTTCTATGGCCTTCCTTACTCGTTGTCCAACTTTCACAAGAAAAACATCTTACTGGGATTCTCTGCTTTCAGCCAAGACCTATCTGATGTCAGCAGTGATATTCCTGGTTTCATGTCCTGTTCTGAATCCAGCTTGTGTTTCTAGAAGTTCCCTGCTGATGTACTGTTGCTACCAGTTTTTAACTATCTTCAGCAAAATTTTACATGCATGTGATATTAATGATACTGTTCGATGATTTCCGCATTCTGTTGACTCACCTTTCTTTGGAATGAGCACAAATACGGATGTCTTCCAAATTTCTTGCCATAGATAAGTGAATGCTTCCAGTGCTGCATCAGTTTATTGAAATAATTTAATTTGAATTCTGTCAATTTTTGGAGCCTTGTTTTTAACCAGTACCATCAGTGCAACTTGGACTTCTTCCTTCAGTACCATGGCTTCTTCATCATTACTACCTCTTTAAAGGGTTGAACATCAATCATTTCTTTTTGATATAGTGACAGAGGTAGGAAATAGTTTTGTGTGTCCTCAAGCTAAAAGAACTATTTTGATATGGAACATGAACCATTTATTTTGATATAGTGTATACCTTCCATCTTCATTTGTTGCTTTCTGCATAATTCGATATTTTGCCCATAGAATCTTTCAATGTTGCAAGTTGAGGCTTGAGTTTTTTTCTTCAGTTCTTTCAGTCTGAGAAATCCTGAATGTGTTCTTCCCTTTTGGTGTTCTAACTCCAGGCTTTTGCACATTTCATTTTAATACTTGACTTTGTCTTCTGGAGCTACCCTTTGAAATTTTCTGTTCAGCTCTTTGACTTTTTCCATTCACGTTATCATGTCTGCTGCAGAGCTAGTTTCAGCCTCTTCCGAATCCACTTTGATCTTTTCTTGTTTCCTGTCTTTTTAATGACCTTCTGCTTTCTTCTTGTATGATGTTTTTGACATCATCCCACAGCTGGTCTTTTAGTCATTAGTGTCTAATGCATGAAATCTGTTTTTTAGATGGTCTCTAAAAACAGGAGGGATATGTTAAAAGTCAATTGATGATCTGTTCCACAGTCTTCCCCTGCCCTTTTTTTGGCAGATGATATCACACTTTCCCACCATCTCTTCCCATAGATGTAGTCAACTTGATTCCTGTGTATTCCATGTAGGATGCCCATATGTACAAAAACATTTTATTTTGTTTAAAAATTTTTTTTGCAGTGAATAAGTCTTTGGCTTTTCAAAATTCTATTATGTGATCTCCAACATTATTTCTATCACCAAGTCCTTATTTTCCAACTGCTGCTCCTTCCTCTTTAAGTGGGACAAGTTGAATCTCATGCCCTACTTCATCACAGAAGTTCACTCAGAATAACCCTACCCCAGGAAAGAAATTGATACATAATCTTACTAGAGTTCAGAATACACTTGACACTTATCAGAGCAGGGGTGGGGAACATTCAACTCTCAAAATCATTTGGTTTGGCCCTGTCAAGGCAATCAGAGTTCCAGCCACCACACTGTTGTTATCAAGTGCTGTTGAGCTCAAAACACTTGTTCTGACTCACAGTGAATGAGTGTCTGGTGAGTTTGAACAGCCAACCTTGTGGTTCAAATCAACCTTGAAGTCGAGCGCTTATCCTCTAGAGCCACACTAGGACTCCAGCCATCACATTGTTGTCATTGTTATGTGCCATGGAGTCGGTTCCGACTCATAGCGACCCTGTACAGGGTTTCCGAGGCTGTAAATCTTTACAGGAGCAGAAAGCCTCATCTTTCTCCCACGGAGCAGCTGGTAGTTTCGAACTGCTGACCTTAAGGTTTGCAGCCCGATTCGTAACCACTATGCTACTAGAGCTCCTTAGCCATCATATTAGGGGTGAGTTAACTAAATGTGTGACCAAATATAGCAAGCTGATTTTTGAGTTGATAATTTTGTATGGCCTATGAATGATATAAATCTTGGCAGAAAAAAAGTTCTCCACCCATGATCTAGAGCAACTATTGCTGACTATTGTTTTTACTATTTGCAGAAATTAATGCTTATTTTGATGGGAAAAAAAGGGAGAAGTAAGTTCTGGAACAATTACTCTTCAAATTAAGAAAGCAGTAAAGTGGGTCCAAAGTCCTCCAAAATATGTATATCTTGTTTTTATTTTAGTGAATTATTTGTTGAACATTCACTGGCTGCTTTCTTAATTTAAGGAAAAGAGTAAAAGATAATCCATCTAGAAAGGATCGGGTGTAACACTTTCAGCCACTCAGTTATAAACACATCAGTGGCATCGCGCATCTTCACTGAGTGCAGAATGATCACAGCAGCAGCAGGAACACAAATGTCCATCAGTTGCCTCTAATTACTTTGTAGTTTTAGAGAAGTCAGCACTTGGCAAAGTGGTTGGTGCTTCCATTTTATTTCAGTTTTCGTATATACTGACAATTTAAAATTATTATCATATTTAAGTTTTCCATCATAATTCATATTGTTGTTGTTGTTAGGTTCCATTGAGTCTGTCCCAACTCATAGTGATCCTATTCACAACAGAACAAAACACTACCCAGTCCAGTGTCATCCCCACAATTGTATTGTTTGAGCCCTTTGTTGCTGTCACTGTGTCAGTCCATCTTGTTAGGGGTCTTCCTCTTTTTCAGTGACCCTCAACTTTTCTAAGCGTGATGCCCTTCTCCAGGTTCTTAGCCCTCCTGACAGCATGCCTAAAGTGTGAAAGATGAAGTCTTGACATCCTTTGTTCCTAAGGAGCATCCTGGCTATATTCTTCAAGACAGATTTAGAAAAAGTATATATTTCATATTACATCCTTCATATTGCAAGGTATTTGCTCATCCAAAATGAGTCATCCACTCTCTTGCCTAACTAGCTCCCCTCCAAATTTCCCTAGTAATAACAATCACTCTTCCATTTACTCAGAATCAGTCTTATATCAATCTTCCACAAATGCCTTCATTCATAACTGTTCATTCTGACCTTGGACATTTAGAATAGTGAACTACACACATAGATCACACACATTATGTTGTCAACTTGAAAAGGTGAAATGCAAACATTAGCTATGTTTAAGTCATTGACATTAACATCAAACCCTATTTTTATTCCCAATTGATCTCATTTAGAAGTTGAGTCCTCCTAACGTTGCCAGAATCCATCAATTCTGCCTTAACTATCCATCTTTGATGGAGTCCCAGTGTGGTGCCATAAGATAAGCACTGGACTGTTAACCACAAGGTTGGTGGTTTAAACACACTGGTCACTCCTTGGAAACCTTATACAGGATTGCTATGAGTCAGAACTGAATCAAAAGGCACTTAACAACAACAACAATCCATCCTTGATACCTGAATTTTATTGTTTAGTCTTGTTTATGGTTTCTCCATGGTAATGCTGTTGGATAACTGCATACCCAGAGAAATTCTCTTTCTTTATGGCTTTAGAGAACCCAGACCTCCTGCCAACATTAGCCCAGCATCCTGATAAACTATTCCATCGTCTATGTCTTCAACCTATTAACAATCCACAATCTGTACTACATGTATACACACAAATACACAGACTAGGAGTGGTACCTTAAATCTATATCTACTCCAGTCATGTTGGTGAATGCTATGCTACATTATAAATATACAGAGCTAGGCATATGACTACTATTCTGGCAATTTAGCTAGATATAGTAGGGGTACAACAGTACTGGATGTTACACAATTTATATGTAATCTCTATTTTTTACTCTTGGTTGTTCACAGTAGGAAAAGGGATGCAGAAATTCCCACCTAGTCTTTATGATGTGGCTTAAACTATAAATAGACACCTAGAGTTTGCAGATAGTGCCTAATTTCAAACAAACCATGACAATTTGCAACCATATGAAGAGGAATATATGTGCTCTGGCCTAGCACATCAGCATGTCTTTATAAGAATACAACACAACACATCCTGAGCATCCAAGCAGATTGGGTTCTGCAGCTCTATCCTCAAGGACATAAGAAATGCTAAAATTTAGGCCCAGCCTCTAGGCAGCAACCAGTAAACCAAAGATTTGAAGTTCTTGGTCCAGGATGAAAAAAAAAAAAAAAAAAACCAAGATGGAGCAGCCTTAGGGAAGCAAGATTTTTAGATTCTTGAACAATTGAGTGACCCAACTGTTCAACTATAAAAGGATAAGTTTAAAATTATTTCTGCTAAGGTCCCAGTTCATACATGCATGGGTTTACTTAAAACATATCTGTGATCAGTGGATAGCTACAGACACGTTCTATTGGTAATTCACGTGTCTTAGTCTTGTTGTCTTTTAAAAATGATATTTTTTGTATTGTGGTGGGGGGAGTTTGGAGGTCGTCTAATATAAAAATTTTAAGAAAACTGAAGTAGACATCTTCCCAAATGATTGAAGTTTTGCAACAAGTTTATAGGAATGCTTCCCCACATCAAACCATAGTTTTTAGATGGATCAAGCATTTTTAAGAAGTGTTGAGTGAAGATCAGCTAGCTCGAAGCTAACTAAGATAATTCTATCTGTCTGGTAAGCAAGCTAGTAGCTAGTGAGGATAATTTTAATGAAAAAATTGTAACTGGGGCGAGTCTTGGATTTATCAGCACAATTCAGAAGGCAAGGTTCAATCGAAACTGTGGCTTCCTTGGGGATCTGCTGTTGTTGTTAAGTGTTGTCAAGTTGGCTCCAATTCATAGTGACCTTGTATAGGTTTTCTGAGGAACGGGTAGTGAATTTGAACCACTGACCTTGAGGTCAAGTGCTTATCCTATGGCATCACACCAGGACTCCAGAGGAATCTGCTAGGCCACTTCAATCCAAGGCAGGGAGATCATCTTAGAAGATAACAGCAACTGTTTGGGGGGACTCAAATATTCATAGTATATTTTAAAGGACACAGTATAATCACAGGAATTTATTATGAAAAAATTCATTAAAATTGAGAACTGCCAAGGAGTTGTTTTTCATCATGACAACGCATCTGCTCATTCTTTAAGGGTAGTAAGGGAAATCCTATGAGAATTTCACTGGAAAGCCTTACCCCATCCACCTTACTGTCCAGATTATACCTCTTCAGGGCTTTTGTTCCTCAAAAAAAAAAACCAAAAAAAAACAACTTTGAAAAGGAACATAATCTGAATCTCTCAAGGATGCCAAAACAACTGTTAAGATGTAAATAAAAGAACGCAAAATTACTTGGAAAAGGATTGTTGTTATTATTAAGTGCCATCGAGTTGGTTCCAACTCATAGTGACCCTGTATAGGGTTTCCAAGGAGTGGTTGATGGGTTTGAACCAACGACCTTGGGTTTAGGAGACCAGTGCATATCCTAAGCTCCACACCAGAACTTCTAGGGAAAATTTAGAGAAATGAAAACACCACCTTTAAAAGTGTATATTCTGGGATCAGGTGGAAT
>NW_006408548.1:6658462-6664499 GCF_000296735.1 Chrysochloris asiatica | reverse complement strand
ATCTTCAAGGAAGGCCTGGTAGTGTAGTGGTTAAAAAACCTGGCTGTGAACCCCACGGTCAGCAGCTCAAATCCTCCAGGCCCTCCACATGAGAGAGATGAGGCTTTCCGCAACTTGCAGTTAAACAGCCTTGTGGCCCAGTATTCCGTGTTGTTGTTCTTGGAGCTCCTCACTATACGTCTCGCTGCTCGAAGTTCTCGCTGCTCAAAGTTTAATAAATTAGACACTAGTCTTGCAAAATTCTATCAGGTGATGTCCAGCATCTTTTCTATTACCAAGGCCATATTTTCTAATTATCGATCTTTCTTGTTTGTTTCCAACTTTTGCATTCCAACCATCAGTAATTATCAATACATCTTGATTACTTATTTCATCAATTTTAGGCTGAAGAAATTGTTGTTGATCGTATTGCTATACAGTTAAGTCGTTTTGATTCATAGTGACCCTGTATAAGGTCTCCAAGTCTATAAATCTTTACGAAAGCAGAAAGTCTCATCTTTCTCCTGTGGAGCAGCTGGTGGGTTTCAACTAACTTTGCAGTTACCAGTCCAACCCCTAACTCACTATGTTACCAGAGCTCCTTGAAGAAGTTTATAAAATTCTCCATTTTCATCATCACTGGCGTTAGTGGTTGGTTCATAAATTTGAATAGTAGTGGCATTAATGGCTGGTGAATTTGAACCACCAACCTTGTGGTTCAAGCCAACCTTGCAATCCAGCGCATTATCCCACAGTGCTACACCAGGATTCCAACAGTACAAATTAGATATTATTTAAATTGTCCTTGTTTTTAGGCATTAGAGGGTCCTGTGTAACATTCATAGGTGGTCTACCTTTCTTGTTTACACAGGAGCCTGTGTAACAACAAGAAGCTTCTAGAATTCTGACCCTGAAAAATGTTATGGTGAAGAATTAATGGGTTAAGGAAATGGGGAACCTATAGATTTGGCTTTTGTATTTCCTTCTTTCCATCCCAAAGGGTCTTCAGTGGATATTTGGTCATCTCATCCCAGTAGAGAAGGAACTGGGAAACAGAACGAAGACTGAGGGCTCTACTTTTTCTCCACTTGTGATTTGAATTTAACTAGGGGTTGATCATCTTTTGTGCTTACTGTTAGATGAGTGTTCTCTGAAGAGCTGGCCAAGAGGCCCCTTTTGTACTACTGATACAGGACTGGACTGAGTCTTCTGCTGTCAGCTTGATTAACCCTTTCACAACTTCATTACTTTTAGCTTTAAAATTGTTTTGTTGATACCCTGTGTCTTCATTAATAAATGACATTTGGAAATCAAGGAAAACAAAAAAATGAAGTTATATGGCTTTTGAGAGACTTATGAGAGATATATATTGTCCCATGGCTTGGGTCAGGCGCAAGCCATGGTATTTTCAATAACCTCATATGCATGCAAAAGCTGGACAGTGAATAAGTAAGAGTGTAGAAGAATTGATGCTTTTGATTTATGGTGTTGGAGGAGAATAGTGAAAGTGCCATGGAATAAACAGATCTGTGTTGGAATAAGTGCAACCAGAGTGCTCCTAGGAGACCATACTTCAGACACATTGTCAGGTGGGACCAGTCATTGGAGAAGGATATCATGTTTGGTAAGGTGGAGGGTCAGAGAAAGAGGAATACCCCCAGAGAGATGGATTGACAAAGTGGCCGCATCAATGAGCTCAAGTGTGGTAACAACTGTGAGGTTGGCCCAGGACTGGGCAGTGTTTCATTGTGTTGTGCATAAGGTCACTATGAGTCAGTATCAACTCGATGGCACCTAACAACAACATACTGTCCCAAGTAGACTCAACTCTGATGGTAGAATTAGTCAGGTGAGGCACATTTCTTCAAATTAATACAGTTAAACATATATCCACCAGGTGGCAGCACATGGTGTAATTGGAAAGATGCTTCCTAGGAGACCTGAAAGATGTGACAATAGTTTGTATAGTTAGTGCCTTCAAGTCAGGGCTCACTCACAGCAACCCTGTATAGGGTCCCTAAGGAGTGGCTAATGGTCTTGAACTGCCAACTTTGTGGTTAGCAGTTCAGTGCTTATCTTACAGCTCTACACCAGGACTCTTGACCTGCTCTTTAGAGAACACTCATCTAACAGTAAGTATAAAAGATGATTCCAGGTAATTCAAGTCTCAAGTGGAGAAAAAGTAGAGCTTGCAGTCCTCATTCTGCTTTCCACTGCCTTCTTTACTGGCATGAGAATGGTCAATGTCCACATTTTAAGGCTCATTGTTGACAGTGTAAGAGGGCAATATCTGTCTCCTAGGTTATGAAAGAGTTAAGCAAGTTTGATCCAATTCTCATTAAGTTAAACCATATAAACCAAAATGCTGGTCAAATCAGAATAAATCAAACCAGTTTTTTGAAATGAATCCACACAGGATCAAAATGGTTCACCTAGAACATTATTGAAGAAGAGATAAAGAATTGCTTCACACTGGGAGCCGGTCAGTGTGAAATATTGGACTGGTTCAGACAAGTTTAAATTCAGAGGAATCAAATTGTTCTTGAAGTCATTAAATTGAATCTAATTTTTATGTTTTCCCAGTTCAAAATGGACTCAAGTCAAGTCAAGAGGACCAAGACATTTCAAGAGCAGGGTAAAGCTGGCTCTGACCAGCTTGACCCAAACAGACTCTATTCCACAGAGTTTAAATGGAATCAACCTTTACTAACCTATTAGTTTACTAACCCAGGCTGTTTGAGGGTAAATTTTCTTTAAAAACTATTACTACTCAATGTATGTTCACAGTAAGGAAGACTATGAATTGTTTGCCAGTTCCCATTCTCTTTTTCTTACTACTAAAGGAAACCTATCTTGTACAACACAATAAAAAATGAACAAAACATTTCTGTCTTTCCCTTGAAGAGCAGTGTGACAAATGTGAAATGGTATTGGGACTTCTGGATAGTCCCTTTCTCTTTCTTACTGCATAAAATCTATAAGTAAAGGCTGGAGCCTTAGTAGCCAAACTGCAACCATGAGTAAAACTTGAACATGAGTATGAATCTCCATTCTAGATCTCTGAAGATGTGGTGGAGGTATATCATCTGTAACAAAAATCTCACCAATCCTACTGAAGGCTTTAGTTGCAAGCACCTGTAACTGTATGCAGGCTTCCTATGGCCATGAGAAATTAATACCCCTGAACCAATGAATCCAATGAAGTAACATCTAATCTGACAAATCACTCAGACTGAACATTTCTTACATATGCTCTATACCTCTTCGAGAGCTTACCCATAAGATTGTGCCTCAGGTGCCCACACCACCAATTTGCTCTCTGTTTCGTGTTATCATTCCTTGAACAGTATTTCCTGGGATCACCAAATGAATAGGCCACTTGCCCTCAAATCCTTGTCTCCTATCTACTTCCAGGATAAACAAACATCAGGCACCATGTCTAAACTGTCTACCATGTGAATTATTTTGAATAAAGAAAAAATACTGTTGAACCTTTAACAACACAGGGGTTTACAAAGTATAATTTACAGCTGAACCTTGAACTGCACAGACCCACTTATATACAGATTTTTTTTTGCCTACTGATCCTTTGGTGAGCTCAAGTGTTAACAAATATCTGCTTAAAACATAATGTGGTATCAGTGATTTCCAAGAGAGCAGTTAGCCTCTCTAGTACCTGCTAGGCCCTCACCTTACCATACCCCTTAATGGATGGCCAAACTGCTCACCTGTAGATGATTGACATCACATGTTTTCAGCAGCTACAAGCAGTATCTGAGTTCACTGCAATACTAACAGGAAAGACATCCATTTATAAGTGGGCCCCTATAGTTCAAACCTGTGTTTTCCAAGGGTCAACTGTAAACCCGTCTACTCAAACCACAGTTATTTGCTTTGTTTATATGCTGCTAAACTTTATCCTTTCTGATCCAATGAATACTTCAACTTAAATCCCTGTTTTGATCCTAAACCATTTTTCAAAAAAGAACTATGATAGAAATAAAAAGTCAGAATAGGAGTTTAAAAATCTTTGGATTGAATAAAATTTCACGACTAATAGGATAAAATATTGACATTTATATGCTAGATGCGTATTTTTAGTAATGCTCAATTCTTATTTGAACCATCCCCAGAATGTGATGCAGTTAATCATTGCCTTTCCTGAAAAAAATGTTTTCTTCATATGGGCTCTAAGCAACCATACTCTCTTGGTTCTTTTTTGAGCGCAGTAGCTAACTTCTTTTTAGTCTCTTATGCTGGTTACTTCTCATCTTAAGCTAGTGTCCCGAGCTTGTCCTTGGCCCACATGTTTTTAAGTGCAATTACTCTCCATATGAACCTTTCCAATTTCATAATTTGAAATAACACTCATTCATTGATGGTTTTCAAATTTATAGGTTCAGCCCCAACTTTCCCCCGATATTAAGACTTATATAATTACTTATACATCATCTCTGGTTGACTGATTTAGTTCACATTTTTACATGGCCAAAACCTTGCCAAACTATTCTTTCAGTTCCCATCTCATTAAATGACAACTGTTTTTTTAATAGATGCCCAGTTCAAAAATATAGCATAGAACTATTCTTAATTCCCCACTTTTCTTTCAACACTTACCCAATTCATTAGCTAACCCTAATAACTCTACCTTTAAATACCTCCAAAATGTGACCCATTTTCACAACTTTCTACACTGCAAACAAGTTTAGTATTAACTATGTTAAGTGTCATCAAGTCAGTACTGACTCACACCAACCCTGTATAGCGTTTCTGAGGCTGTAAATTTTTACTGCAGCAGAAATTCATCATGCTCCCAAGAGCAACTGGTGGGACTGAATGACCTTGTGGTTAGCAGTTCAGTGCTTACCCTAAAGAGCCATGGCATTCCTAAGTATAAATACAGCCAGACCTGAGCTGTAGCTATCGAGTTTCACATAGTTTACCTAGAAGTTAGATGCAGAAACACTAAATAAAAGACATATTTACATTTTTTTCTGTTTTATTCATAAATTAACTTTAAAAACCCACACAACTTCCACCCTAGTCCCTCAATCATTTAACTAAAATGCCAGCTAAAGCCTGTTGATTTCTCAAATGTATGCATATAATATTGCAAAGAGGAGCTCACAGGGAAAGAAAAGTCAACAATGTGAAGTGTGCGCTTGTGCTAATTTTTATTTAATGAATCCCAAATGACTGCAACCATCATTTTAGGAATATCTCATGTAGACATTAAAACAAAAAGGCAACAAGAAATGCAAACACAGACACATGTATACACAAACACTACAAGCTATATTATCAGAAAATTAGAAGTAATTCAGAGATTAAAATATTCTTTGATGGATGGAATAATTGATAAACCAAACACACTAAAATTAAAAGATGGGATAAAATAAAAAAAGAGTTATATCAGGTTTTTGTTTTCTTTTCTTTTGCTGTTCCAAACTTAAATGATGTGACTTAACATTCGACGTGTTCCAGTCATCTGCCCTTCAGAGCAGAAATCTAGTTCAATTCAGAATCTTATCTTGCTGAACTCTGCACCTACACCTACACTTCTGAATTCTCTCCATATCAGAGTCACATCAACCTCTCCTAGAAATCTAGGACAAGGGTTGGTGACATGACCACACTCATTCAGTCCCAGTAGAAATGGACAAGATGATTGAGCTGAAAGATCCCTGATTCCCAGATTCTTTGCCCAATATCAACCATTTAGTATTCTGTATTGCCCTTTCTAAACTTGGGAAAGAGAATGTCTTACAACCTGACTTCAATCTGGAATTCCCTAGAAGGCAGACAGCAGAATAAGTAAAGGACCCTCAAGTTGAAAAGATGCATTTAGAGACATAATACATACATACCTAATGTCCCCTCCCAATTAATGACACAAATGATTTTGGAAGTGAATTAAGATGATTGTTCTTTGATTGAAAAACCCACACTACAAAGTATTTGTATTTTATCCTTAGCTCTAATTTAGATATAGTAAAATAGATATGGCTGATTTTAACTTTTGAGAATAAACATTCAGGCTGCAAAAAAGATAATCTTT
>NW_006408548.1:6649431-6658362 GCF_000296735.1 Chrysochloris asiatica | reverse complement strand
CATGTTATATATGCTACAGCTGTATTTTCAGATAGCTCTGATGTCGCTGACAGATTACGTAAATTTTTGTTAGGAAAACATCAGAGTGAATTCAGTTGCTACAACCAAAACTCACAGCAGCTAAATCAATTTGGATTCATAGGGATCATATAAGACACAGTGGAGCTGCTCCATAGCGTTTGCAAGGTGGTAATCTTTACAGTAAAAGATAACCATATTTTTCTCCTTTGGTGCCAATTGCCCACCTTTATGTTAACAATCAAGTACTTAACCACTGTGCCACCAGGGTTCCTTACAGCTGTACAAGGTACTTCTAAGTCACGGGTTCTCAGACTTTACCATGCAGTAGAATCATTTGGAGGACTAGTTAAAACACAATACCAGACCCATCCCCAGAACATATGAATCAGTAAGCCTGAAATGGAGCCGAAGAATGTGCATTTCTAATAAGTTTCATATGATGGTGCTGGCCCAATTACAATACTTTAAGAAGCAGTACATTAAAGTATTAGTTTATAGGTGTTTTAAAGAACAATAAAAGATTAGGATCTAGGAACCAGAATGTTATATTAAGCTAAGTCTCTTTAAGGCCATACCCCAAGAAAAATCCTTTAAAAGTATCCATTTTTAACTTCCTCCTTTATAGGAATAGTAGAACCCAGGCAACTAAAAAGTCCTTAACAATATTCACATTACAGTTTGCGTTTGCTGGGCTTGAGCTGAGAACATTTTCTATTTATCATCAGATAGGTTAACATCTATGATGTATCTCTAGATCTCCTGTATCTGTAATCCTCTCTAAGAAAAGGTTCGTGCCTGGGGGGACCAAAAGCCACAGCTACAAGTCTCTACCCAATAGATCTATCTCATCCAGAAGGAAGTCCATATCCTCCCGGCTCACTTGAGGACTGATCACCACCTGGCGAAAGAAGTTGACCTTCCCCCGGTGGGGCTGGTAGCCAAGCATCAGGCTTCCCTTCTTCATCATCTTTTCTTTAAGGGCAGGGGCAACCTGCATAGGAGAGGAGGGATGGTAAGTGAAAGAATAGAACACCAAATTACTTCAAGCGCATTTTAATCTGCCATTTGATATTTACTGGGTACCCACTGGTAATTTATGATGAACTTATGACATGTCAAGTGTTTTAGATATATTCATTTATAAAAAAAACAGTTGCCATGGAGTGGGATTCTGACTCTTAACACTTAACAATTCCCATAGTTGGTTGCAGAGCAAGGCAGATCCAAGGTCAAACTTAAGTGCATGACAGATGCACTTTTCATTTTTAGTTCAAAGAGCCTAGTGACTCTTGGATCAAACTGAAGCTTTGACATAAAAAAAAAAACAAAAAAACAAAAAAAAAACCACACCATGATAGTATCAGTGATAATCAGTATTAGGGTTTTATCTTGGTTGGCATGAGACAAATAACACAGGCTATCAACTTTAGAGCTTGCAACTTGGGATTCTACAGGGATACATTTTTTTTCTTCTTTTTCTATTCATTTTCACCTCCTCTGGTACCTATTTAGGATATAATCAACTCTGGCTCATAATTTAAAACAGGCATGTTTTTCTCTGGTATAATTTTCATAGTCTAATCTTGCTTATTTTTTCTGCCTAAAATGTTATCTTATTCCTTATTGTGGAGAGGTTCAAAATCATGATGCAAGTTGATAAGTTAAAGCAGTGACCAAAGACAAATCTTTCAGGGCTGCATTTCTTGTAAACGAACCAAAAAATTTTAATATGAGCAAGAAAGGTAAAAGTAACAGGGCATTTTGGATGTTTTTAATAAAAAGAGTTTGAATGCATAATTTTTTTCTTCTTTTGTAAGGCACAAGAATGGGCTTGCCTGGGTAAAACACATGGTAAAAGAACCAAATTTCCATGTCAACCTTTGTCACTGCCTTTGCAAGATTACAAATAATAAATACATCTGTGGCTCAGAGAACCAGAATAAAAAGAATCTGATAGTAAAACTCGTATTATTTGTCAGTCCATGAACCGTACGTAAGATGACTTCCTCAAGGTAGTTAGTAGTAAGCAAAAGGAAAAGTGTCCTTTGTTGATGAATAATACTTCATGCTGAAAGTAAGCCATAAAAAACATCAAAGCTGATCCTCATTGAATCTCTATCATTAGTCACTATTAATTATTAATGATAATGTACAAATTATTATATCACAATTGCTGTTATTAACAAACATGTGACCAGTTCCTTATAGTTTCCAATGTGTTTTCACATGCTTAATCCCTGCTAACTCAAAGTTTATTTGGAGGGTCCAATTTAGGGACCACGGGTATTCTCATTAACAGACAGTTTATCACCTTTGCACTTAGATCAACCATTTTTATATGATTCCAGAGCAATCCAATGTAGGTAATTTGAGTGTTCTCTTTTGCTGAATGCAGCAAGGAAACAGTCCTAATCCAACAGGATGGAATACTCACAGGAGAAAGAAAATATGCACAATCTAAATGCAAGTATCCGAGTATCACCCCTAAATGGAGCATGCATGAAGGAAAGCAATTTGGCAGGAGTGAGATTGCTTTCCAGCTCTCAATTATTTTACTGCTGGTTTTCCTTCAAATTGCAAATCAAATTCTTTTCTTGTGCCTCAGTGCACTGGTCCCTGCATGTTAAGTGGAGGAAGATCCTGACATTTCTATTTGGTTGCACAGCGACTTAATCTACACGTTTGTGTAGGATTGCTATTTTCTTCCCCTTAAATTATCTTCCAGCAATGATTTAGTCCATTTAAACAGAATTTTGTTGTCACACCCCTGCAGCACAAAATAACATTTGATATTTAAAAGTTGCTTAAACCTGAGGAAAATATAAAATGAGTCTCTCATTCTGGCCAAGTATAGTCATTTGATAACTAATAACTGACCAGGCACCACTATAGCCTTTGATAAAAATAAAATTGCCATGTCCATAAAACGACATTAAGAAAATGTGTTACAAACTTAATGTTAACAACTTTTTTTTTTCCAGTACACAAAGTATTTCTCAAGCTATTAGTGAGGAAGGACCAGTTTTATTTTTGTCAATACATTGCAGATTGCCACTTTTGTGAAATACAATAAATATGAATTACTAGTAAAATGAAATAAAATACATTTGAAAACATGCAAAATTTTGTTTTTTATTTAAAAATGCCACTGTTAAGTTATTCCGTTAAGTTGTTATACTAGTTTCTAAATAGTAACTCTTGATTTCTGATTTTTTATACTTTTCTCATTACAAACTGGTAACAACCAATTTGGGGATCATCCTTAGGTCTGGTGATCACCCTTTGAGGAGTAAAACTGTGCTTTAACTCCTTTGGTTCCTTTTTGTTGTTGTTAAGTGCTGTTGAGTTGGTTCTGACCCATGGCAAGCCTGTACAGTGTTTCCAAGGAGCGACTGATGAGCTTGAACTGCCAACCTTGCGATTCAAATGACTTTGCAGTAGAGTGCATTAACCCACAGCACCACACCTAGACTCCTGGTTCCTTGTAGGTATGTATTATTTCAATCATGAACTTTATTGATATATTGCATACACATGTGCACATACTGGCATAGTCTACATACCAGTTTGAATGATAGTATGGTATAGTGCTGTGGGTTAAGGCACTGGATTGTAAAGTTGGTTTGAACTGCGAGGTCGGCAGGCAGTTCAAGCTTACCAGCTGTTGCTCAGAAACCCTATAAAGAGTCGCTATGGGTCGGAACCAACTCGAGGACACTTAACAAGAACAACAACATACCACTATGGTTGTGCCTGAACCAAACCATGGTATTTTTAATTGTCTCCTATGCATGTGAAAAATGGACAATGAAATAAGGAAGACTGAACAAGAATTGATGTGTTTGCATTATGGAGTTGGGTTGGTGAAGAATATTGAATACACCATTGATTATCTGATGAATAAACAAACATGTCTTAGAAAAAGTACAGCCAAAATACTCCTTAGAATCAAGGATGACAAGACTTTGTTTCATTTACTTGGGATATGCTATCAGAAGGGACTAGTCCCTGGAGGACATCATACTTGGTAAAGTGGAGGGTGAGTAGCAAAAAGACAACTCTTCAGCAAGATGGAATGATACAGCTGCTAAAACAATGGACTGAGATACAGCAATGAATGGGGGAGTGATGGAGGACTGAGTAGAGCTTCCTTCTGGTGTACACAGGGTCACTATGGATCAGAAATGGCTTAACCTCACAGTAACAAGACACCACTATGACACAGGTTGCCTAACCATTTCCCAAGAATGGAACATTAGAACTATTTCAATTATCATGGCATTTCTACGAAACCATGGACCCAAAATTAAATATCTAAATCATTTCAGCAAAATTGAATCAAGAGAATATAACAGAAAAAGGTTTAAATGTCCCAACTTTACGATATTCTGCACCTGTTCCCACTAACAGCCATGCAACTTTGAAACAGTCACATTCTTCACTTGTAGAATATGGGTAAATTAAACATTCTCAGCTAACTGAGAAGGCAAACTTTATTTAAAGGAGATGATTCTTTTAAAGCAAATATAAGTAAAGGAGCAAAAAAGTCCTGGTGTGTAGCTGTAGGATAAGCACTGGACTGCTAACTGTGAGGATGGTGGTTCAAATTCACCAGCTGTTCTTTGGAAACCCTATACAGGGTCACTATGAGTCAGACCTACTCAATAGTACTTAACAACATCAACATTTAAGGGGCAAAGACTATATATGTGTCTACTGCTTCATATGAGAACTTGCTGAAATCTAGATAAATATTTTAGCTTTGAGTCAGATATCTGGGATTCTTCTTCCTATAAATATGAACTGGCTTTTCCATTACCCATACAACTCACAGCATACAAAGTTGAAATGGGTTTTGAATGCAGCTAAATATATACCCATCAGATTATAACCTACATGTTTCCTACAGTTGTTGTTGCTAAATTAACAGTTGTTTAAAGAAAACAGTTCCTTATGCTCTAAATATACAACAGCCCAAAGGAGAAAGCAATTATTTTAATCTTATATAAAAATGTATTTGCAGTAATGCATAATTTTACATCTTCAAAATGTTCTAAATTCAATCTCTCATCTGATACAAAAAACAAAACAAAACAAAACAAAACACAAAACAAAACACTGCTAACTTACATTATAATTTTTTTCCCCCTTTGTAGTCAAAGGAGACCGGAGTCATTTGTCTTTTGCTCCAAATCTGCCATTCTCTATACCAGACATTTTCCCTCTCAACAGAGCCCACTGCCTGTTGTTAGTTGTCATTGAGTAGTTTCCGAACTCATAGTCACCCTATACACAACACAATGGAACACTGCCCATTCCTGTGCCATCCTCACAATTGTTGTTACGCTTGATCCCATTGCTGCTCCCACTGTGCCAACACATCTCATTGTGGGTCTTCCTCTTTTTCACTGACCCTCCACTTTACCAAGTTTTATGTCCTTCTCTAGGGACTGGTCCCTCCTGATAATATGTTTGAAGTATAAGAGACAAAGTCTTGCCATCCTGCTTCTAAGGGGCATCTGGCTGTACTTCTTCCAACAAGATTTGTTTGTTCTGGTAGTCAAATGTACTTTTGTATTCTTCCCCAGCACCATAATTCAAAAGCATCAATTCTTCTATGGTCTTCTTTATTCATTGTCCAACTCTCACATGCATACGAGGCTATTGAAAATACTGTGGCTTGGATTAGGCATACTTTAGTCCTCAAACTGACATCCTCACTCATTAACATTTTTAAGTAGTCTTATGTAATCAACACTTAAAAAAATATTTGAACATTTGCTGTTGTCTAGAAGTTGTTCTGAGTCTACATATTTTGTTTAGGCATAATCATACAGTTTCCACCTAGTTCAGTAAGAAACCAGTACGTGCCAGATCAATGCTATACACATCCACATTTCTAAAATATGTCTTCATGATTCATAAAAGAAGTAAACTCTCCTTAGTTTGCATATGAGTACCATCTAAATGGTACTCTCTGCTTGCTTTTCTTTTTTCCCTCTTGATTTAATTTTTGGTAAGATAATCTTACTTTTTCTGTCATTTCAACAATTTACATAGTTAGTTACCTAATTCATACAAATTCTGTGTGGCTTTAGACAAATATTCAACTACTTAGGAACTCATATTTCTCTTCTATTAAAAAGAATTATAATCTCTGTAGAATTGTTAATTGGACTAAATGAAATAATGCATAGGAATGTGCCTAGCACAGAACTTGGTGTCTATTAAGCACTCAATAATAGAAACTACTATTATTTATTTCCTAAAATGAATTTGTTTGTAATCAATTTACACTCATACCTTGCCTTTTATTACTCTGGTTCATTATTATGTCTTGAAACATGAGCATTTGTGAAAAGTGCTGTGAAAAGCATGGCTTGTAATTTCTTCTTTCTCCCCAAAGCATCCAAACTATATTTAAATAATTTAAGAGATTGTGAGTAAGCAGTTTTGGAAATTAGATCTTGTACCTTATATGTATGCCGCTTCTATGTTAATCTTATATTTATGTTCTAGAGGGTTTTTTAGTTTATTTTTTTTTTTGTTGTTGTTGTTTTGTTTTGTTTTTGACAAAATAAACTTACTTTCCTTTAAGAAGTAAGATGATTGTAGATTCTCTTAATGTGGAGGTAGGGGAGGGGCCAAGTTTCCCACTAGAAAATATTGTTTAAAGTGATGAGTTTCTCTGCTTTAGAAATTTCTACCTTTTGTGTCAATTGTGATAACACAGAAATAGTCTATAAATAAAAGAGTTATTTCTTTTTTGAATACATCAAAAAGTCTACACACTGAGGATGGCGGATAGGGTAGTGATGCAATGAAGTTCACTGTCAGAAAAACCACAGAATACCAGGCGAAGCAGGTTCAGAACAGAGCTCCAAAACTATGGACCACAAAGGTAGGACTATTTAAAAAGTTTGAAGGCTTATAGCTAGTGGAACTTGTAGTGGAAGTAAGAAATTGCTTACTTTTGCATCTGCCTGGCTCAGTGGCCTGGAGTCAACAACTTGGGTGAGACCAAATGGCAAGACCAAGTGGGGGAACACACCCACCATGGAATAATGTCACAGGAACCTCAGAGCAAAGGTGGACAGTATACTTTGTTGGTTTTGTTTTGTTCTGATTTACTTTTTTTTTTTGGGGGGGGGGTATCTGTTCATTGGCCACCCACTGTTTGCACACCTCCGTTTTGGTGACTAGAGGGGATGCCTGAGTAAGTGGACACTCCCCACCCCCACCACTGGAGGGTTCTTCTGCCACACATGCGCACAGATACTCTCCACCCAAGAGCTGGCCCAAAACTGATTTTTAATAGGGAAAAGACCAGAACAAGGGTGTGGAGAAGAAAAGAGAGTTTAAAAACAAAAACAGGGAGAACAAACAAGAGGGCGGATCGGATGGAAATGCAGTAAGGAGCTCCGTCAGCAAAAACACAGAATATCTGACTAAGCAGGCTCAGGGGATGGCCCTAGAACTCTGAACCACATATAAAGGAATATTTACAAGGTTGTAAGGCTTACAGATGGGGGAATTTGTGGCAGAAGCAAGAAATCCATTGCTTTCTAGTTTGGGATGTTTAGCTGTTCCAGGAGCCACCATCTTGGGTGAGGCCAAGTGAGGGAAGGATTGGACCAGCCACAGATGCCTGACAGAACTGCGGAGATAAAGGTGTGGACGTTCTTTTCTTTTGGTATCTGTTCATTGGTCCCTTGCTGTCTGCATACCTCCATTCTGGTGACTATAGGGATGCATGAGCTAGTGGACATCCCAGCCCTACCCTCAGAGGGTTCTACTACGCATGTGCATAGATCTCCTTGAAATTTAAAGAGACAGTTTCCAATTAAAACCAAACAGCCCTGAACTGTTTATAACTAGAAAAAAAAGCCTAAACAGGGTTTTTCAAGTGGGACAAGCAGACAAAAAAGGAAATAGGCTGAAAAATAAATCCTAAGTTATGTCAAAATGCCCAACAGTGGCATCTTGAAATTTCTCAAGAAGAAGAGTGAAAAGCGAAGCCCATTTCCTGATCATATCTACCTGGAGGAAATCAGAAAGCATAAAATATACCAAAATACATACCCATATGAGTATCAAGGCCACAGATAACCCCTGAATATGCCCCCAAAAAAACAGAAGCAGATGACCATATCTGCACATGTCCAGAAATGAGATAAAGTGACTGAGGCAAATGAGCTGGAAATAGACCTACACTGCATACTGGAAGATGGGCAGGCTTGGGAAATGCCTGAGAAGGAATTCAGAAAAATGATTATAAAATGTATCAAAACACTATAAAATGGAGTTGTATAGAAAAATAAGGAAGAAGTCAGGAAAGTGCTTCAGGAACAATCAAATAAGATAAATACAGCATTGAAAACAATTCAAAACCTACAGAAAGAGGTCCAAATTATTTATAATAGAATGTCAGAAATGAACAATACACTGAAAGAGCAAATGAGTAGAACTAAAGAGATAGAAGCCAGAATTAGTGAGCTAGAAGATAAATCTCTCAACAGTACTAAGATAGAACACTAAACACACAAAAAAGGATAAAAAAAATCTGAAGAAGACTTAAAATTCATGTTGGATAATATGAAGAGGAATAACATAAGAATTATTGGCATTCCAGAACAGGAACAATCACACAAGTCCACAGATAAAATAGTTGAAGAGCTTCTGGAAGAAAAATTTCTTAACATCCATAAAAGTGAAAAGATAAGTATTCAAGAAGCTCAACGAACCCCAGGATGGTTAAACCCTAAAAGACAATCACCAAGACATATAATAATCAAACTCTCCAAAATCAAAGATAAAGACAGGATCTTTGAAAGCAGCTAGGGAAAAGAGAAATATAACATACAAAGGCAAGCAAATCAGATTAAGCTCAGATTTCTCAACAGAAACCAT
>NW_006408548.1:6624117-6629221 GCF_000296735.1 Chrysochloris asiatica | reverse complement strand
TGTTTGGTGTTTCTCAAACTTGTAGGCAGACAAATCACCTGGATTCAGGCCCTAATCCAGACCATTTGAATCTGAGCAGTTGGATTTTTAAGGAAAAAGTCTGGTGATCTGTGTATTAACCAAATCCCTCACAGGCTTCTCATCACAAAGTAAGTTTGGGAAGCACTGGAGAGTGGCCTGTTCTTTAACTAGGACTTCGAGAGAGGAGGCAAGCGTGAAGTGGGAGGTAAGACTTGTTTTAGTCAGGCAAAGTGATTTTGAGAGAGGAGGAGATGGGAATGTCACCTTTCTTCTTTGCACATGTCAATTTTGCAACAAATAAACCAGTGACCTTCAAAGAAGTTGTTAGCCAACTTTTCTGTTAATCGTAATATTGGACAAAGTGTTCAAATATTCTGTGGCCTAGAAAACAACATGTCTCTTTGCTTTGACTGTAGAAGAATCAATTTGTCTCTTTCAATATATTTTCTGCTTTTTTTTTCAACACATCCAATTTCTTCTTACTTCTCTCCGCAACCTTCACTCATTTTCCTCTGATATATCTCCCCCATAATTTAGAGCTGAGAATCATTGGTATGAATCTCTCAAGCTTAAATTATGTAAAATTGGTGGGCTATAGCCCATGAAATCATATGCATCTAAGAGATCGTTTCAGCTTGGCAGAACATGGAGAAATAGGTCACATTGGGGTATACTTTTTTCAATATGTATTTTTACCCTTATTTTCCTCTAATGTATCTCTGAAAATCAGACACGCACAAAACAACAGTGCTTCAAATTAAAAGAACTGCCCTTTCCATCACAGATTTGCAAACACACATAAACAAAAGAGTTTAGAATTCCAAGAAGTCTAAAGAAGATGCTGAGCTTCATAATTGGTGTTTATTCTACAATGTAGAAATAACAGTGGCAGAAATTCCAATAAACCTATTAATTCAAAACCAAACCCATAACTGTCAAATTGATGCCAAAATGTGGGGATCTTATAAAACAGAGTAGACTTACACACCTTTCTCCCACAAAACAACTAGTGAGCTCAAACCACCCAATTGTAGGTTAGCAAGGTAACTTTCCCTGAGAATCCTAGTCTCCTTTTGACAATTGTTAATATGCAATAAACTGCTCAGATTTTGTCTTTTGACTTATTTCAAAAGGCCTCCAACAGACTCTTTATATGACAAACCCCTATCTAGCAGCACAGGCACAGGTATGGGCAGAGGTCTAGGTCTTGGCCCAGCATTATTTTTAAGAGGCTGTGATAAAGTTTTGCATCACCTTGGTTGGGCCTAGATTCTCAGTGGTTTGGCAGCTAAGGCATAATGATCTTTAATAAGATTGAATATAATGTAATCACCTCCCACAGGATATGATCAGATGTATTAGTCCTGATCTGATGTGTTGTAAATCCTCACTTCTATGATGACAATGAAGCCAAATGCAATCTATAGGATTAGTTTGTATCTTGAATCAATTTCTTTTGAGCTATAAAAGAGATTAAAGATAAGCAGAGCTCAGGGGAAGCTACTACCATTAAGAAAGAAGGGCCAGGATGAAGTTTGTCCTTTGGAACTAGAGTCTGCGTACTGTGAAGCTCCTAGATCCAAGAGAAGATTGACATCACGACATACTGGGCCTACAGATCCTGAAAGGAGACAAGGACATTTCCCCAGAGCTGACAAAGAGAGAAAAGCTTCCGCTAGAGCATGCACTCTGACTTTGGACTTCTAGCCTCCTAAACTGTGAGTGAATAAATGGGTTTGTTGAAGGCTACTTGTTTTATTTCCTTTTAGCATCACTAGATAATTAAAGCAGGATCAACGCCCCCAAAAAAAACAAACTAACTCACTGCTCTGAATCAATTCTGACTCATAGCAAACCTACTGGAACAAGTAGACCCCCATAGCGTTTCTGAGATTGTACATCTTTATGGGAGCAGCAGAATTTACATACTAGTGTTGGGAGGCTTAGCTTCCTGGGTAGCTGAATGATTGATTTTTATAATAGTACAAGTATCGTAAACTCAAACCAACAATCCATGGTCAATTGTGACTCACAATAACTATATAGTACAGAGTAGAACTGCCTTCAGTCTTTTTGAAAGCAGTCACATCTTCCTTCTACGAAGTAGCTGATAGTTTAGGACCACCAATCTCTTGTTAGCAGACAAGCATTTTAACCACTGTACTAGCAAGGCTCTCTGGGACCTGGCAAAGCAAGAGGTGAAAAAGGAAGTGAGCCTGTGGCTTTTTGATTCTCTAACCTGAGAGATATCTTGTTTTGCACCATCTTCCAAAACATTCAAATTATGGGTGTGCTTCAGTAAGATGTCTGCCTCTACCCACTCACATCCATTGCCTGCATCCCTATCTTGGTTATGGTTTTCTGCACTGATTATTTGCTTCAGAGGAAGCAAATGTCCCAACTGTTTCTTTTTTGGTCTAGTCAAATCGAGACATTCATTATCCACCCAAGCTGAACTTCCCACTTCTCTTTAGACTTTGCATTGCTATTTATAAGAAGTGTTCATATCATTTCCCTGTACTTCTTCACTATGCTCCAAGGTATTCTGAAGCACCCTGGTATTTACAATGGCTAGACAACACCTGAACTTTTAAAGCCACACTATTTAAGAGCCTTACATTTTTTTTTCTTTCTTACATTCCCAAAGAAAGCTATTTAAAAGTAATTATCCTTCCGGTATTCCTCATGAAAATGTGTTCAGGTTTTCCTCATTGAAAGCTTTTTAAATACTCATAAAAGGCCTATAAAATCAATGTTATAAACTTTAGGCATTAGCTTTTAATGGTAATCTGGTTTATTTAAATTACAAAAACTTTGTTGTTGTTATGTGCCTTCTAGTTGGTTCAGACTCTTAGTGACCTTATGCACCACAGATCAAAAGAATGTCCAGTCCTTTGTCATCCTCACAACTGTTGTTAACCTTGAGCCCATTGTTGCTGCCACTATGCCAATCCATCTTATTGCCGGGGGTGGGGGGGTCTTCCTCTTTTTTGCTAACCTTCCACTCTACCCAGCATGATGTCCTTCTCCAGGGACTGGTCCCTCCTGGTAATATGTCTGAAGTATGAGAGATGAAGTCTTGCCATCCTGGCTTTTAAGGAACATTCTGACTGTACTTCTTTCAACATGGATTTGTTTGTTCTTCTAGCAGTCCACGGTACTTTTAATATTCTTCTCCAACACCATAACTCAAATGCATCAATTATTCTACATTGACCTTGCTAGTATTTAAAATACCATTGGCCACACAAGGACTCCAGGAACACATATGAGGGAGCTTCAGATAGATGATGGGAAAATGCCACTATATTTTTATTCCATTTTTCTATGAATTTTTTGAAGTCCCCTTGTATTTCAGGCTTAGGCAGTCCATCGTCTATTCAATATTTTTTGCAAGCACTACAATTTGACAGCATCAATTTTTCTTCTGACTTCTTTTTTCATTGGCGAACTTAAGCATCTTCTTAAGATCAGATTTTGTCTATAGAACTTCAATATATAAAACATAAAGTGGAGCTCCAAGGAAAAAAAGCTTGGCAATCTGGTTCCTTTAAAGATTATAGTCAAGAAAGCCTCAGAGATCCAATAGACACTGTTAATACACGGGAGTGCCGACAGTGGAGACTAGTTTAGGTACAGAAGTGTCCAAGAGCAAAGATGTCAGATTGATAACTAAGGTGTGCCTGACCCAAGTCATGGCATTTTCAATAGCTTCATAGGAATGAAAGTTGGATAGTGAATAAGGAAGGGGATAATCAGTGGTTTAAAATCAGGAAGGTGTTTGTCAGTGATGTATCTTTTCACTATACTTATTCAATCTGTATGTATGCTAAGCAAATAATCAAAGGAGCTGGATTATATGAAGAAGAATGTGGCATCAGGATTGTAGAATGACTCATTAACAACCGGTGATACGCTGATGATACAACCTTGCTCACTAAAGGTGAAGATGGCTTTAAATACTGATGACCATCAGTGATAATGGCCTTCACTTCAGTATAAAGAAAGCAAAAACTCCTCACCACTGGATCAATAAATAACCTCATGATAAACAGTAAAGACTGCAGTTGTCAAATACTTCATTTTGCTTGGATATGCTATCAATTCATGGGAGCAGCAGTTAGGAAATCAAACAACTTATTGCACTAGGCAAATCTGCTGCACAAGACCTCTTTAAAGTGTCCAAGAGCAAAGATGTCAGTTTGAGGACTAAGGTATACCTGACCCAACCCACGGTATTTTTAACAGCTTCACATGCATTTGAAAGTGAATACGGAAGTGAATAAGGAAGGCTGTGATTGTAGAATTGATTCATTTGAGTTATGATGTTGGACAATATTGAAAGTACCATGGACTGCTAGAAGAACAAACAAATTTGTGTTGGAAGAAGTACAGCCAGAGTGCTCCTTAGAAGCCAGGATGGCAAAAATTCCTCTCTCATACTTTGGACATATTACCAAGAAGGATCAGTCCTTGGAGAAGACATAATGCTAGGCAAAGTAAGGGATCAGTGACAAAAAGGAAGACCCCCAGCAGCAGCAGTGGGGTCAAGCTTACCAACAATTGTAAGGATTGTGTAGGATCAGACAGTGTTAAGTTCTGTTGTTCATGTGATTCTATGAGACACGACCTACTTGATGGTACCTAATAATAATAACAACAACTAGGAAGACCACTTTATACCATCATTATTTAAGTTTACTCACAAATTACTAAAGCTAGTCATGATGAAACTGAAATATTCTACCAACTTTTTCAGTCTGAAATTAATCAAACATGCAAATAAGATGCACTGATGATTACTAGTGATTAGAATGGGAAAGTTGGAAACAAAAAGGAAGGCTTGGTAGTTGGGAAAAAATGGCTTTGGTGATAGAAATTATTCTGAAAATTACATGATAGAATTTTACAAGATCAATAAACTTCTTCACTGCAAACATCTTTTTTTCAGCAACATAAATGGCTACTAAACATGTTAATCTCACCAGATGCAATACACAGAAATCACACTGACAACATTTGTGGGAAGAGACAATAGAGAAACTCAGTATTATCAACCAAAACAAGGCCAGAGGCAGACTGT
>NW_006408548.1:6621539-6623617 GCF_000296735.1 Chrysochloris asiatica | reverse complement strand
AGTGCTATAGGATAAGCATTGGACTGCAAGGTTGGTTTGAACCTCAAGGTCGGTGATTTAAATTAACCAGATGCTCCTCAGAAACCCTATACAGGAGCCCCTATGAGTCACAAATGACTCGATGGCACTTAACAAGAGCAAAGTGTCTCGATGAGTCAGAACCGACTCAAGGTACCTACCCAAAACAACAACATGCGCAATATATTAAATGATGCAGGAAATATCAAAAGAAGCTGGGAGGAACACACAGCGTCAAGAGGTGTCATGTGATCAAAAACTAATGGTATTAAAAGAATAAGTCCAAGCTGCAGTTAAGGTATTGACAAAAAGCAAGTCTCCAGGAACTGATGGAATACAGAATAAAATGTTTCAACAAACTGAAGTACTGGAGGTACTCGTTAGTCTATACAAAGAAATTTGGAAGACAGTTACTTGGGAAAATGATTGGAAGATATCAATCCATATTTGTACACATTTCAAAGAGATGTGACACCTTGGAATGTGGAAATCATCTAACAGTATCCTGAATATCACATGCAAGTAAAACTTGGCTGAAGATAATTCAAAGACAGTTGCAGCAGTTCATCGACAGGAAACTGCCAGAAATTCAGGCTTGATTCAGAAGAGAATGTGGAATTAGGGATACCAGTGCTGATATCAGGTGGAACTTGGCTGAAAGCAGAGAATACCAGAAAGTTGTTTACTTGTGCTTTATTGACTATGCAAAGGCTTTCTACTGTGGAATATAGCATACTATGGATAACATTTTGAAGAATGTGTACTCCTGAAGTCTGGATATTACATTGTGATCATGGGAAACTGTACATAGACAAAAGGCAGTTGTTAAAACAGAACAGGGGAATTCTGAATGGCTTAAAATCAGTTAATGTATATACCTGTGTTATATCCTTTCACCCTGTAAATATTGAGCAAATAATATAATTGTATGGATTATATGAAGAAGAATGGGACATCAAGATAGAAGGTAGACTCACTAACAACTTGCAAAATGCAAATGTCATAATCTTGCATGCTAGAAGCAATGAGAACTTGGAACTCTTATTGATGAAAATCAAAGACTACCGCCTTCAGTATGAATTGCACCTCCATGTAAAACAAAGAAATTCTCATAACTGGACCAATAAATAATATAATGATAAACAGAGAAAAGATTGAAGCTGTCCAAGACTTCATTTTGCTTGATCCATAATCAACATTCATGAAAGCAGCACTCAAGAAGTCAAAAGATGAATGCATTAGGCAAATCCACTGCACAAGACCTCTGTAGAGTGTTCAAAGAGGAATATCACTTTGAAGACTAAGCTGTGTCTGACCCATGTATTTTCAATCACCTCATATATAGCACTGGACGACTAACCAATAGGTTGACTGTTCAGATCCACCAGCTGCTGCTTGAAAACTGTGTACACGGTTGCTACAAGTCAGAACCACTTGACAGCAATTAACTACAATAAAAAAATATGCATGTGAGAGTTACACAACGAAAAAGAAAGATTGTAGAAAAATTGATGCATAATAATTATGGTTTTCATAAAGAATATTGAAAGTTCCATGGACTGCCAGAAGAAAAAGCAAATCTGTCTTGAAGAAAAACAGCTAGAATTCTCCTTAGAAGCAAGGAGAGTGAGACTTCGTTTCTCATACATGGACATGTCATCAGGAGGGACCAGTTCTTGGAGAAGAAAATCATGCTTGAAAAGGTGAAGCATGAACAAAAAGGGGAAGACCCCAACGAGACGGACCGACACAGAGGCAGCAACAATGGACTCAAACAGAACAGCAATTGTGAGGCTGGCATAGCACAGGGATGTGTTTCATTCAATTGTGCACACAGCCATTTAAAGCCAGAAAGGGCTGGATGCCATCTAACAACAACATAATAAAAAAGGTAATTTTACAGAACTAAATCTCTCAACAGGTCCTTTGTGCAATAAAGCCTTTATTATCTTCCAGTTAAAAGATTATTTTTCCTCTAGTAGGTTGTTGCTGTTAAGTGCCTTCCATTCAGTTCTGACTCACAGTGACTCTGTATAGGGATTTCAGGGAGCAGCTGCTGG
>NW_006408548.1:6620060-6620919 GCF_000296735.1 Chrysochloris asiatica | reverse complement strand
ATTCAACTTGTATGGTGAGCAGATAATCCGAGAAGCTAGGTTATATGAAGAAAAATGTGGCATCAGGATTGGAGGAAGACTCATTAACAACCTGCAATATTCAAATGATACAACCTTGCTTGCTGAAAGTGAAGAGGACTTTAAATATTTACTGATGAAGATAAAAGAGCACAGCCTTTGGTATGGCTTGCATCTCAATGTAGAGAAAACACAAATCCTCACCACTCGACCAATAAATAACATTCTTATTAATGGAGAAAAGATTGAAGTTGTCACGGACTTCATTCTTCTTGGATCAACTATCAACATTCGCGGAAGCAGCAGTCAAGAAATCTGCTGCATACTAGGTACTGGTACAATGAAAATACATTGATCAATGGAACAGAATCAAGAATCCAGAAATTAACCCATCCACATACAGCCAACTGCTTTTTGACAAAGTACCTATCTATATTGCACGGGTAAGGGACAGTCTCTTTAATAGATGGTGCAGGCAGAACGATGGTGCTGGCAGAACTGGAAAGCAATATGCAAAGGATTGAAACAAGACCTTTAACCTCACACCTTATATATAAACCAAAACAGCATGAATTAAAGACCTAAATGTGAATCCCAAAATTATGAAGGCCATCAATGAAAAAGTAGGGACAAATGTGAGGGTACTAATTCAGAGAATACACAGACTACCAAACATTTTGAAAACTACACAAACAAAAGTAGACAAAATAGATGATTGGGACACACTAAAAATTAAAAACTTATGTGCATCAAAAGACTTCACCAGAAAGCTAAAAGGAAACTGACACATCAGACAAGGGATTGATTTCTAAAATATATAGGAAACTACAACACCTCTACA
>NW_006408548.1:6617756-6618349 GCF_000296735.1 Chrysochloris asiatica | reverse complement strand
CCTGGCTTCAGTGACTGGATGATCAGAGCTCAACTCTGATTGAAGAAGAAAGAAGAGGAAAAAAAGAGTAATCTGATACAATTTGATGAACTTGACCCATACCTATTGATGCAGTAGCTCAAAAGGGAATAAATCTTTACAGCAAGGATCATTCCCACCCACTCCACACACAGAGTAGACGGGGATGGGCAACTTGAACATTGGTGACCCAAAATAGGGGGAGCTACAAAGGCAAGGAGTGACTGTCTTACAACCTTTCAAGTGGGAGCCTAGTTTCAGACAGGGCGGGGGAAGGTAGAATCTCCACTGAGTAGTATCCAATCTGTCTGGGTGGCTCTGATGTAAGGAGATGGGGATAGGTCTCTTGTGGTACAATAGTGAATAATTGTTATCAGGACTGACTGTGAAGGTTGGAAATGTAAAGGTAGATGTTTTGTAGTGAAAGGGAGGGAGTAATTGACTTTGTAGTCCAGGAGCGGAGGTCCCTGGGACCATGAAGCGACAAAAGCGGAGTGCAGGACCCTACCCAGAGAAAGAGTGACACTAGAGATGGAGGCAGAGACGATGATGTGGAGAGATGGAGCAGCTGGGGA
>NW_006408548.1:6593970-6617341 GCF_000296735.1 Chrysochloris asiatica | reverse complement strand
TGGTGCTTTTGAGTTATGGTGTTGGAGGAGAATATTGAAGGTTCCATGGGCTGCCAAAAGAACCAACAGATCTGTGTTGGAAGAAGTGCAGCCAGAATGCTCTTGGAGGCCTGTATAGACAAACTTTGTCTCTTATTATACTTTGGACTTATTGTCAGGAGGGATCAGTCACTGGAGAAGGATATCATGTTTGGTAAGGTGAAGGATCAGAGAAAAAGAGGAAGACCCCAGCGAGATGGATTGGCAAAGTGGTGGCATCAATGGGCTCAACTGTGGCAACAATTGTGAGGTTGGCCCAGGACCAGGCAGTGTTTCATTCTGTTGTACATGGGGTCACAATGAGTTGGTACCAACTCGATGGCATCTAATAACAACAAGTGACTTCGAGTCAGTTCTGTATAGTGTTTCCAAGGAGCAGCTGATGATCTTGAATTGCTGACCTTGTGGTTCAAACCAACCTTGCAGCCCAGCATATTAACCCACAGTGCCACTCCACTACTAAATTCCACTCTCTAACTCTCCCAGATGTACCTCAGGGTTTCAAAATTGTCCACCAGTTATATGAATGTCTTATTTTGTGAATTATCAGTACTGGTTCTTTGTCAATATTTTGCTTTGGGTGCTCATTGTTTCTTATTGATTGAAAAGGATTCTTGAATACTTAAAGCATTAACTATCTGCTATACAAGTCTTTAAATTCTGTATATGATTTTAATTTTGTTTGTAATTGTTTTATGTACAGTTTTAGGGGTGTTTTTTCCCCCCTTAACTCTTTATATTGTGATTTAGGTGGATGTTTACAGAACAAATTGGTTGTGGTGGTGGTCCTGTGCCTTGGAGTCAGTCCTGACTCACAGTATCCCTGTGTAGGATTTCTGAGGCTGCCAATCTTACAGGAGCAGAACGGCTCATCTTTCTCCTGCGGGAGTATCTGGTAGTTTTGCACTACTGACCTTGCAATTAGCAGACCAATGAGTAATCACTAAGCTACCAGGACTCCTTGTTCTTGTTAGGTGTCCTTGAGTTGGTTCTGACTCACAGCGACTCTAGATAGGATTTCCAAGGAGCGTCTGGTGAGCTTGAACTTCTGATCTTATGGTTCAAAATGACTTTGTGATTCAGTATATTAACACACAGATCTACACCAAGACTTCCCCAGAACTCCTTAGTTTCCCATAAACAATTTTGTTTGCATTTTTGTGTATTCAAAGTTAACATTATATATTTTTTAAGGTTTTTATTGTGAATTGAATGTGAGTTTACATGCGAGAACATCACTGCAGCAATTACAATCCCCTCCATGCATCACCATTCAACAGTAGTTGCTTCTATTGCCTCTGTTCTCTGTTTTTTTTGTTGTTGTTGTTTTGTTTTGTTGTTGTTTTTTTTAAGTACACAAAAATACTTAGAAATGGCTAATCATTTAAATAACCCAAGGGCACATTCTGCAAGCCTGCCTCCTGGACACCAGCATGCAGGCCTTTCTCTTTCTATGAGTCTCAGCTGCTAATCGCTCCATGTTTTCAGATCTGCCTCCATCTCTGGTATCGCTGCTTCTCTGCATAGGGTCCCACATTCTGCTTGTGTTCTTTTCCCTTGATGGTCCTAGGGTCATCTGTTCCTGGACTGTAAGATTACCTACTCCCCCTTTTATGTTACAAAACTTCTATCTTTACAGTTGTGACAATCACAATTAGTCACAACAATTATTCACTATTGGGTCATAAGAATCTCATCAGAATCTCCTTTCACCAGACCAGTCTAAACAAGATGAAAATTATTCAGTGGAGATTCTACTTTCTCCTGCACTATAATATGCTAAAGGGAGCTTTTGAAACTAAATTTCCTCTTGAAAACTTGTAAGCCAGTTACTTCACGCCATTTTTGCTCCCAACCTCCACCCCATTTTTTTGCAGCCAGTGTCTAAGTTGCCTGTCCCTGTCAACCCTATGTAAAGAGGGGATAGGTTTGATCCTTGATGTGAAGACTTCTTCCCTCTCAGTTGGTATTTTGAGCTACTACATCCATAAGTATGGGTCAAGTTACTAAAATTGTAGCAATTTACACTTGTTTCCTTTATAAAATTTCTTTATCTTCCTCTATTCAAGTTCTGATTATCCAGCCATTGAAGTTAGGTCAAATGGGTACTATCTGCAAGTTTGGGCATTCTTGTGCATCTCCCCTCACTGCAAATCATCTGGATGCTTCACTCTCTTCTCCATGGCTAGATCCTTGTCCATGGGCTTAGGAGCCTCCAGGTCTCACCACACTTTGTAACAACCAGCCCTTCCTCTTCTCGCTTTCATCTCCAGGTCCACGGGAGTCTATGTAATGTGGTCAAATTCAACCCATATCTTCATTGCTGCCTTTCCCTCATTTCCCCTCACCAGAAGAACAATGTGGTCACCAGCAAACTTACATACTTGTCATGTGTTCCCTTTGAGTTTCAGTCTTAGAATTTTTATATCTATATCCTTATATACTTAGACACTTACGGATACATTTCCAACTTTGGTATTATACTTAAAGAGTATAATGGATTAATCGTTTTTCTGATTTGATTCTGACATTTAAAGTTTTAATCCATTTGAACATTTCAATTATACCTTGCATAAACTAGATATTCTCCCTATACCTCATCTAACCAGAAGCTTTAGCACCACTAATGAAATAAACATGCTTTACTCCAGTAAGTACGGGGAATATATATGATTTTTATAAACATTTGTAGCTGAATTTACTATTGAGTAAGATTGATCTGTCAATTTGTAGACTAACCTAAGCTATTTTACTTATTGTAGCTCTATAATATGCTAAAGGGTACTTATCTATACGATAAGCACTAGACTTTAAACCACAAAATCAGCAGTTCAATTCCTCAGGAGAAAGATGAGGTTTTCGTCTGCTCTCACAAAGACTGACAGCTGCAGAAACCCTATACAGGTTGGCTATGAATCGCAATCGACTTGATGGCACTTATTAACAACAATATATTATGTTGAACTGATTTGAGAGGGGGATTTCCCTTTTAGTAATTCTCTTTTAAAAATGTTCTTACCTATTATCACCCACCCATATATCTAGGAGCCCTAGTGTGGGACTGTAGGACTATTAACCAAAAGGTTGGTGGTTCAAACCCAACCAGTTGCTCCTCAAAAACCCTATTGAGGGTTCCTATGAGTTGGAACCTACTCAATGACACACAACAACAACAACAACATTTTAGAGTCCTGGTGTGAAGCTGTAGTATAAACTACTGTTGTTGTTAAATGCCATCAAGTCAATTTTGACTCAAAGCAACCCTGTATAGGGTTTAAGAGGAGCAGCTAGTGAGTGTGAACTGCCAACCTTGCGGTTCAAACAGACCTTTTGATCCAGAGCTTATCCTATAGCATTACACCAGGATGTGACTGCTAACCACAAGCTACATAATTCAAAGCCATCAGCTACTCCTTGAAAACCTATACATGAGTCAGAACCAACATCATGGCTCTTAACAACAACAGCAGTGCCTATTATTACTTGGGTAAGAAAAACTTTTAGCTATTCCATTTTGTACATCTACAGTAGAAAATTTCTAATAGTCTTTTAATTGGTGCCCTCCATCTTGGTGGTGCTGTACAGTAAGCACTGGACCATGAGGCCAGTTTGAACTACGAAGTCATTAGCTCAAAGCCACTCCTCAGAAAACCTATTAAGTTGGAATTGACTCGATGGCACTTAATAACATCATATACTCTCAAATGAAAGCATTTTTTGATCTCTTTAAAATATTTTAAAGCTCATGTCTTTTTCTGTTCATTGACTAGGCTAACACACCTAGAATGTTAGCTCAGAGCACTGCGAGCAGATAGTCCTAATTTGTTACTGACTTCAGTGGGAAGGATTTATATTGTGTGTTTATTATTATTAATCTAATAAATCACATTAAACAAGCAAAATAATATAACTATATGATAATTCTAAGCCTTCATATTAATTTTGCAGACAATTCAGTGAGTGTATTTTAGTAAATTTCTAAGGATCTTTCAATTTTTTTTTTCTTATTCTATTTTTAAGTGGGACATTTTGGGTTATTTTCTTGATTTACTTGTTCAGAGACAGAAAATGATGAAATTGCTTTCTAAGGGTTGCTTTTGCTTAGCTTTTGAAATAATGGTGTTTTGCTGAATGGAGGACTAAAAACTGAACCTATGCAGCAATACCATGCGCTACACTGGCTGACTAATCCATCTACTCAGACAGTTTCTCCAAGTCCAAAACCGCCACATAAATTAAGCTTTTCAACCTGTGTGAGTGGATTATTGTGTGGCTTCCAGAAATAATCCTCTCATCCTTTTACAAAGTTGTGACCCAGTTTGGGAGGGTATCTTTAATATCTTGCTCTACTTCACTGACCTCCAGGCAGAAGAGCCAGAAATATCTGCATTTAATGGGCAACTTTCATCTGCTGTTTTACAAAGGGGTCTTCTTTCTTTAAAAAGGAAACTGAAACTTGTATCACAAGGCAGCTTTTGAACAATTTTAGTCTATATTTTATATCTCCAACAAGTGGAAAGCAGAGATATGGAATAACCGAAGTGCCTTGGAACGGGGGGTACCTATTGATGCAAGTAAATGAAAAGCTGCTGGCTAGACCTGCTTTTACCTCCTCATTGACTATTTGTCAAATCACAGGCACTCAGCTCAGAGAGAAGATCAGAAACACCTGTATGAAACACCTGGCAAGGCTCAGGTACTCTTAAAAAAAAAAAAAAATCCAGAGCAATAAAGTCACCCAGGAAAGGAATGGGACAGAGATATGCTTACAGAGACATACATAAATCCAAGGCTTCATAACACACTCTTACTACAAAAGTGTACAATTAGATGGATGAGTGTCTTCTAGTAGATGGATGAGTGTCTTCTAGCAGGCAGATGAAGGATTTATTGATATGGCCTGTGGTTAAATATTGCTTTTGTTTCCAATCGTTCAAATGACTTTCTCCCTATAAGAGGAGTATGGCATCCCTGCTGTTGTTTTATAGCCTGCCACACTAGCTTTTAGGAAGAGCATACTTATACATTATGTCCCCATCCCTTTGCCACATGACCAACTCTGAGATGAAACTCTGAAAACAGGTGTGCGTTTCTGCCAGTCCTCTTTCTCTCTTTCCTTTGCCTGGAAAATGGTATGTCCCAGGTGGGGGCTCTACTTGCAGCTTCAATGCTGGCATGGCAAAGATACAGAGGGCAGAGCTGAGTAGTAAACAGGGAATGTGAACAAGAAGTAAACCTTACATAGAAACCACTGAGATTTGGGGTTATTTGCTGCTGCAGCATAACAAAGTAAAGCCTAATTACTAGGGCACATTTGATCAGATCTGGGACGCTTTAGAGGAAACCAAGGTAACGCCTAAATATGAGCAATTAATATTCCACAGTCTGCACCTGGACTTGTTTTAACTGATAAGGTCGAGCTTCTCCATTGTTTCTTTCAAGAGATGTAGTCAATTTGACTCTTGTGTGTATATTCCATCTGGTAAGGTCCATGTGTGGAGTTTCCTTTTATGCTCTTTAACAAAGGTATTACTACAGGCTGAAGTTGAAGAAAGTGAAAATAAGTTTGTAAGAGTCAAAATCAGACATTCAGTATGTCCCAGTTTTTAAAACCATCTCAAGAATAGATAAGATGCATTGGAGACTCTGCAACTTGCTCTTGGACATAGTAAAGCTGAAGCATGTGGGGAAAATGATGAAGCAAAAGACATGAACAGAAAATTTCAAAGGGCAACTCAAGAAGACAGAGTACTACAATGAAATATGCAGAGATGGAGTTAGAACACCAAGAAGGAAGAATCTTTTCAACATTTTTCAATCTAAAAGAACTGAAGAAAAAGTTCCAGTCTCTGCTTGCAATATTGAAGATTCTATAGTGTAGTGGTTATGAATCAGGCTGCTAACTTCATAGTTAGTAGTTCGAAACTACCAGCTGTTCTGCAGGAGAAAGATGAGGCTTTCTGTTCCCATAAAGATTTACAGCCTCGGAAACCCTGTACAGGGTCGCTATGAGTCGGAACTGACTCCACGGCACATAAAAACATTGACAAACTAGTAAATGACACAGAAAGTACCAAAAGAAGATTGAAGGAGATCACAGAGATACTCTACCAAAAAGATCTGGTGGGTGTTCAAGTATTTTAATAGATAGCATATGCTCAAGAACCCATGGCATTGAAGAAGAATTTGAAGTTGAACTGAAGGCATTGGCAAAAAACAAGGCTTCATCAATTGACTGAATACAGACTGAAAGGTTTCAACAAGTTGATGCAGAGCTGGAGACTGTCACTCATCATGAAAAGAAATTAGGAGGTCAGCTACCTGGCCAACTGGTTAGAAGAGATCCTTAATTGTGTCCATTCTAAAGAAAGGTACTCAACAGAATGTGGAAACCACTGAAGAATATCATTACTATCACATGTAAGTAAAGTTTTGCAGAAGATAATTAAAACACGACTACAGCAGGAACTCTGGTAGCATAGTGGTTACGAATTGGGCTATGAACCGCAAGGTCAGCAGTTTGAAACTACCAGCTGTTCCGCGGGAGAAAGATGAGGCTTTCTGTTCCCATCAAGATTTACAGGCTCGGAAATCCTGTACAGGGTCGCTGTGAGTTGGAACCGACTCAATGGCACATAACAACAACAACAGCAGTATATCAACAGGGAGTTGCCAAAAATTCAAGAAGGATTCAGAAGAGTACATGAACTAGGAATATCACTGCTGACATCACATGGGTCTTGACTGAAAGCAGAGAAAGCCAGAAAGGTGTTTACCTGTACATTTGACTGTGTGGTTCATAGCAAACTATGGATAACATTGCAAATAATGGAAATACCAAAACATTTACTTGTGCTCTTGAAGAACCTGTACACAGATAGAGAGGGAGTCATCAGAGCAGAAAAATGGGATACTGAAAGTTTTAAAATCAGGAAAGGTATGAGCCAGGGTTGTATTCTTTCTGCATATTATTCAATTTATAGACTGAAGAAATGATGAAGAAATTTGATTATATGAAGACTCATTAATAACCTGTGTGTGATATGTAGATGACACAACCTTGCTTGCTGAAAGTAAAGACAACCTGAAATATACTTATTGATGACGGTCAAAGACTACAGCCATTACTGTGGATTCCACCTCTATGTAAAGAAAATGAAAATCCTCAGAACTGGACCACTAAATAACATCATGATAAATGGGAAAAAAGATAGAGGTTATCCAAGACTTTCTTTTGCTTAGATTCCCAATCAACACTCATGGAAAACAGCAGTCAAGAAATCAAGTAACACATTGCATTAGGCAACTCTACTGCAAAAGACCTCTTTAAAATGTTGAAGAGCAAAGATGCACCTGACTCAAGCCAAGGTATTTTCAGTCACCTTATATGCATTTGGAAGTTGAACAATGAAAAAGCAAGAATGTGAAAGAGTAATGGTGTTGGTGAAGAATATTCAAAGTACCATGGATTGACAGAATAACAAAACACATCTGTGTTGGAAGAAGTATAGCTAGAATGTTTCCTAGAAGCAAGGACGGCAAGACTTCATCTCTTGTACTTTGGACATGTTGTGAGGATAGATCAGACACTGGAGAAGGATATTATGCTTAGTAAAGTGGAGGGTGAGCAACAAATAGACCCTGAGTGAGATGAACTGACAATGGCAGCAACAATGGGCTCAAACATCACAGCAATTGTGAGGATGCCAGTGTTTTGTTCTCCTGCATGTAGGATTGCTATTACTCAGAACCAACTCAACTGCACTTAGTAACAGCAACATCAAGGGAACTCCTGATTAATTTAGAAGTTTGGCTCTAATTTTTTCTGCAGTATACTCAGGAAACCAAAGCCCGCCCAATCCCAGGGAAATTCCTGCACTTAGATTTCCAAAGGCAAAGTCAACAATTGAGTGATTCACAAGACAGTACTAGATGAATATTTGACATCATAAAGGTGTCTTATTAATATAGAAAGACAACATCAATCTATGTGGTGGTGGTGGTGTGCTGTAGAGTCAATTCTGACCCTCTATGGGATTTCTGAGGCTGTAAATCTTTACAGAAGCAGAAAGCCTCATCTTTTTCCCACGCAGAGACTGGTATATTCGAACTGTTGAACTTGTGGTTAGGACCCCAATTCATAACTCATTACACCAAAAGGACTCCTTAATCTATAGCATTGTTGTAGTTTAGTGCCACTGAGTCAGTTCCAACTTATTATAGCAACCTTGTATAAAGTTTCTGAGGAGTGACTGGTGCGTTTGAAATGCCAACCCAGCAGTTTTAATGGACCTTGTAGTCTAGTGCTTATTCTACAGCATATAGGGTATGGTAAATTTTTCTGTAAAGGGTCAGATAGTAACTGTTCTGCAGGTCATACAGTCTCTATAAGGAACTCTGGAAGTATAGTGGGTTACACATTTGGCTGCAAATCTCAAAAGCAGTTCAAATCTACCAGCTGCTCCAAGGGAGAAAAGATGAGGCTTTCTGCTCCTGTAAAGATTTTTACCTTGGGAACTCTATACAGGGTCATTGTGAGTTGGAACCTACTCAGTGGCATACCACCACAGTCTCTATTGTAATTACTCAGATTTTAAGTAAAACAGCCACATGAAACAAACACATGAGTATGATTGTATGCCAATAAAATTGTATTTACAAAGACAGCAGTGGTTTGGATTTGCTCTGCAGATCAACCCTTACAATAGCATAAGAAAACTTTAAAAAAACAAAGAAAAGTCTAAAAAGGCTCTGTAGAGTTCTTTATCAACCACAGTTATGTTGCATTAACATTAAAAGTGGCTACTTAAGGACATGGATAATTCTCCAAGGGTTTTTGTTGTTTTCATATACACAACAAAAATAATTAAACAGACTTCAGAAGATTTTTGTAGAAACTAATTAACATGAAATAAAATGGGCCAATGAGAGAGTACGCACTCAATGAATTTTAGTTTCTCTCATCTTTCTTTGTCACGCTGTGCTAGACCACAGAGGATTCCCACTGAAGGCATGTTTAACGCATGCCAAGTTAAGAAATAATGCCAAGCAATAATGAGGTAAAGCAGACAATCCTTTAAGCCAACATCTGCTCAGCAATTGGTTTGATAAAACAAATGTATGATAATGAATAAATATTAATATGTGTCATGGTTCAAATGTCCATTTATTAGATTCCTAATTATATTGGCCTGGCATGAAAATTCTTTGTTTTTTTTTAGTTAAAAGGTATATTTATTTTTGAACGATACATCAAACCCACAAAGTTGCTGAAAGGCTTACATTGGAACACTGTGTAGCCTGCTTGGTATGAGGGAAAAACAATAAAAATCTTGGTGCTGTTATACTTAAGAAGCTGATCAATTAAACAGAGAAAAGTTTGTGATTGATTGAACTTGGATAGTCAAAATTTCTTTCAAAAAGCAATGTATCTCAATTTGTTGCTCTCTGTTCTTGTTCAAAGCCTTCTATCATAAATAATTAGGGGTCTGGTGTGGCGCTGAGGGCCACTGCATTGGACTGAAAGGTCTGCTTGAACAGGAAGGTCGGCAGTTCAAGCTCATCAGCTGCTCCTCGGAAATGGTACACAGGGTTGCTAAGAGTCAAAACCGACTGGAGAGCACTTACCAACAATAACAATGGGCTCAAAAGAGCTCATGGTAAATGTTCCTTATTTAATATCTGGGTCATAGTGACATTTGTTAAAAAAACTGATTCGCCTTTTTCTACCCTGTATATCTAAATGTCATAAGAGAAGAATATTCTCATTTTCCTAGTACATTTTCCACTTCACTTTACATTTTTTATTTATTTCCCTAGGCCTCATGCTTGGAGTTCCCCCATCTAATAAAACTATTCTTTGCATTTCCATTACTGCCAAAATAAAACATCATTAATAATCTTACAATTCTCTTCTGCTCACAAGATGGATAATATGATGCAAATTAAATGTATTCATTGTTATTTACCAAGACACCAAGGAAGATGTGATACCCCCCTGCCAAACTGGTTTTCAAAGAACAGTAGAAATGCTCTCCTATAAGATTTGAGTATATGCTAAAGTAAGTATCTATCTTAATCACACAGTAGGGGGCACTGTTACCACAAGCAGCATTGTTATGCAATGATTCCATGGTTATGTGAATGAGTAAATGTGTAGGGAAGAGAGTACAGAACTGTGAAATAACTTAATAATCATTTATCTCTGGTTTTCAAAATAATTTATGTATTAAAAACTAACACAGAACCAGGTCCCATCAATTCAATGCCAACTAAAGGTGACTCATGTGTTAGTGTATAAGTGTATCCCATAGGGTTTTAAATGGCTGATTTTTAGAGGCAGGTAGGTCATTGTTCTATGATGCCAATATTTCAGTCAATAGCTGAGTGCTGAACTATTTATGCTACCCAGGGACTTGAAATTCACGTATGGCAGTGCTTATGTGCCGTTGAGTTGTTTCCAAATCATAGCAATCCTGTAAAGGGTTTCTGAAGATGTAAATCTTTACAGGTACGGAAAGCCTCATGTTTTTTTCCATGGAGCAGCTGGTGAATTTGAACTGTTGATCCTTTGGTTAGCTGTACAATGTGTAACCCAGTATGCTACCAGGGGTTCCTTCAAATTCATGTGTAGTGATAGGGAAAGGCAAAGTAACATTTGCTTCAGACCCTGAATTGTCCTGCTTGGTGATTCCATGATTTAGACAAGTTGCCTTGGAATCACCTGGAGAAGACTGTTAAAACTACAGATTCCAGGGTATCAATCACTGCACATCTACTAAGGCTCTAATCTCTAGGAGTTTGGGCTTAAAAGTTTTATTTTTATCGAATTTCTGTGTAAATCTAATATGAAGCCAAGTGTTGTGTTGCTGTTAAGTGTCAATGAGACTGTGTACCTCATCGAGACCGTGTATAGGATTTCCAAGGAGCAGTTGGAGAGTTTGAACCACCGATCTTGTTGTTCAAACTGACCTTGTGGTCCACTGCTTTATCCCAAAGCATCACAATAAGAAGCTTCTTATTAAAGGAGCAGAGAAACATGAAAGTTGCATATCACCATTATTATTTTCATGAGGACATGGAAAAATAGCAGCAAGACATAACTCATTAGGCAATAAGGTAAAACGTGGACCTACAACTTCCTGTAAGTACCTTCTTTCTTTTTCTTCACTTCCTACTTTGTAATTTTCCCCCAGATGAGGCTAGGATCCAATCCTGGGTCATCAGACTTCTCATACACAGGAACAGAGACACAGAAAATGAGGTAAATTTAGGGATGTAAGAAAAAATATTTGTCATAAATATTTTCAATCAAAAATTGCCATGAAAGTCGTTGAAAAAAATGAACCAAATCTGTCCGAAGTAAACTTGTTTCAGTTTTTCTGAGGGTTAGTAACATAGGAGAGTGAAAATGAGAGTGTGAGTTCCAGTATTAAAGGACAGATGGTGGTGATGGTTATGTTCCGTGCAGTTGGTTCTGACCCATAGCGACCCTGTACAGGGTTTCCGGGGCTGTAAATCTTTGCAGGAGCAGAAAGCCTCATCTTTCTCCCTCGCAACAGCTCGTAGTTTTGAACTGCTGACCTTGAGGTTCGCAGTCCGAGATGGGCACTGAGAAATCCCACAGTGCAAGAATGCAAAGTAGACCAAGACTTCTTCATTCCTTATCTTCACAGGTCCTTCCTTGCTAGTACATTGTGAAATGATAGTCCCTGGGTGGTACAAATGGCTAATGTGCACAGTTAGAAGTGTGAGTCTACCCACACGACCTGACAAGAAAGCCTGATAATCTGCTGTTGAAAAGTCAGCCATTGAAAACTCTATGGAGCACTATGACACACATGAGGTCACCATGAATCAGAGGTGACTTCATGGCCAACTGATAAAATGACACCAGCCATATCCAGGTCCCTAAAACAGAGTGCCCTTCCAGTTCTTTTTGCCCCTCAGATGACTTTCATTATTACAAACCCAAACGAAATGCCTTGCATGTGAAGCTTACCATCAGACAAATAAATAAGAATCAAGCTGTTTCTTTTTATGTTGACAAGTAAATGATCAGAAGTTTAACCAGGCATTGTTTTCTCCCAGGGGTTTTGCCACCAAACCCACTGGATTTGTCTGAAAGTGTTTTCCTGCCTCCCGACTGCAAATATGTCCTGGAAATAGTCAGTCTCCTTGGTTACTGACAATAATAAATCAACTGGATGTGTATATCTGTCAAAATGATGGGGCATTTGACTATGTGAATAAGAGCATGAGAGGAAAGAGGAGAGTGAGAGCAATGTGGAATTCAGTAGAGTCTGAAACCACACACATTTAGTACTTCTCGTAAAGGATAAATCCACATCTATTCAAGCCTCTATTTGGATTGTGTCTAAAGAATCCTGAAATCCAGTTCCTTCTGCAAAGACTATCTCAAATATATCTTCCAAATCTCAAATATAATTTTACTATTTAAATAAGACAACCCTCAATTTCTCATTTCCCTTTAAAACAGACTAGACATGGTAATATCTAGAGTCACGCAGGATGAAGTTGTCAATATGAGGTCACAGGGTTTAAACATCACATGGTTTAAACATATCTATTAGTCTATCATATTCTGTAAATATTTTCTATTTGTTACTGATCTAGGAGCCCAATTCACCAAGCCTGGATTCCAGGTCCTGTCAGGATTGTAGCCTGTGGTTTAAATTGACTGTCTGCACCAGGGAGTTAAAATGAATGTGTTATCAATGCACAGTCCAGCTAGTTTGCTGAAGCCGCTAATGACAGACCCAGCAAAGCTTCCTGTCAACTACATGGAACCACTTAATGGCTGAAGAACCACCACGAAAATTTTTCCAAGTAAAGCCTGTGAAAAATGTCAACAACATGCAGACGTAATTTCTTGTGCGTTGTTAATGTTGTTGTTGTTAAGTGCTGTTGAGTAAGTTCTGACTCATATCAACCTGTACAGGGTTTCCGAGGAGCGGCTGGTGAGCTTGAACCTCTGACCTTGTGGTTCAAACTGACCTTGCAGTCCAGGGCATTAACCCACAGTGCCACATCTATTTAATCAATTTTCCACCCACAGCGCCCCCATGTGGCAGAGTGGCACTGCTCCCCAGGATTTTTCTTGGCTTTAATTTTAAACGGAGCAGATAGCCAGGGCTTTTCTTCCGTGGAGCGGATGGATAGGTTGCAACACCAGGTTTCTCCCTCAGTGGATTGTTGTTATTGTTGAGTGCTGTTGGATTAGTTTGGACTTATTGCGACCAAGGGTTTCCAAGGAGCAGCTGGTGAGTTTAAATGATCAACCCTGTGGTTAGCAGTTCAGTGTTTCTCCTACAATGCTACACCAGTATGCCCTCAATGGATTAGGTCCAGTTTATCTAGAAGATAGAGGAAGGATGTTAGGTTAGTTAGGGAAGAGCTGTTTTGTGTTTCCCCACCTTTTTTCTGGACCAAAGCAATGGTGTAGAGAATATGGATTGATTTGGAACACCATCTAGTGAAGGATTTGAGGAAGTGCATGAACACAGAAAGAAAAATCCCAAATCAAGCTCTGATTCAAAGGGGTTTAATATATACTTCAGGCTGTCTTAAATGATTGTGAAATGAATGATGGCATGATTTTTGTTTTTTTAAACTTAAAGGCAAATGATAGCCAGAAGGGTGGTGTGCAGTCTAGCACAGACCAGGTTCAAGTAATGAGGATCCTATCTGCCTCTAGCCAGTAATTACAGTAAGAAGGTAACAAGTGTCCCATGGGGTCAGCCTAATCAATGGTTTACTTCTGCCAAAGTCAGCTTCACAAAATGTTTGTGAAGAATGATCCCAGGGCACCAGATTTTCAAACATGCAACTCTCAGTCCTGGTGCTTTTCAGTTAAACAGTATATGTGTCAGAGACCCTAGGTTCAAAAATTAAGAGAAAATATTCTAAAATGTAATTGCTTTTATCACTAGAGAATCAGTGTCAATAACACCTATTTCACAGTGTGCTGCACACAAAAGGCACTCAACAGATATAACATTGCTCAATAACTGGAAGGTGTAGGTAGAATTTTAACTGGAGAAGAAAGCTGAATATAATTGTCACTATATTTTGAATTCTTTTATATAAAACTCTTTCCTTTAAAAAAAAAAAAAAATTCTCAGGTACACAAGCTAATGCCACATCATCCAGGATATTTTTCTCTGTTTTCTCTGTGCACTTTACATTAAATAATGTTTTATGACTGCCTCTAAACTTCCCACTTCTGGTGTGGCCCTGTGGATCAGCACTGGATTGTGAACCACAAAGTCCACAGTTCAAACCCACCAGCTGCTCCTTGGAAACCCTATACAAGGTCACTATGAGTCAGAATCAACTAGATGGCACTCAACATGCAATAAACTTCCCACTAGGAAAAAAGAAAAAGCAAATCAATAACAAAAATCCCCCAACTCAATATTGTAGCATTTTTACTATAATTAACTATCCATACAACCTGGTGTGGTGCTGTGGGCTAATGTGTTAGATTGCAAAGTCATTTGAACTGCAAGGTCGGTGGTTCAAGCTCACCAGCTGCTCCTTGGAAACCCTCTACAGGGTTGCTATGGGTCAGAATCGACTTGACAACACTTAACAACAACAACCTCAGTGGTCTTGCCTTCATTGATCTTGTTCTGAATTTCAGAAAACCTCATTTCAACATTCCTGACTGAAAACTTACTTTGTCATTTCTAACTGCTTCTCTTAAGTACACAGTCAACTTGTCATTTTGGGCTTCACAGTCTCTGTGAGTAACTGAATCTGGCTACTCAGAAAATAAGAGCAAATTCTGGATATGTAATGTTAAGGCTGCCTGTTTTTTCATTTACAGGCGCAGCAAGAATACCTCCACCAGGACCCCAAAGTCTCCATTAGAGGCCACTGGAAAAAATAGGCACCTTGTAAGCAACAATGCTGCTGCTTGGCTGCTAAATGAAATGTTGGCAGCACCAATGTACTCAGCTGTTCTGCAGGCAAAAGACCTGGAAATCCGCTTCTGCCAAAAATTAGAGCCAATAAATTCCTATGGGGAAGTTCTATTCTTTCACACGGGGTCACTAAAACTTGGGGTTGACTCAGTAACATACAACAACAACATTCATATCCATTGGTCATCTCTCAGAAGAAAAGAAGACAGGTGGGAATGCTGAGCATCTCTCTCATTAAAATTCTTCTGTTCTTTGACAAATGGTTAATAAGCTATCACTATATTTCATCATGGAGTCCTGGTGTGGTGCTGTGAGTTAATGCGTCAGACGCAAAGCCATTTGAATTGCAAGGCTGGTGGTTCAAGCTCACCAGCTGCTCCTTGGAAACCCTATACAGGGTAGCTATGAGTCAAAATAGACTCGATGGCTCTTAACAATAACATATTTCATCATGGACTCCCAGTATGGTGCTGCAGGAAAATGCACTGGACAAGTCAGTTTGAATTTCAAGGTCAGCAGTTCATATACACATCCTATTCCATTGAAACCCAATTCAGAGTCGCTATCAGTAGAAACGGACTCAATGACACTTAACAACAATAATAACAATATGTTTAATTCAGAGTCCATGGTGGTGGAAACAGTTGATTTCTTAGCTGCTAACTAAAGGTTTAAACTTTGAGTCCACCCAGAAGCACCTCAGAAGAAAGGCCTGTCAATCCACTGAAAACAATACACAGACACACATGAGGTCACAAGAGAGCGAATTAACCTGACCATTATTGATGTTGTTGTTAGGTGCCATGAGCCGGTACTGACTCATAGCGACTCTATGCACAGCAGAACGAAACACTGCCTGATCCTGAGCCAACCTCACTACTGTTGCCACACTTGAGTCCATCGATGCTGCCACTTGGCCAATCCATCTCGTTGGGGGTCTTTCTTTTTTCTCTGATCCTCTACCTTACCAAACATGATATCCTTCTCCAGTGACTGGTTCCTCCTGACAACATGTCCAAAGTATGAGAGATGAAGTCTGGCCATCTTGGTCTCCAAGGAGCACTCTGGCTATAAATATTCCAAAACAGATCTGTTGGTTCTTTTGGCAGCCCATGGCACTTCCAATATTTTCCTCCAACACCATAACTCAAAAGCATCAATTCTAGCTGGTTATAGTTAGCTGAGCACTAAACCGACATATTTTTAGCTTTAGACATGATAAAGCAAATGGAAGAAATGAGTAGGCAAAAAGCTGAACAGAAAATTTCCAAGAGCAGCTCAGAAGACAAAGTAAAATATAATGAAATGTGAAAATACCTGGAGCTAGAAAACCAAAGGGAAGAACTTGCTCAGCATTTCTCAAGATGAAATAACTGAAAAAAAATTCAAGCCTTGACTTGAGGTACTGAAGGTTTCTATGTACAAAATATTGAATGATGCAAAAAGCATCAAAAGAAGATGGAAGGAATACATAGAGCCACGGTATCAAACAGAAATGGTCGAGGTTCAACCATTTCAAGATGTAGCATATGATCAAGATTCAATGGGACTGAAGGAAGAAGTCCAAGGTGCACTGAAGGCATTGGCAAAGAACAAGGATCTGGGAATTGATGAAATACAATTTGACATCTTTCAACACACTGATGCAGCACTGGAGGCACTCAGTCATCTATGTCAAGAAATTTGGATATAGCTATCTGACCAACTGATTGGAGGAGATCCATACTTGATCCCATCAAAAAAAAAGGTGACCCAATGGAATGTGGAAATCATAGGAAAATAGCTTTAAAATCTGCAAGCGAGTAAAATTTTGCTAAAGATAATTCAAACAATGGTTACAACAGTACTATGACATGGAAATGCCAGAGGTTCATGCTGGATTCAAATGAGGATGTGGAAAGAAGGATATCATTGCTTATGTTCGATGGATCTTGGCCGAAAACAGAGAATGCCAGAAAGATATTCACTGTGCTTTGACTATGAAAAGGTTTTTGATTGTGTGGATCATGACAAACTATGCACAATATTTTAGAGAATGAGTCTTCTGGAACACTTAATTGTGCTCATGAGGAAACTGTACATAGACCAAGTGGCAGTGTCTATGCTGAGCAAATAATTCAAGAAGCTAGATTTTATGAAGAAAAACATGGCATTAGTGTTGGAGGAAGACTGATTGAATACCTGAGAGATGCAGATGATACAACCTTGTTTAATGAAAGGGAAGAGGACTTAAAATACCAACAAAGATCAAAGACCACATACTTCAGTATAGGTTGCACCTCAATGTAAAGTAAAAAATCCTCACCAATGGACCGACAAATAACATCAAGATAAATGGAGAAAAGATTGAAACTGTCAAAGACTTAATTTTGCTTGAATCCACCATCAACAGTCTTGGAAGCAACAGTCAAGAAATCAGATGATGTATTGTATTAGGCAAATCTGTTGCACAAGGTTTCTAATGTATTCAACAGCAAAGATGTCAGTTTGAGGAGTAAGGTGCACCTGACCTAAGCTATGGCATTTTTCAGTAGCCTCATATGTATGTGAAAGTTGGACAATGAATAAAGAAGTCCATAAAATAATTGATGCATTTGAGATATGGTGTTGGATGGGAATATTAAAAGTACTACCGACTGTTAGAAGAGCAAACAAATCTACGTTGCAATAAGTTCCGCCAGAACGTTCCTTAGAAGCCAGAATGGCCAGACTTTGCTTCTTATACTTCAGACATATTGTCAGAAGGGTTCAGTCCCTGAAGTATGACATCATGTTTGGTATGTGGAGGGTCAGTGAAGAAGAGAAAGACCCCCAATGAGACAGAATGGTAAAGTGGCAGCAGCAATGTGCTCAAGCGTAGCAATAATTGTGAGATTGTTTCAGGTCTAGGCAGTGTTTCATTCTGTCATGCATAAGGTCTGTATGAGTCAGTACCCACTCAGCGGCAGTTAACAACAGTTTTAGCAACAGCTGCATCTTGGGATATCAAGAAGCTAATCCTTCATACCTATTAGATTTATTTTTAATTTATCTAAGGAGTTTGCAAGCAGGCATTTCCACTCTGAGTCCTGTCTATATAGTCTTTAGAGCAAAGTCTTTTACCTGGCAATAAATTCTCAATACGCTGACAACACTGGAAAGGCACCTGCAGGGAGGCAGGATGGTGGGATGCCTGTTTAGTGACTGGAACTCAGCAGACCACTGCCATTTGCTCTTGCACAGTACCTAATACTCACAAGTCTCTCAGACACTTAGGATGCAATGAGAAGTCACCCAATAGTGCTCAGGGACAAGAGAAGCCATCAAACCATGGAGGAGATGAGACAAAATAGGTTGTTGCAAAACTGAAGACCAAAGTGTGATGGACATTTAGGACATGCTAGTCATTTGGACTGCAATGTCTGGTGATGAATCAGTTAAGTGCTTGTTTGCTATCCTGAAGGTCGGCAGGTCGAACTCAACAGCTACTTCTCAGGATAAAGATGGCGCCAGCTTTCATATAGATATAGCCTAGGGAACCCTATGAGGCAGTTCATCTCTGTCCTATTGGGTCACTGTGAGTTGGAATGGACTCAATGGCATGAGATCTTTCTATAGCTGAGAGTCCCTGGGTAGTGCAAACAATTTATGTGCTTAACTCTTCCTGGAAGGCTAGAGATTTGAGTCCACTCAGATGTGCTCTGAAAAGTTGGGCAATTTGTTTTCTCCAAAATCACCTTTTGATAACCCTGTAGAACACAGTCTTCCTCTGATCCACATGGGATTGCCATGAGTTAGACAGTCTCACTAGCTCTTTGTTTTTTACATCAACTATCATCAAAAACAACAGCTACTGGTTAGGGCTGAGGGCAAAGAAGGCTTTGGGCAGGAGATTTTGTACTTTAGACAATGGTGAAGTGATACTTCTGGCACTCAATCAGCTGTGTGGTGTGTTCACAACTTATTTTCGCACAGGCTGAAGTACACAAGAAGTCCTGGTGTGGTGCTGTAAGATAAGCACAAGACTGCAAGGTCTGTTTGAACCACAAGATCGATGGCTCAGACTCACCAACCACTCCTGGGAAACGCTATTACAGGGTCCCTATGAGTCGGAACTAAATTGACAGCACTTAACAACAACAAAAGTACAGAAATTTGACAGAGATTATTACTGTAATGAAGGAAGAAGAGGAGTAAAAATCTCAGATTACGCTTCTATTACATCTCTCTCACTTGTCCTTTGACAAGCTTTCAGAAATGGCAGAGTCTAATCTGCAATCAGAAAATTGCCTAACTAGGAATGCTGATTTTTTCACAAGAGCTCTGACTTATGCACACCCTTCTGGTGTACATATTAAAAGCAGCCACATTCACTTTCAACCATGTCCAGACTAGACAACACACTCTCTGGTCTCTGTATACATTACCATGTTGTTGTTGTTAGGTTCCATCGAGTTGGTACCAACCCATAGCGACCTTATGCACAGCAGAACAAAACACTGCTCGATCCTGGGTCATCCTCACTACTGTTGCCATGCTTGAGTCCATCGATGCTGTTGCTTGGCCAATCCATCTTGTTGGGAATCTTCCTCTTTTTCTCTGACCCTCTACCTTACCAAACATGATATCCTTCTCCAGTGACTGGTCCCTCCTGACAACATGTCCAAAGCATGAGGGACGAAGCCTGGCCATCTTGGTCTCCAAGGAGCACTCTGGCTACAATTATTCCAAAACAGATCTGTTGGTTCTTTTGGCAGCCCATGGCACTTCCAATATTCTCCTCCAACACCATAAATAAAACATCAATTCTTCTATGGTCTTCCTTTTTCACTGTCCAGCTTTTGCATGCATATGAGGTTACTGAAAATACCATAGCTTGGGTCAGGGGCACCTTAGTCCTCAAGCTGACATCTTTGCTCTTCAACACTTTAAAAAGGTCTTGTGCAGCAGATTGGCCTAATGCAATAAGTCGCTTGACTTCTTGACTGCAGCTGTGTGAGTGTTGATAGTTGATCTAAGAAGAATGAAGTCCTTGACAACTTCAGTCTTTTCTACATTGATAAGAATGTTGTTTATTGGTCCAGTGGTGAGGATTTTTTTTTTCTTTACATAGAGATGTAATCCATACCGAAGGCTGTGCTCTTTGATCTTCATCAGTAAATGTTTTAAGTTCTCTTTACTTTCAGCAAGCAAGGTTGTATCATCTGCATAGCGCAGGTTGTTAATGAGTCTTCCTCCCATCCTGATGCCACGTTTTTCATACATAACCATAGTCCATCTTATTTATGCTGCATAAGTGCATGCAGTGGTTCAAGTGGGCACGATAAATTCATTACCAGTATCCACTGGCATCAATTTCACTGTCAATTTAGGTTTCCAAAAATACCAGGACTATGACATATCCAAACTGACATTCCAAAGGTGAGACTGTGTGAAATGCTATAGTGGTCTCCAGTTAGTACCATTTTTAGATGATGGGAAAACGTACGCTTTTAAACATTGCTGTTACTAGTTGCTTTTGAGCTAATTTGATTCACAGTGACCTATTCAGTTTCATACTACTTTTTTAGATTTCTGTCTTCTTCAAACATTTATTTTCAGCTGGCTTGATGCATACGTAAGTATTAATTCATTTGCTTAAACTAAAGCTTTTATTTTATTTTATTTACTATTTGCAATAAAAGTTAGAACCTGGCTTACTAAACCTGGAGACTTGGGGCACCGTGGAGACTTCATCCCAGCTAAGGAGAGAGGAGCTGCAGAAAGCTGCAAATCTCATAGCTGCTCAGGGTGTTTTGAACTTCATCTATAAAGATGGGCAGAATTTTCCTTGACCACAGCGGTGGCACCCACCTGTTTTCTTGCGTGAACCACAACATGATCCTGACCAACCTCTCTGAGCTCATCTCCACTTGCTTCACGGTGCCACCAGCCAGGCATTCCTTTTTAACAAGCCAGTGACCCTGCAGTACAGTGAAGTTCAAGACTGGGTCATGTTCACTGGCCGCTGCATGGTTCGAAACATGAACTGCAAAATCTGCAATAGTAAACTGGGACGGATCTGTGAGTTTGCCACTAAAGACAGTGTGTTATAAGGAAAGCTGTGTGATCCTGGAACGCACTCTAATTCGAGAAAGTGAGGCCTTTAAGGAGCATATACCATCTGATAATTCTTAAAGAAAAAGAGAGAAATACCATCTTTTCCCAGGTCTCCTTCTTTGAAAACAAAAGCCTACTTACACACATTGTTAGCATCAGATTTGGATTCATGGACTGCAGAACATGAGCTTGTGAGAATCTAAAATGTAACCTTTCTTCTTCTTTTTTTTTTTTAATTTTCCATCCAACAGCAAGTGTAGGGAATATTATGCTGATGCAAGTTTTTTTTTTTTTCTTCCTTATGTTTATATCTTGAGGTAGGATAGTCTATCTGCAACTATATAATAATGGGCTAAGTGAGGACAAAAATCTGGGCTATTAGAGTGAAAAGTGTTTTATGTCAATTTTTGAAAGGAAAATAATGTCAAGAGCATGGTTTTAAAACATATTTAGGCTTCGTTTTAAAACCTTTTTAAAAACTCAGTTATTTCACCTGGTTAGCTAGCTTCAGAGAAGAGATCCAAATATATGACCAGCACTGAAAGCCCAGTGTTGGCGTGGCTTGTGCTGGCCATTGTGCCATATGCCTGTTGGAGATGAACTGTAGCACCAGAGCCCCTTCTTCCTTGTATGTCTTGATCCAAAGATGTCACCATTCCTAGTTATTTGTTACCACATAACTGGTGTTGTTTGGAAACTTTCCCTGAAATGGGACATAACTGCTTGGTTGTCTTTTCCCATGTAACTTAAGCATAGTAATATAAATAAAGTGATAGTTGGGGTAAAAAAAAAACCATAAACAAGTTAGAACCTGATAGGCTCTATTATCCACAGAACACTATTATGGTGTATCATTGAATCCAACTCATAGCACCCACCCCCCAGCCCTCACCTTGCTATATGATAAAGTAGAACTGCTCCATGGGGTTTTCTAGATGGCAATTGTTTTGGACAGTCACTTGTCTGTCAGTGTGACACACTGTGGTGGCTTGCATATTGTTGTGATGCTGGAAGTTACACCACCGTTCTTTTGAATGCAGGGTCACCAGTGGTGGGCAGGTTTCAGCGGAGTTCCCAGACTACCAGAGACTCAGAAGGAGCAGAGGTGGACTGCTTCCAAATGTTTAGCCACAGAACCCTTATGAATAGCAATGGAACATTGTCAGAGATCACACAAATATTGAAAACTGTAACATGATGAAGAGAACCAAAATCCTGTCAGATATAATGCCAGAAGGTGAGCCCCTCAGGATGGAAGGCACTCAGAATACAGTAGGAAAAGAGCTGCCTCCTCAAAGTACAGTTGACCATCATGACGCAAATGGAGTAAAGTTTTCTGGGCCTTCATTTGCTGATGGGGACAACTCAAAATGAGGAGAAACAGCTGCAAACACCAATTAATAGTTGGAACATGAATGTATGAAGTATGGATCTAGGAAAACTGGAAATTGTCAAAAATGAAGTAGAACACATAAACATCAATATCCTAGGCATTAATGAACCGAGATGGACTAATACTGGCCATTTTGAATCTGACAATTCAAAATTTTACGCTGTAAATGACCAACTAAAGAAGAATGGCATTCCATTAACCATCAAAAAGACTATTTCAAGATCTATGCTGTCTGTGACAGGTTGAAATCCATACCATATAATAAAGACCAGTTAATACCTCTATTATCCAAATTTATGCACCAATCATTAAAGCCAGTGATAATGAAATCAAAGAATTCTACCAATTTCTTCAGTGATATTGATCAGACATGTAATCAAAATGTATGGGTAATTAATGAGGATTCAAAATGCAAAGGCTGGAAACAAACATTAAGGATCAGTAGTTGGAAAATATGATCTTGGTGATAGAAAGGATGCTGGTGATCACATGATATAATTTTGCAAGGCTAATGACTTCTTCATTGCAAATCCCTTTTAAAAACAACATAAAAGATGATTGTACAGGCAGACTTCCCCAGACAGTATACACAAAAATAAAATAGACTTTATCTATGGAAAGAGACAGTGAAAAAATTCTGTATCAGCCAAAACAAGGCCTGGCCAGACTGTGGAACAGACCATAAATAGCTCATATGCAAGTTCAGGCTGAACATGAAGAAAATTAAAAACAAGTCCACAAGAGATAAAATATGACCTTGCACATATCCCACCTGAATTTAGACATCAGCTCAAGAACAGATTTCATGCATTAGACACTAATGAGCGAAGATCAGAAGAATTTTAGGATGACATCAAGAACGGAAGGAAGGAAGGAAGACATTGTCAAAGGAAAGAAGGAAGGAAGGAAGGAA
>NW_006408548.1:6578184-6593714 GCF_000296735.1 Chrysochloris asiatica | reverse complement strand
AAGGAAGGAAGGAAGGAAGGAAACAGAGAGAGAGAGAAAGAAAGAAAGGAAGGAAGGAAGAACCAAAAAGGATGTCAGAAGAGACTCTGAAACTTGCTCTCCAGTGTACAGATGCTAAAGCAAATGGAAGAAATGATGAGGAAAAGATATGAACAGAAAATTTCAAAGGGCAGCTTAAGAAGACAAAGTCAAGTATTAAAATGAAATGAGTAAAGATCTGGAGTTAGAAAACCAAAAGGGAAGAACACTCAGCATTTATCAATCTGTAAGAACTGAAGAAAAAATGGAAGCCTTGACTTGAAGTACTGAAGGTTTCTATGGACAAAATATTGAATGATGCAAAAAAGCATCAAAAGAAGATGGAAGTAATACACAGTCACTACCAAAAAGAAAAGGAGCTCTGGTAGCATAGTGATTATGAATTGGGTTGTGAACCTTAAGGCCAGCAGTTTGAAACTACCAGCTGTTTCATGGGAGAAAAATGAGGCTTTCTGCTCCTGTAAAGATTTACAGCCTTGGAAACCCTGTACAGGGTCATTTATGAGTCAGAATCGACTCCATAGCACAAAGCCACCACCACCACCAAAAGGAAATGGTAGATGTTCAACCATTTCAAAAGATAGCATAAAATTAAGAGCCAATGGTACTGAAGGAAGAAGTCCAAGGTAAACAGAAAGACATTGGCAAAGAACAAGGCTCCAGGAATTGACAGAATACAAATTGAAATATTTTAACACACTGATGCAGCCCTGGAGGCACTCAGGCAAGTATGTCAAGAAATTTGGAAGACAATTACCTGGTCAACTGAATAGAAGAGACCCATATTTGTAACAATTCCACTGAGAGGTGGCCCAGCGGAATGAGGAAATCATTGCACAATAATATTAATAACATACACAAGTAAAATTTTGTTGAAGATAATTCAGTAATGGCTGCAATATTACATTGAAAGGGAACTACCAAAGGTTTTTCAAGCCAGATGCAGACGAGGATGTGGAATGAGGGCTATCATTGCTGACTTTAGATGGATCTTGAATGAAAGCAGAGAATACCAGAGAGATGTTTACTTGTGATGTATTGACTATGCTTAAGAGTTTTGCTGTGTATCATGACAAGCTATGGACCATGTTGTGGAGAATGAGTTTTCCGTAACACTTAATTGTGCTTGAGGAAATTGTACATAGACCAGAAGGCAGTTGTTCAAACAGAACACGGGGACCATAAATGATTTAAAATCCGAAAACCTGTGCTTATTAGCTTATCTGGAAGCTAATGTGCACCAGAGTTGCATTATTTCATATTTATTCAATCTGTATGTTGAGCAAATAATCCAAGAAACTGGATTATATGAAAAAGAACATGTCATCAGAATTGGAGACAGTCTCATTAACCTGCAATGTGCAGATAATACAACCTTGCTTGCTGAAAATGAAGAGGATTTAAAATACTTTCTGATGATGATCAAATACCACAGCCTTCAGTATGGATTGCACCTCAATGCAAAGAAAAAAAAAAAATCCTCAACTGCTGGAATAATAAATAACATCATGCTAAATGAAGAAAAGACTGACGTTGTCAAAGATTTCATTTTGCTTAGATCTACCATCACCACTTATGGAAGTAGCATTCAAGAAATCAAACAAGACGACAAATCTACTGTGCAAGACTTTTTAAAATTGTTCAAGAGCAAAGATGTCAGTTTGAGAACTAAGGTGTACATGACCCAAACCTTGGTATTTTCAATAACCTCATATGCATGTGAATGTTGGACAGTTAATAAGGAAGAACATATAAGAAATGATACATTTGTGCTATGGTGTTGGAGAAGACTATCAAAAGTACCATGGACTGCCAGAAGAACAAACAAATCTGTATTGGAAGAAATACAACCACAGTACTCCTTGGAAGCAAGGATGGCAAGACTTCATGTCTTCCCATCTTCAGAGGGACCAACCACTCCTTGGCAAAGGATATCATACTAGGTGAAGTGTATTGTGATTGCAGAAATAGAAGACTCCTAAGGAGATGAATTGGCACAGTGGTAGCAGCAATGGACTCAAGTGTGGCAACAATTGTGAGGATTGCTCAGGAACAGGCAGTGTTTCATTCTGTTGTGCACAACGTCACTATGAATCAGAATTGACTCCACAGCACCTAACAACAACAATCTTTATGGGAACAAATCACCAGGTTTTTTTCTTCTGAGGAGTCACTGAATGGTTTTGAACAATCAGTTATTTGTCGGCAGGTGAGAATTTAACCATTGTACAAACTAGGCTCCTTACATGTCTAATGTATTTTTGGAAAACACAGGATATCACCTATATAACAAGATCAACCTTGTAGCAAAAAAAAGAATAACAATAACAAAAAGGTGTTTTAGTAAATGCAGAAAACTGGTATTTCATACACTGAGTATACCAAGTAGAATATGTGTGTGTTTTGGGGGGTCAGGAGGAAGGGAAGACAACCAAATAAGCTAATATAAAAATTTAAAGGAAAATGATGCAAGGAATTAGTTACTCTCCCAATTTTGCTCTTACTAGATTTGTGCCCCACAGACATTAAGATGCATGTGCTGATGAGAAACTCAATTAGACTTTTCTTCCACTAGTACCCCACAATGGTCTTACCATTTCAATGAGCCTAGTTTTCACAGGAAAGCAGACTCTGGAAGCTTTTTTACAAGTTTTTGTTACAGGCTTGAGTGGGATTAAAATAACAGGGCTAACCCCAGCTTCCCTCTTTACCCCCAACCAGTCTTGCTCCCTTCTTTTCCCAACAAGTGAATGGCAAAGGGTAATGAGGCCAAGGATGAAAAGAACACAGAAAAATTGCTGATGGTTTTCTGAATACAATAGGCAAGATTCTGAAACTAAACCCAGCAGGTAAAATGCTTGCAAAAGCCATCTAGGCCCATGTGCTAAAATTCATTTCATTAAAGTGCTCATGTGGTTTCTCATGTGCCACACAAAGAGGCACCAGATTGAGTACTTCAGTGAGAAACTTGAGCAAAAGATGCAGTGCTGATATGGTGTAGCTCACCGGCTTTCCTCAGAAAATTGCAGGGTTATTACCAGCAGCTTTCTGTACTTTTAAACTGAAGGAAGGCTGAAAGCACAAACTGAGTACTGGCACATGCTGGTATGAGACAAATTTTAGCTTTTATTTCAGACACTATTGGGCCTACCTCTCCAATCCTCTGGCTATCTAACAGTTATAAGGTACAGGTTAAGCACAAAATCAGCTTAATTAACGCTCTTTGCGTGGAGGTAAGAGGATGGGAGTACCAGTGGCCTCCATGGCACAGCCAATCTCGGCTTTATGATAGTGCCCTGTATCTAACAGCTAATATGTTGTTGTGTGTTCTCCAGCTAATACTGACTCATAGCACATATATAGGATAGTGTGGAACGGCCCCATAGGGTCTCCAGGCTGTCCTGGTGTGGCATTGTAGAATAAGCACTGGACTACTAACTACAATGTTGGCAGTTTAAACCTATCAGTCACTCCTTGGAAACCCTATACAGGATTGTTATGAGTTGGAATCGACTTGATGGCACTTAACAACAACAGCAGCAACAAAATCTTCATGAGAGCAGAGTGTCTGATTTTTCTCCCAGTGGAGCAGATGGTGAGCTCATACTGCCCACTCTTGGATTAGCAGCGAAGTGCTCCTTAATAACTCACTGCTATCTAGTTGATTCTGACTTACAGCAACCCTATATAAGATTCCCAATACTATAAATCTTGGCAGGAGCTTACACCCTTATCTTTCTCCTGCAGAGCAAATAGCGGATTTGAACTGTTGCCCTTTTGATTAGCAGACTAATGCCTAACTCATAATGCCACCAGGGCTCCTTGAGATTCTTAATGTTGTTGTTGAGTGCCACCAAGTCAGTTCCTACTCATAGTGGCCCTATATAGAGTTTTCAAGAAGTAGCTGATAGATTTGAACTGCCAGCCTTGCTGTTACTGGTCCAGCGTTTATCCTACAGCACCACACAAGGAACCGCATGAACTACTATAAATTTACTATAGGGTTGGACAATGAGGACAATGTTGTTGTTGTTAAGTGCCGTTGAGTCAATTCTGACCCACAGCGACCCTGTATAGGGTTTCCGAGGAGCAGCTGGTGAGCTTGAACCACCGACTTTGCAGTTTAAATAGCTTTGCAGTCTATCACATTAACCCACAGTGCCACACCAGGACTCCATGAGGACAATATGGGGCATTATTTCTTTAAAGTTACCAGGGAAACTCAGAAACCTCTTATCAAGGAGTTCAAGTGACTCTTTTCTCTTCATCTCTTCCCCTTAAACATACACTACCGTAGTTGAAAAAAAGAAAACATTGTCATTCAGACCCTAGCAGGATGAAAGCAGTGATTGTTCTAGAAACTTTCCTCATCTCTCTTCATCAATTGATGGATTTTCAAAGTGTTTTGACTCTATAGATTCATTTGTTAATGTTTGAGAGACATAAAAAGGTGTTAAAATAATCCAGACTTTGAAGAGATTATAATGTTGGTTCTATTTAGGTTAATAGGACAATGATTTCTCAAGTTCTCAAAACAAAAAAAAAAAGGTTAAAAGAGTAACTGAAAGTTAAATCGGGAAGGGGATGATAAATTAGCAACAAACTAAATTCTTCTTGTTGGTAAGTTAAGTGCCATCCAGTAGGTTCTGACTCACAGCTACCCCGTATAGGATTTCTTAGGAGTGCCTGGTGAGCTTGAACTGCCGACCTTGCTGTTCAAACCAACCTTGCAGTCCAGCACATTAACCCACAGCTCAACACCAAGAATCTTCAATCTCACAAATTTAATCAGCTTAAAACATTCCACCATCTTGAGCATTAACTTTTAACTATATTCAGACTCCAAAACGAAAATCAAAGCAGGCATCTTCTTAAGCCAATTTCTCTTTGAAAACAAAAACCACTGTCACTGCAATGTTTTCTCTTATCAGTGACACAGAGATTTACTGCTACGATGATTTCAGTCTTCAAAGTAACCTTGTGAAATATTAGCCATAGTCGAACGATCCTGCCCTGGATGGCATGCACGTAGAAGGAAATTGCCTTCAGAGTGCGTGAACTGAGACAGTTACAATTTATATTACATGCTGTATACATGTTTCTCTGACATTTGCTCCTTTTTTCAGAAATCCTTTTTCAAAAGTAACTCTCCTTGTTCCACATATATCTGTACAAATAGAAGTGACCAATTATCATCTAAACACTTCACTTACTTACATTGGTTAATTGGGGGTTTTCCTTGCTGTTTATTTGTAAATTTATTGAATTTTCATGGTTAGGGAAAACAGAAAAGAAAATACTTTCAGATAGTCATTATTATAATCTGAAAGGAAACCAAACTATTTTTTGTTAAGAAAGGATGATTCCTTAGAGAAGGGTGCTTAATGGGAAACCTTTTACCACCCACCACCATTGAGTCCTGGTGTGGCGCTGTGGGCTACTGCATCAGACTGCAAAGTCATTTGAACTGCAAGGTCAGTAGTTCAAGCTCACCAGCTGCTCCTTGGAAACCCTATACAGGGTCACTATGGGTCGGAATCGACTCGACAGCACTTAACAACAACACCATTGAGTTCATCCAATGTAACCTCCAAAGGCAAATAGATCTTAATAGTAACTTGGTAGTCCTTCTCATGAGAAAGGCATATGCTCACCTTCTTAACCCCAAGCTGATCTGGAGAATGAAATTTATAAGAGGTCCCAGTTGACATTTGAGGAAACCAATGTGAATCTGTTATGTGCTGTTGTTGTTGTTGTTAAGTGCCGTCGAGTCGGTTCCGACCCGTAGCGACCCTGAACAGGGTTTCCGGCTGCAAATCTTTACGGGAGCAGAAAGCCTCATCTTTCTCCCTTGGAGCAGCTGGTAGTTTCAAACTGCTGAACTAGCGGTTTGCAGCCCGATTCATAGACACTATGCTACCAGAGCTCCTTAGGTGCCATCTAATCTGCTCCGACTCATAGCAATCTCTAGGGAAAATAAAAACAATGTCCAGTCCTGTGCTTGTTAAGTTTGAGCCCAATGATGCAGTCACTGTGTCAATCCAGCTCACTGGGAATCTTCCTCTTTTTCAATTTACCAAGTGTGACAGTTCAGGTGTTGTGTCCACTTGACTGGGCCAGGATTCTCAGTGGTTTGGTAGTTAGATGTAGTTCTTCTCCATGATGAAAGCTAATATAATGTAATCAACTCTATGATGAGGTCTGGTATGAGAAGCCAATCAAGTGAAAGGAAGTTTCCTCAGGGGTGTGCCCTGCTTCCAATATACTGGATACTCAGGCAAAGTTTGCTTGCTCTCTGCTGGCTCTGGATCTTACATTTGGCTCATTCTCTGACCTCTGGATTTGAGCCAGTGGTGGCGTCCTCTTCTATTACCTTCTAATCCTGAGAGTCATCAGCACCTGCCTTCTCACCTACTGCCACCAGCCAATCTACCGCCTGACCTGATGATCTTGATTCATTAGCCTGTAGCTACATGAGTCAGAAGCCTACAGTCTGATCTTTAAACCACTGACTTGAGATTGACCACCTCTACAGCTTTGTGGGAGTTCCTGGTGTGGCGCTGTGGGTTAATGTACCAGACGGCAAAGCCGTTTGAACTGCAAGGTCGATGGTTCAAGGTCACCAGCTGCTCCTTGGAAACCCTATACAGGGGTGCTATGGGTCAGAACTGACTTGACAGCATTGAACAACAGTAACATAGCTTTGTGAGCCATTTCCTTGCTATAATCTCTCTTTATAGATACTGCCTCAGTTATTCTCTCACTGTTTAGGACAGGGATGGGGAACGTCCAGCCTGCAGACTGTGTAAAGCCCATGAAATCATTAGGTCAGGCCCTGCCAAGGCAACTACATTCCAGACATTACATTAGGGGTTAGTCAATTAAACGTTTGACCAAATATAGCAGGCTAATTTTTAAGTTGATAATTTTGTATGGCTCACAAAAGACGTTACAAATTTTGGCAGAAAAAGTTTCTCTAGTCCTGGTGTGGCACTGTGGATTAATGCGCCAGATTGCAAATCCATTTGAACTGCAAGGTCAGCCATTCAAGCTCATCAGTCGCTCCTCAGAAACCCTATACAGGGTCGCTATGGGTCAGAAACGACTCGACAGCACTTAACAACAACAACAACAACAACCACTGACTAAGGATGCTAGAAGTCCAAATTCACAGTGCCAACTCTGGATGAAGGTCCTTGTCTCCTTTCAGCATCTGCAGGCCCAGGAGTCTTGAGGAGCACTAGGTGTCTCGTCATTAAGCTTTCCCTGGATCTAGGAGCTTCACATTGCAGGAAGCCCTGGTCCAAAGGGTGCCTTCCACTCCCAACACTTCCTTCTTGGTGGCAGTAGGTCCGACTTCTCTACTCACTTCACTCTCCTTTTATCATTAAGTTAAAAAGGTGTTGCATACCACATCCCTGAGAATCTCAAGGTGGTCATGGGACTAAAGGTGGTGCATCCAACCCTTAATCCTCCTTGATTTACCATACCAGGTCACATCATAGGGCAGATCACATCTTGGGGCAGATTGTCACATAGCTGCTAAACCACTGAGAATCATGGTTCAGCCAAAGTGTCACTGTTTTGGGGGGGATACAGTTCAAGCCATGACATTCTATCCTTTGACCATCTAAAAGTCACGTCTTTGCCACATGCAAAATACACCCACCCACCCCATCATATCATCCTGAAAGTCTTCTAAGTACAAATTCCAACCTACAGCAAAATGTATTTTTATCTGTGAATTCAAAACATAAATTATCTTTTTTTTTCCCCCAGTACAATGGTGGAACAGGTTAGAAGGTAGACATTTCCACTATAAATAGGAGCAGTTGGAGGGAAAGAAGAGCTTTGAGCAAAGGCCCCATCTTAATGTTAGCTCCACAATCCAGAGTCAAGTTATTGAAAAAATGAACTTCTTCAAACTTAGGAAACTGTGATCCCACCCTCACAAGCCCCTGAGGTCAGGGTTTTACCCTTTTAGAGCCTAAAGCTCATGGCCCTACCTTTTGTGAATGAGACCACTCTGCTTCCCCGGCTCCTTGTCTCTTCAGCTTCTGCTTTATGGATCTCTAATAAAGACCAACCTGGCCTCTGCTCTGGTTAATGATACTGAGCTTCTCTATAGTCTCTTCCCACAGATGTAGTCAATTTAATGCCTATGTATTCCACCTAGTGAAGTTCACGTGTTTAGCAGCCATTTACGTTGTTGAAAAAATGGTATATGTAATGAAGAAATCATTGGTCTTGCAAAAGTCTATCATACAATCTATTACCAAGGCCATATTTTCCAACTACAGATCCTTCCTCTTTGTTTCCAACTTTCCCATTCCAGTCACCAATAATGATCAATCTATTGTTGTTAAGTGTCCTGTAGTCAGTTCAGACTCATAATGCCTATATAGAATTTTTGAGGAGCAGCTGGTGAGTATAAACTGCCAATCTTGTGGTTAGCAATCCAGTACTTACCCTAAATCGCTGCACTGGGACCCCAATGATCAATCTAGTGGTCCAAATATTAACTAGCATAAAAAACAAATAATAAAAACCTCATTTCTTTAACTATAAAATCCATATGGGCATACATTCCTATGATAGCTTTTAATTCTTAAACTGCAAGAAAGCAGACTATCTTCCTTCTAGATTTTAATCTTAGAAATTTCCTCAACCCTGTGAAAAAGGTAAGTAGAAAAATGAAAAAAAAAAAAAAAGAGGAAGCAATTGTTTAAAAAGATACAATCACTATTGTGCTAAAGGCATTTAAAAAATTAGGGTCACTCAGAGACTTTTTCCAAGAAGCTGAATACCACGGGTCAGAGAAAAAGAGGAAGACCCACAGCGAGATGGATTGGCAAAGTGGCAGCATCAATTGACTCAAGCGTGGCAACAACTGTGAGGTTGGCCCAGGACCAGGCAGTATTTCATTCTGTTGTACATAGTGTTGCTATGAGTTGGTATCGACTTGATGGCACCTAAAAACAACAACAACAATCATTCTATACCTTACAGTTTCAAGTGATAAATTCAATTAGTGGTATACAGGACTTTCTGGAATAGTATCTGATTAATATGTGTACTCCAGATATGTAACACCAAAAATCCTGTTGCCACAGTCAATTCCTACACATGGCGACCATATGCATTACAGAGTAGTATTTCATAGGGTTTTCTTGACTCTAATCTTTATGAAAGCAGATCCCCAAACCTTTCTTCTGGTTGGCTAATAGACATTTGCTCCAATCCTTTTAATAAAAAGAGAGAAAGGGGTATACCGGTTTGCCTTTGAAGTTTGACTTCATCTTTTTCCCTTTCTCCATGGGTTTCAAATTTAGTGTAGTTCAAGGGGCAGTATGACCATGATTGTTTTATTTTGAAATCAAGGTGTATAAGGACAGATCCAGAAGTCCCTGGGTGTTGCAGTTGGCTAATGTGCATGACTATATACCAAAAGAAACACAGTTTGTCCACCTCAGGTGCCTTAAAGAAAAGGTGTGGTGATCTAATTTTAAAAATCAAGCACTGAAAACCCTGTAAAGTACAGTTTTACTTGTACACACATGGCGTTACTGTGAATTGGTGTCAATGTGAAGTCAAGTTGTTTTAAAGAAAGATCACCAAGCTTTTTGGAGAGTAAACTACAATTCTGTCTAACTGAAAGTTATCATGTAACACTATCTTCCAGATTTCTCTGGGAAAGACAAAGGGAATATGTTGTGGCTACATTTTGAGAGTATATTCAACCACAATGGTGAACACTAAAAAGCTTAAATTCTAAAAATATTTTGAAAGCAGTGGCCTCATAGGGGCCCCAATGACACATTTTGAATCTACAAGAGTCTGGAAGTGTCAAAAATCTGGAATCCAAATTCTACTTCTAAGCTGACAGATGATGAAGAGTGTAATACCTCAATAGAGAAATATTTTAGCTTCATGGAGTAGAAGATACTTGACAGTAAATGAGGCAAGAATACAAAATTAAAAAAAAAAAAAACTGCCTATGAAATTATACTACAGACATAAAATCTCAATTGCCTGAAAGCTCTAGTTTTTATTTTTTTATTTTTTAAAGATGTGGTTGACAGAGCATAATAAGAAGTAAGATGTTTACTATGTTTAACAGAGTTAAACTGGCATATGTAGATGTAATTATCCAGCATGGTTTTTTTGTTTTGAAATTAATCTTACCACTGTGCTATGAAGGGCAATAACTGTAGGGCACAGGGTTATTTCTTTTCCCTTTTAAAATTTTTCCTCCCAGAAAAACAGTTTGTCAAGAGCTTAGGAAAAACTTTAAAGAATACTCAGCAACTGATATGATGATCAAGTTTTGAAAAACCAAGAGACTTTTACTGAGAAGACAGGCAAAAGGGGTGTCACTTATCCAACAACATCTCTGAAGAGCATTTCCTACATAAAGAATACTGTTTGGGAGAAATACAGCATAGGACCATTATTGTAAAAGATTAAGAAAAAGCACCCACCCTAAAGGGGAGAAAAAAGATTTTTTTCTTGGTTACCAGGGTATATGGGGTGGGGTGAGGGGAGGGAGGGGAAGGTGGAGCACAGGGTAGGGAATAGACACAGGATAATTTGGGTGCTGTCGGGAGCATACACTAGAAGGTGAAGGGGAAAGAAAAAACAAGGTGGATGGGAGAATAGCTAGGCAAGTTTACATGGGCTAAATAGGACAAAGGTAAATAATGATCTAAGCTCAACTATGGAACAATAGGGCTTGGGGCTACAAAGATTGAGGCATAGTGTGAATGGGGAAAAGTGGGGTAATTATGTTAAGGTGCTTGGCTGTCTTTTGAATCTTGGTTTCTCTTACCTCCTATCATAAAATAGACACTTGAAGAGGAGAGAGAGAAATAGCCAGAAACATCACCATAGAAAAGTTGTAAGTCTGTCTTCAGCCTATATAACTGATTGGAACACCTAAAATGGGGCTATAACGTGCCCAGTGAAGGAGGCTCCCTGCAAAGACTTTACATTACACAAGACCATAGGTGGAATCCTGATCCCCATCCAGAATCTCCTGAGGTGGGACATTTCTACTTGAAATGACAAGCAGACCAGTCTGAAGCAGCTAGAAGAACAGAAGATACTTCTTGAAAGAAAGACCAGAAGGAAAAATAAAAAAACAATAACAGCAGTCCAACTGACTACTACAAGAACAAGCAAGTTGTTCCCCTGGGAGTCATCAAGGCAATATGTCAGATCCCCTCAAGGCAAACCCCCTTCCAAGGCTGAAACTCAATTAGAATACACGAGCAGGCATGTGTGTTCTTGCTGCTGACCACGTTGGTCATTGATAAGGGAAGTTGGGTGAAAACAGCAATGAAGTTGTGAGCTAAGTCCAATCAGATTCAATAGACTCCTGTTAACCTGGATTGAGATCTGGTTAAACAGCAGTATGACTAAACCTGGGGACTCCTGGGCCCAAAGGCAGGGACATAGCCCCAGAGGACTAGAGTGTAGTCTGAAGCGTTCAGCTGATATAAAGTGAGGAGAGATGCACAACAACACCCACACCTGCAGACAGTACCCATTTGACCTAGCATCAATGTCTGGATGATCAGAACATGACTAGAGGAAGAAAGAAGAGGGGAAAAAAAAAGAGTAACATACTACAATTGGATGAACTTGACTTATGCTTGTGGATGCAGTATGACAAAGGAATGAACAATTCTTTACAGTGAGGATCATTCTCATCCCCTTGGTACACAGTGTCAACAGGGATCGAGAACTTAGACATTGGCTACCCAAAATGGGGGGCCTACAAAGGCAAGAAGTGACTGGATTACAAGCTTTCAATAGGGAACCTAGTTCCAGAGGGTACGGGGAAAGACAGAATCTCCACTGAGTTGTTTCCAACCTGTCTAGATGGGGTTGATAAAAGGTGAGGGGGAAAGGGCTCCTGTGGTTCAATGGGGAATGATTGCTATCAGGTCTGACAGTGAGTGTTGGAAAGGTAAATGTAAATGTTTTGTAACAAAAGGAGTGGCTGATTTTACAGTCCAGGAGTAGAGGTCTCTGTAACCATCAAGGGAGAAAAGCAAAGTGTGGGACCCTGTCCGGGGAGGCATTGACACCAGGGATGGAGGCAGAGGCAATGACGTGGAGAGAAGGAGAGGCTGGGGACTCTGAACTCAGGGAGGGAGAAGGGCTGTGTGCTGGCAGCAGGGAGGCAGGTATGCGGGGTATATCCTGTGGTTGTTTGATGATACATGGAGGGGATTGTAATCATTGCAATGAAATGAAATACGATAGGATGAATGTAAAAATAATGTTCTCCCATGTAAACTAACACATAATTCACAATTAAAAAAAAAAAATACTGTTTGGTCTAACAAGATATCCAGAGGATTAACACATTTTCAAAGGACTAACTTTTACTAGGAAGAACGATCTAATAATCCACTTCTGGAGATACTGGCTAGTAAAAACCTATGAACAGCAATAGAGCACTGACATGGTTCTGAAAGGTGAGTCCCGCAGTTTGGAAGGCACTCAAAATATGATTGGGGAAGAACTGCCTCTTCAAAGAAGAGTCAATCCTATTGATGTGGATGGAACAAAGCTTTGGAGACCTTCATTTGTTGATGGGGTACAACTCAAAATGATAAGAAACAATTGAAAATATCCATTAATAATCAGAGCATGGAATGTATAAAATATGGGTTGGAATCAACAGAGATGAAATGGAACATTTGAAAATAGATAGACATTGTAGTGAGTTGAGATGGACAGGTATGGCCATTCTGGCTCAGACAATCCTATGGTTTACTATACCGGGAATGACAAATTGAAGAGAAGTAGCATTATAGTCATTGTCAAAAAGATCATTTCAAGGTCTATTTTGGTAGCATAGTGCATTACTAACTGGGCTGCTAACTGCAAGGTCAGCAGTTCGAATCTACCAGTCACTCCATGGGAGAAAGATGGGGTTTTCTGCTCCCGTAAAGATTTGGTGGTGGTGGTAGTGTTCCATAGAGTTGATTCCAATTCATAGCGACCCTATATAGTGTTTCTAAGGCTGTAACTAAGCATTTTCTGCAAGGTCAGCAGTTCGAATCTACCAGTCACTCCATGGGAGAAAGATTTGGTGGTGGTGGTAGTGTTCCATAGAGTTGATTCCAATTCATAGCGACCCTATATAGTGTTTCTAAGGCTGTAACTCTATGGGAGCAGAAAGCCTCATCATCTTTCTCCTGTGGAATGGCTGGTAGTTTCAAACTACTGGCCTTTAGGCTAGCAGCCCAACTTGTAATCACTACACTACACTACCAGAGCTTCTTCTGTGAAGATTTACAGCCTTGGAAACCCAATCAGGATTGCTAGGAGACAAAATCAACTCAGTGGCACACAATCATCACCATTTTGAAATACTATGCTGTCAGTGATAGGATAATATCCATACATGTACAAGAACTTCTGATGTGGTGCTGGATGGAAAAGTTGGTTTGAACTGCAAGGTCGATGGTTCAAGCTCACCAACCATTCCTCAGAAACCCTATGTAGGGTCTCCATGACTGTGAGACTAGAACTAGATGGTGCCTGGCTATCACTACCAACTGTGCTGAAAGAGATCACATTAGAATGTCCTACATAGAGTGGGATATGATGTGGAACAAAACTCAAAATTATAAAAAACAAACAAACAAACAAACAAACAAACACCAGGCTGTCTGGTCAGAAGAAACTGGAGGAACCCGAGACTGTGGCCTTTGGTCACCTTTCAGGTCTGGAACTAAACTCATCCTCATGGCTCATTTTCAGCCAGGTGAAGGATGGGTATATGGGGTGGGGGTGGGGGACGGTGGAGAGGTGGGCATTGGGAGAAGGGAAGGGCAACAACACTAGTGAGATATGCTCATCATGTAATGGTCAACCATTCGAGATGAAATAAGGGCATCACTTAGCAAAGCACAAAGTTCAGAAGGGTTAGGAAGGAGGGTGGAATAGAAATAGGAATCACAGATAGTGGGATAACCCATGTTACATGGAGGGGATAGCAATCATAGAAATGAAACAAAGTGTAGGATTTGTTGAATGTGAAACTGGTGATCTATTCTACAAATGTTCACTCATTTCACAATAAAAAGTTTAGAAAAAAAATTTAAATAAAAATAAAAGTAGAAACAATATATTTTAGATATCCAACTTTCCTGAGATTTATATAACTAGATTTTAATAAAATGAGCATTGCAAATAGGAAAACAAAAAAGGAATATTTCTTTTCAACAACATAAATGATGACATAGGGATCTTCCATTATGGAATACACAGCCATCAAATCTACCAAAACTAAGGAAAGAGATGACAGAGAAGTTCAATATCATCAGTCAGAACAAAGTCAGGGCCAACTGCAGAAAAAAATATTAATTGCTCATATAGAAGTTCAAACTGAAGCTGAAGTTCAAACTAAAGCAAGCACACACTATGACAGCCACCAATATGCTTGGTAGTAAAAGTCCCTCACAATTTCTAGCTGTTGGATGGATTCAAAGAAGGGCAGAAAAGAATATGAGATGGCACAGTTATGTGGGGTCTAGAAGATGATGAAGGCATGACACAAAATGGAGAGAGGGATGAAATTGAGCCTCAATGAACAGTTTATGAAAACCAGATATATAGACTTAAACAGAACAGTTATATAGACTTAAAACAGAATGTGGACCCAAATATCTAAAATCACCTCCCTTTGTAAGATTTGTAAGATAAAGTAACATGCATGTTTCTAGTGGAATTAGGGACCCAAGATCCCTATCAGTGCTAGCAAAATATAGAATTAAGAAGGGACCAAAGATGTTGTGCAAGAGTTCTGGTGCCTAATGATTTCTAAAGAAAACATAAAACTTCCTCAACCGCTTAAAGGATAATGTTAACAACAGTTAATCAAAAAGGAACAGTACAACCAACTCTCCTTCTCCACATTTGATTTAAGCAGTCTTCATTTTCCACAGTAATAAATTTTCTAGAGATGTCTTGTAGACCTCAAAGTACATGCCCATTCATGGGCAAGCTATCTTAAGAAACTTTAAATGATAATAATTTCTTCATATGAAATACATGTTTTTCTATAACAAATCATTCTTCAAGCTTAAAAAAAAGATAGAGAAATGGGGATATAGATCATTAAAGATACCTTTACATGTGACAGGCTTATATGCTTATATCACATTGATTACAGTTTTCATAACAGAATTTTGGTTAAGGGTACTACTTATCCAGAGCTCTTTTAGCTTATGAACTAAACATAATACTAGTTTTTATTGTTATTCCATACTTTTATTAGATGTCAGCACTGCTCCAGGCCCTTTAAGTAAATAACTGATTGTTGCTGATATTTCTTCAAAAGAATCATTACCTCTCTCATATAATAAAAACTAGATTCTATTTCAGATGCAGCTATTTATAAATATTTTCCCTTCCATTGTTTCATACTCTATATCTGTTAGAATTGAATAAAGAATGTTCCTTGCAAAAAA